>NC_088603.1:56856069-57206569 GCF_036013475.1 Columba livia | reverse complement strand
CGAACCTCTAGAGCCAATAAATATTTCTTCCCACTTTTTTGCCACAGCTGTGTGGTGGGGTAACTTCATTTCTTGAGAATGCCACTTCTTTGGCCATTTCCTGGCACTCCTATGTGTTCATGAGTTGTTACACTGGTTAGTTACATGGGCAAGTGCGATAACAGGTACTCATTTTCTGGTGGAAATAAATTATTTTGGGGGTCTAACTGCATAACACCAATATGCTGTCAAATTGAGTATGTGGAATGTACCTGCTGTCTGTGCATCAAAATAATTTAAATGGTACTGATAGAGGTTTTAGTTTTTATTTACAAATTGTGGACCACCTAAAAATGTCCCAGCTAGGGTGGAGATCTCTGTGTATTGAGTGACTTTAAATCGCACTTACAACAGAGTTTGATTTTCATCATTTTCAAGAAGTGGCATGTTGGTGTTAGGCTATCTGGAGAACCTCAGATTTTCATTATTGCCCTTTTGCTTTATCAGCCTCCATTTCCCAAAACATAGGATAATGTTCCTCAGTGTTTTTTAATCATGATTATTTTTGTTATCAGTAATCAGAAGTCTTTTGATAGTCTGAATCTTTAGGTTTGTTTTTTTTTTTGCAACCTAATCACCAGTGAGACAAATAGCACCTTTTACACACAAATGCATTAGAGGCACAGTCTCATTATTTCTTACATGCTTTAAACAATTATTTCTGTAACACGAATGGATAGACTTTTAATTCTGTTTTTCACGCCCTCATCTCCTCAGAAGTAGATTGATGCCTCCATTTAAAGTCTGTTCCTAAACTGGCATTTGTAGCAGTGTAGTATTTTGCCTACAGCCTCCTTTTTTTGCTTTTCTTCTTTTTTTTTTTTGTCTTTTTTCTCCCACTATCACATGTATGGCACTAGGTGCCAGGTCACTGAAAAACAGAGCAATATGCTCTAAAGACAGCAGTGTTGCATATCATTTATTAAGCATGTGGTTTTGCAGAACTGGTGTTTGTTTCTGGAAGGACCTGAGTACTAGCAGAAAGCTGCATTTAACCATTTCAGAGGCTGGGTGATAAGGTTTGTTTGTATGTGGTATTTTCAGAGAAGAAAAAAAAAAGCTGCTCTTGGAGCTGCATCAGTCTTTAGGTAAAAACAAAGTAAAACTTATTTTTCTGTACAAAAAGGCAAGTCACTTCCCAGCTGACCTTGCTAGATTCTGCATGTGGGATCCTACGGCCATCCCTTTTGGTTTGCTCTTGCAGGAGCTCTGTGGAGGTAAGCATGAGAACTCATGCTGCTTCAATAAACCTGTGTGCTACAACGCGTGGGTGTGAAACCTGGCTCCCGTAACAGTCAGTGGCAAAGTTCCTGATGACTCCAGTACAGCCAGGATTTCGCGTTTCTATAGAGCTTGTGAGTTGTCCCCCACCACTGTCTGTCATGTATTCTATGCAAGTTTAGGTTTTGAATGAACCTTGCTGCGGTGCCAACTTGAGCTGTATTTTCTTCTCTGTGCAATGCACATTGGCTGGAAGAAATGCCAGCACCTAGTTAGTCTCCTGTTCTACACATCACTAACAATAAAGTTGCTTTTCTCTACGATATGTTGTCTTAACATGATTCTGAGATGGGCTGAACTAAAAGTGTATTTTGCTTGTTCAGTAGGCAGCACTGTGTGCATAGGCTTCTGTGGAATCAATCGTTTCCTCTTCAGTCTAATTTTTGCACGTAGCATCCGTCCCCCAAAAGCGGAGGAAGTAAAATGGAGTGAACAGTGAAATCAAGTTAGTAGCAAGATGGTTGTTTTGGGAGCTGGTGGTAGCAAGAAAGACTGGTATGCTGGCAACTGGTGAAGAAGCTGAGCTCAGGTCTCCATTGTCCTTCGGTGACAAGGACTTGACATAGATGTGTCATGATGCAAATAAACGCTGAGAGGTGTTTGTGAAAAACACATTGGTATCTAAATGCCTTTGACAAAGGCAAATGAGATAACTCACCCTGTGTTTGTCAAACCAGTGTTACTTCTGACCACAAAACAAGTGGCATGAAGTCTCGCAGTTGGGTTGTCAGACTTACGTGAGCACTGTGATGTCTGGTCCAAATGTGCATGGAAGACTAAGTTACAGGCTTTTCTTACCTGCCAGAAATCATGCTCTAAACCACTTACATAGCAGCTGCTTGTTGCCTCATCTGCTCTTGGTGCTTGTTTGTTTTAAAATCGCAGTTATAAAGCTGAATATGGCTGTAATGGAGAGGTAGGTCAGTAAGAATTGGTGTGTCATTGTCCTATCAAATGCAAGTGATATGTGTGTTTCTTTTAGGAGATTTTTATTTGCATGGTGGTGTATTTTTTGTAATGTTTGTGTAGTTTTAGTGCTGAGTTTACAAAAGAAGATGATTTAAGTTCTTTTTAGAAACCATACAAATGAAAGAAAATAGGGGAAACAGCTATTGCTGACAAACACAGCATGATTTGTACACTATGCTATTAGAGCCAAAGGCGAGCAATGTTGCGTATACACTTACATTCCTTATGTTTTTGTTGTCTTTAAAAGGCTTTGGATTGGGATGTAGCTTTGTATACCACCTCATTGCAATGGAAAACTTGATGTGGTTCAAATAAATCAGAGAACAATCAATTTGCAAAACCAACATATTTGTATTTTTCTGCACTGCTTTTGTTTCACGCTGATAATGACCCCTTCTTGTTACCATAATCAATATGGTGCAGCGTTCTGTTGAGTATTGTGGGAAATGAACTTGCATTTTGTGTGTGTGTGCTTTGCTGATCTAAAACGTGAGCAGTGGTTGGGATGACAGTGCTGTTCTCCCTGTAGCAGCAGAGGAGTAATGCAGCAGTTGAATTCCTGGAGAGAACCATTGCTAACTTGTTAAAGATACTCTTCAGCTCCGGTTATCATGCATTCTGTTGTGAACCAGGAGTAAATGTGGTACTGGGTATCAGAGGTCAAGCTTCCTGGTTTTTGTTTTCTCCAACAGGAATTACAAGAGTCATCTGCAGGTAAGTGTGAATGCCAATTGGAATCATTCTCATGAACTGAATATGTTTCTCATGAAAATCAGTCTGTGCTCAACACAAATTAGTGTGCTTTTTGCTCAGCTGTAATGCTGCCGTAAGATTCTTTGAAGGAGGTTTATAAACCCACCTTTCAACATCAATTTCTTTATGTAATTTATTTATTCCAGTGCATGTAAGCATCAGTTATAAGCTTATAGCGGAATCTTATCAAATGAACAGTGATGGCGTTCAATTGTTAAAGCTTCAGAGCAACCAAAAACAAAGGCAGTGGTGGAGGAGTAGGCAGGTGGGGAAAACTGAGTTGCCACTCATAACCTATTCACAGTGGCATAGCTTGGGAGTAGCTTTGTTTGGGCTGATAAATAATTAAAAAATCCTTTCATCTGTGCTTTTCAAAGCACTGAATCAAGATAGGTGAGTTACAATTCCCATTTTAGAAAAAGGGAAATGCCAACCTGAGCTAAATTACTCATATGGGACAAAGCTTTCGAAGCAGAACCTAGGTGTCCTGATGTCCTAGTCCTCCCCTCCGGCCTCTGAGTAATTGGATCTGGTGCTTGATAAAAAACATCCTGATTTGGTAACAGCAGGTATATTGTCAGGACAAAAAGATAACCAGCTTGCTTGTGATATGCAGTAGGTAAACAAACCAGGAGTCTGAAACCTTAGATCACTCTTGCCAGATAAACTCAGTGCCATGCCTGGATATATCCACGTGGATACCCTCACGCTGTTTCACCATATGCCTTAGCCTTGGCATAGCTGTCTTTTTGAAGGAGAGAAGCCCTGGCCTTGGGACAGGTTATGCTTTGTGTTGAGAATTCACTCAACTAGTTAAAAGGCGGGGGTGTTGTCTTATATGTGCATGGTACAGTTTCCTAACAAAAATATAATTAATGCCACATTAAGGCTAAGGAGTAGATCTTGGATACTTACTGTGTTTGGTTGCTGTCATGGAGGCACCCCGAAATCAGTTTTAGGTGGACAAAAAGTTCCAAAACAGACTTCAGCTGGAAAAGTGCAGCCAATAAACCAAATAGAAACAGGGTTTATACAGTTAGTTAGCACTCTGACAACATAAAATACAGGTTTGGATATCAGTTGAGGAGTTTATTGGGGTACAGCAAAATAAGAATAATGAGGATCCACAGCATGCACGCACACACTCCCAAGAAACAAAAACAGAGCCCTCTGAATCCAGGGTACTCACAAGTAACAAAACCAGAGCCCTCTGACTCCAGGGTACCCACAAGAAATAAGTATTCATCTGGGCTAGGCAAGGACTCATTCAAGGATATATCCAGTAAATAACCACTCACCCAAATGAGGAGGTGAGGCACTCTCAGTCCCAGGAAGTTTTCCTTAGATGGTGTTCCTGTCTAAGGAGAGGGCTCCAGTTCACAGACTCCCTTCGGTGGGAACCCCGTTTTATAGCCTGGTCAGATCTGGCTGTGGCCATTACAACATGTTCCAGAAGCTTTGCAGCTACTCTGGGCACCTCCTCTACTAATGACCCTGCCCCATCAGCTGGTGGAGGTGAAGTCACCCTGTCCTGGGGTAGGGGAGGATGTGACTATCGACACCTTGGTACCACTCTAGATGTGTATGTAGAGACAGGCACAGTGGGGCACAAAGGTGCTAGAAGAGCCATCCACTGCCCCATTGAAGGCTCTAGATCTCAGGGGGATGTGCAACTGCCACAGTTGCTACTTCTAGACTTCCTGGAGAAGGTTAAGGGGCTGTAGCTCCTTCCTAGAGTGGTATGTGTGTGACATGAGATATAATAACACAGTTTCCTTTTTGCTTCCTGTCCCACCATCATAAAATTGATTTGAACTGTTGACTCTGCAGACTTCTGAATGTGTCAGAGGACTTGTGTAATTCCTATTATCTTTCTGATTTCTGAGTCTGTTGAATGGATATTTGGATTCACTGGTTTTTATTTTAAGTTCCCCTCTGAACAAGAGTACAAAATGTGGTGTATTTTGAGTAATCAGTTGCACGGTGGCATTCAGGACCTGTCATTTATCTGAACCTTTCCTTTTTGGGATATATTGTAATAAAATAGAACTTGCCTTCCTAGTAGAGCTAATTTCTCCTTCTCTGGTAAAACATCATAAATGTAGATGTGTTTAACATAAAACTAAGCCTTGACAAATCTGATTTGTTCCAGCTGTTATTTGGGAGCAGATTGGGGAAGAAAGTTGTGGAAGGAGATCAAGCACTGTCCAGGAAACAGTAGCTTATTCTCAGTGTAAGCTGACCGCTAGCCAAATTTCATAATGCTGTTTTTCTGCGTGATGATGACCATTGTGTTGTGACTCTTGGTTTGGGAAGTGGGGAAGCTCTCCTGGCTTCCATAATCCTACAGAGTTTCTCCTCTAGATGTTCCTGGATAACTGAGACTTGGGTGACAAGTGTTGTATGGTTGGAGCTTTCTGTAAATGGTGGAAGAAGCACATTCAGAAAATACTTTTGAGTGGCACGAAGTCGGTGTACATCACTACATCACTGTTTTGTCAGAGTGATGCAATTGTCTGGTAATGGTAAAGCTTTTCCTATAGCCCAGGAAGGGAGAGGGTTGGTTTTTTTTTCCTCCTTCTCTAGCTCTGTAGAAGGCAAATTGTTTTATAACTTAACCTAGACCTTAGGCTCTATTTAAATATAGGAAAAAGCTTTTAATAAATGTGTTAATAGGAAAAGCTGATCAATAAGTGATACTGTTTACAGGAAAAACAAACAACATTTTTGAGCATTGTGATGTTCCCGCTCATATGCAGATGTGTCCTGTGAAGGGACTTCCTGAAGTTAATAGGGTAGTAAATTCTAATTAATTATTTCCACATTCCATAGGTTTAAGGGAGTAATTAGTAATGTATCTGCTCATACACTGTGCTTAATGAGAGAGAAATAGTGGCTAGAGTAAATTATCCTGTGTTATATTCCATATATAGCATCAATGTAAACTTTTCTTGGTCAAAAGTAAAAGCATGCAATGAGTAAAATCAAAAGATAGTTTCATCAGCTTCCTGCATGAGCTCCTTTTACTCATCTTTGTGTCTAGCTCATTATGTTAGGTAGTTATTCTTTAATAGTTCATTTAACAACCTCCTTTCATGATAAAGCATGTCAATCCTGATATTGTTTTAGGGAGAGGAGAGGAGAGGAGAGGAGAGGAGAGGAGAGGGAACAAGAAACAAGAGGAAGGGCATTTTATGGCTCTAGCAACTTGCCTTCTATGTGGTGATCACAAACTGGGACATCAAAGAGTCTTGGATTTAGGAAGAAAATGTGAATGCGTCATGGATGATGTAATTGAGCACATCATTGTAGATGATCGCTTGGCTTTGATTTTGTTGTCTCGAATATGAGCATTTATTTTCCTTTGGCTGTTCCCTGCTCCATAGTGCCACAAAGGATGCACAGGGACGTTGTGATGAGAGCAAGCACCTATTACACAGGGCTTGTAGGTTCACTATGCTGTGTTCCTCCATAGTGTGGTCTTGGTGCCAGGACCCTGAATGGAGTACTGGCCCATGGGATGCCAGCAGATGGTTGTCTTCTGTTTGCTTCTATTCACTTTTTACTCAGCTGAGAGAAGCTTTGCTTACTTTACTAGGAGCCTGAGATAAGAGGCAGCATATAATTACATACAGTCGCAGTGTCTGTAGCTGTTCTTCATGTGACTTCAAAGCATCCTCAGGTAGTTTTTGTCTAATGTAGATACTAGTAACTTATTGTAATATGTAATCGGAATGCATTACGTGGGACACACTTAAGATGGACCACCTTGCCACTGCTGATTACTGCATGTAGTATTTATTCCCTTTATTCCCTGGTGATCTTTTGTTTGGTTTTCTTTCTTTTATTCTTTTTTTTTTTTTAATCAAACAAGAAAGTGGAGCAGCCAGCTTGTGTTCTTAGATTCTTTCCTTTCTTTCCTTTGCTGACTCTCTCCCTTTCTCCTCTCTCCTGTTTTCAGGTCAGTGCTCGGTTCTCAAAACGGATCCAGACAAAAATCAAAGACCTTCTGCAACAAATGGAGGAAGGGCTGAAGACAGCAGATCCACATGACTGCTCTGCCTATACTGGCTGGACTGGTGAGAAAGCTAGGATTTGAATGAAGCATGTTTGTTAAATGGTGTGACTGGGTTTGTTCACAGCAGGAGGTCCTGATATTCTCACATGAGCAGCAGAAATACTCTTAATACTGACATTTGTGTGAGTTGGTTTCTTTTAGCTCTGGACCCTTAGTTGCTACTGTCTGAAATGACTTGCATTGATTTCAGTGGGCAAAGGATCTAGTTACAGAGAGATAATTGGCTTTTGTATATGGAGATCTTTATCTTGCAAAAAGAAGTGGATTTTCTAAGACTATTCCTTCTTTTGACTTACTTCTAGTTTCTTTAACATTTTATTAAAATGGGTTATTTTCACCTTTTTCTGTTCAAATGACCGATGGTTAGCAGTTGTCTGACCGTAACAGCATCTTCTAATCATTTGGCGGTAGGAGCTGTTTTGTGCTTTGTCTCTGCTTGTTCTGTCTGTCCAAAAATGGTAAAATGCACATGTGTGGACAGGGATTATGGGGGTGAGGTTGCAGGATGGGCAAGTGCATGAAGATAAAGAAGCACGTGCTGGTTATTGCTAGGTACTGTTGTTCATTTAGCATTGCGTCACTGATGGTGTCCAAATGTGAATGAGCCCTTCTGATCCTTTAGGCAGAGCCTGCAGTTGTCAAGCTGATGCAGCCGCTGCTTTTCCAGCTGCCAAAACGCTTTTCTGTCTTGACCTCTTAAGTGCCACTTTACTGTTACAGTGGCATATTCTGTTCCTGCTCTGTCTAGCTCATGCTTCAGACATTTATGTTTTTAGTACAACATGTTTGAAATAGGGCTACAAAGTTGGTGAAGGGTTTGGACAGGAAGGTGTATGAGGAGCAGCTAAAGTCACTTTTTTTGTTCAGCCTGGAGGAGAATGAGAGGAGACCTCATGGGGGCTGCAGCTTCCTCACAAGGGGAGGAGGAGCAGGTGCTGATCTTTTTCTCTCTGGTGACGAATGACAGAACCGAAGGGAGTGGCAGGAAGATGTGTAAGGGGAGGTTTAGGTTGGACATTAGGAAAAGGTTCTTCCCCCAGAGGGTGGTGGAGCACTGGAACAGGCTCCCCAGGGAGGCAGTCACAGCTTCAAGCCTGACAGTGTTCAAGAAGAGACTGAACAATGCCCTCAGACACATGATGTGAATTTTGGGGCTGTCATATGCAGGGATGTTGGATTCAGTGATCCTTGTGGGTCCCTTCCAACTCAGGACATTGTATGATTCTGTGAGCCTCAAGGAGATCTATTTTACCCTTGTGTTGTGAGGAGGAGCAGCTTGGAAAAACTCTTCAGGCTTTGCCTGTGGTTAGGCTTAATTCTGGCAATGAAAGGGTACTACTTCTTTGCTTTCTTCTTAATGTTTGAGTACAGATGGTGCTGTGGGTGGATGGGTGGGGAAGTTTAGATAACTCAGACATGTTTCAAGGTCTGAAAGTGAGCGGCTGCTAAGTGAGTACAGAAGATCTCAAGTGGTGGGCATTCTTGCGCTTTCATTACAGAACGGCTCCCAGGGAGCTGTGTTCTGACACTGTGACTGACAACTGAAGTTACGGCTGATAAACCAGAGCATGCAGAAAATGAGTCATAACCTAAAAGTAACACAGCCGTCATTAGCTGAAACAAGAAGACAGATGAACAAGTAACACAGTTAAATGAGAGTGGGTTTTTTTCCATCCTGTAGAAGGATAACCAACTACATCTATTCCAAACTGTAAACTTCTTTCAAGGCTCCTGTGGAAGTGACTCTGAATAAAAATATTTAAATGATCTGGCTTTCAAAATACTTAGTGCAAATACTTTCTCCCCAGACTTGCTACTTGCAGCATTTTACTAGTGTACAAATCAGAAGGTAAAAACAATGCTGAAAACAACTGCCATGCTTCTTATGTACCAAGTGTAGACAGATCTTATTGACAGTGCAGTCCTGAGCATTGGCTTGTACTTTGTGAAACATCTTTTAAATCTTGGAGCGGATACTGTTGGCACGTAACAATCGTAAGAGTCAATGTTAGAGTCCATCTTGCCTTATACAAGTCCTTTTTGTATGTGCCGCATACCTTGGAGGGGCCATTTTAAGGGTGTTGCTCAAGGAAGGGTTGGATGAATTGGGCCTCATGGCTACTTTTTTGATCATCATTTGATCAAGTCCAGATATCTACACATTTTTTGCAATATAAAAAAGGGTTACAGAAATCCTAGTAAGTAGACCCTAAGTTCCTGTACCACTGAATGGGGCTAACCAAGTTCTGCAACTCTCCTCATGGACTCATCTGGAAAGGCCTATTCAGAGCTGGTCCAGAGAACATCTGAGGATTTAGCAGCACTCTTGTAGTGCCATTCTTCTCATACTCCTCAAGCCACCTCTCTGTGGATCTAAGTGAGCCTTGTGTATTCTCTGCTTTAGTCGTGGCTCAGGAGAATGCTCCTCCCATTCAGAAACAGGAGTTTGGGATGCAGTGTGGTCTGAAGGTAAACGTTTTGCTTCTACATGTGTCCACTTGCAGTTGGCCAAAAAACATCCACTTAGATGTATTTGTTTCACTTTCTGCAGTCTCCATTGTTGTAATTTTTAAGGTTTTGGTTTATTTGGTTTTAATGGAGAACTATGTAGTGAGTTTAATGGAGTGAAACTTGATGTTACCTTCTGGCATTCTCTGAGGACCTGCTTGCTTTCTGGCTTTTACAAATGAGCTCGACTTATCTTGTTGTGAAATACATGTAAGTGTTATAAGAACTTGGCAAGTTGAATCCAAAAATTCATCAAAAGATCCTTTTACAAAGCAAGTGGAAAATTAGTAACTTCTTGCATGTAATAGATGAGTATTGTATGGTCAATGTACTTGGTCATACTTGTTAGCCCAAAATTTTGAGCCTTCAGTGTTTTCTTCACCAAGTGTATCATGAATTTTCTTTGTTCTATGAGTCTGCCATTGGGCTACAGTCTGATTTTTTTTTAAATTTTTGTCACAATCCAAATTGAAATGTGATCAAAATAGGTGGCCTGATGCCTTCCCTCGACTGATGTGTTTTAATTGCCCAAATGCCTGTTTGCATTTGAGTTATTGGTTCAGAGGCACTAAAGAGTGGAATATGATATACTTAGAAGGAGAAGTAAATTAAACTATCTGTTTTTTCATGTGGTTCTTCCAGGTATTGCCCTCTTATATCTGCAATTGTATCGCGTCACAAAAAACCAGAGCCATTTGCAGCGATCTCTTGATTATGTGAAGAGAATCCTTCGCAATCTGAATGGCAGAAGAGTTACTTTCCTCTGTGGTGATGCTGGGCCACTAGCAGTGGGTGCAGTAGTTTATCACAAGCTGAAAAACGACAGTGAATCTAAAGAATGTGTTGCCAAGTAAGTGGTTGATGGTGGAAAAAGCCATGCCCTTCATTTGTAGAGAGCATTGGTTCAGTAGCATTAGCAAGTAGAGTTTTGAAGGACAGGATTAAAAAATGGAGATGCTTTTTCCCCAATGCATTTTCTGTAGAAGATTACAAAATATGCTTTATTAAAGCTGGCTTACACTTGATTCGTATTTAGCGAGTTATCTTGAGTGCTCTATTGCTGTAAGGACAGGATGTCCTGGCCATATCTGTAGTGCATGCACATTTTGATTTTGTCACATTGAAGTGACATTTAACAAAAGCCGTATGCTTGTCATCAGCAATATGTAGTGCTTGGGCAGTATGCGATGCTTCCTGTAAAGCGTGGGTCTTAAATGTAGGTTCATTACAAAACATCTACACTTCAGGGATCTGGAAATATCCAGACAGAAACATTGTACATTGGATTGATACGTAAAAATTATTTCATAAAACAGAGGCTTTAATTAGGTCAGAGCATAAGAAGGGTAGCCTGAAAAAAATCCAGCCCCTTTTCAAAGTAAGCTAAGTGTAACAAATGTCTTGAGAAATCCCATTTAGACATATAGCTTCCTTGGAGAACTGACTGTCCCTTTGCTAGCATGGAGCTGATTGCTGTCCTGGCGAGGGCTGGAAGCACTGGAGCCCTATGGGGTTTGCATTCAGCACCAGCAATCTACCCACTAGCGATCTAGCAGCATACCTTAGGCTGCCAGAATTTGTGGGCTGTCCTTGTGTCCTCATCTCCATTCTGGTTTATATTTGGAAATACAGTTGGTCTCTTTCTAATCTAGAACCGTAGTATGATTAATCTCTGTTGCTGTTCCTGAATATTTCAGTTTTGAAATGGGTGGTAGGTTTGGGTTTTTTTGCTTTCAGAACTGGCAGTGAACTTGGAAATGTCATTTTGGATGCAGCTAGGAAAGCATAAAGCATGAGTGTAGCAAAATGAGATTAGCGATAAATGTTTTAGTCTCAACTCTGCTTGCAAAGTCATTTCTAGGAAGAGGACTGAAAAGGAGGTTAGTTTGATTATTTGTTCCTTTTCTTCCTTTTCTGTTTACAAATATAAAGACACCAACTGAGTGGCGTATTATAGATGTCAAAATGTAAGCTATGACTGCACTTTCAGCTTTTTACCTTGTAGCTGTCCAGTTTTATTATTTGAATAATAAAATGGTTTAACAGAAAATAATTTGATTATAAGTTCAAAGAATACTTCCACAAAAGGAGTGATAATTTTTTCTTTTGAGGGAGAGTGGCTTTTCCCTGGCATTAAGCAGTGACAGCATAAACAAATCATTGGGGTCTGTGTTTTTCTTCAACATGATGTTAATGCTAACATTTCTGCTGCGTAGTGGTTGCTGAGCAGTCTGGGAAATGAATTTAGTCTTAAACCAGATTATTTTGCCACCTTCACCGATTTAAAGTATGATCATCTCCATGGTTTCATTTAATTGCCGATTTAATCACAAAAGATAGAAAGTGACAGGGAGGGAATAGCCAGAAACACAGATCTCTGGTCCACCTCAGTTCTAACGGAGACGGGTGCAGTAATAGCAGGGAGTCTCTTTGGAACAAATACGAGTTGCAATGGCCAGCACAAGGTTTTTTTCCATCACTAAAGGCAAGCAAAACACTTCTGCGTGATAGCAGTGCCCTTTTCATAACTGAGCTGCTAAACATTTGACACATGTTGTCTAGGGAGAGGGAGTACTGAATAGTGATGCTGGGTTTTTTGTTTTGCTTTGTTATTTCCCTCTTACACATCTACAATTAAAGGTCCTTGCTTAGGCAAAAAATCCAGAGGCTTCAGGTGATGCTCCCTATTTGTTGGAGTATTTCCCTGGTCTCATCCTACCCGACCCCGTACCCACACACCTTTTTCTGTCTGCACAAAAACCTGATAGTTGTGCTAGTACTCTCCTGGCTCTGGCTCCAAGTTGCCTGTTTGTCGAGGATGACAGGCACGCAGAGCTCCTGTGTGTAACCCTGGCAGCTGCCTGAACTGGGGGTGACTGAAGGAAACTTGGTGGGGCTTCAGCACTCATTCTGTTTCTGGTTTGATTGGTGCCTTGTGCAATACATGGTCCAATATGGTCTCAAGATGCTCTCTCTCTCTACCTCCCTTTTCTGATGCAGGTTGTTGCAGCTCCAAAGGACAGTTGTAAGCACAGATGCTGAACTTCCAGATGAGCTGCTTTATGGCAGAGCAGGTTACCTATATGCCTTGCTGTACCTGAATACTGAAATTGGTCCGGACACTGTCCCACAGTCTGTTATCAAAGAGGTAAGATGCTTACTTTTCTCTCTCCAGTGCCACAGCATCAGTGGGATTGAGCTGGAATCGCTCCTTCACATAATTCAAGGGATTGAGAGAGAGATGCTGGAGACGAGAGTGTTCTTGAACTGGGAACTCATTCATGCCTTCAATCTCTTCTCCCTTTCCCTGCTGCCCAGCTGGGACTGAGATAGACCAGTGCACATGGGTCCATGGCCAGCCATGGAAATGAATCTAATAAGTAACTAGTTTTGGAACATTTTAGCATGACAAATTGTTATGAAAAACTTTGAGACAGAAGTGTGGAAGTGCTTAAGTGAAAAGGAGGAGAATTCAGTGGGGAGAAAATGCACAGCTCTTCTGTATATACCAGAACCAGAGAAGTCAGACCTGTTAAAAAAAGTGATTTAGAAGTATTAATATATTTAATTTCTACTCTTAGAAAGATAAGTGATTCCATCATTCAGGAAAAATTCCATTTCTACCTCAACACTCAAGTCCAAATGAATAGAGTATCTTTGTCCTGTCACTGTTTATTGTGGCTTATTCTTTACTGTGGTTTTAATTATAACAAAGCAAAACCCTCTGAATCCAAGCAAGACAGACAGAAGGGGTGTGTTCTCTTTCTTAGGTAATAGATGCTATTATTGAATCGGGGAAAAACTTTTCGAAGGAAGAACGGAAAACAGACCGTTGTCCTCTGTTGTACCAGTGGCACAGGAAGCAATATGTTGGAGCAGCCCATGGAGTGGCTGGGATCTATTACATGCTCATGCAGGTAAGAGCATCTTCTGTGGGCAGGGGTGAAACATCAGTTATTTCTTGCTTTGTATCAGAGGATCTTATCTTCAGTTTTCATGAATGTCCAGTGTTCTACTGGGTCATGGTCTCACAACTTGGTGTGAGACTCTGCAGCACAGAGCTATGCAGAGATGCCAGATCAGGCCGTGGTAGCAGAAGAAAACTGTGACTTGGATATCCTCACATAAGAGTGAATTAACCATAAGTTGTGGTTCAGAGCACTGGCATTCCATGAGCTGAAGGTTGTTATCCTCAGCAGAGACAGTGACGTGCCTTCCCTCATCCTCATACTTAATTCTTCTGGTGCCTGCAGTTAGACCAGCTAATCACCATCCATCACTCTTAATCTTCAATTTTTTGCTATTTTTAAATGAGTACACTGCTGGTGCCTCCTGCCCTCCATGCCCTTCCTCTCTTCTCCAGTAACTTGTTATTTTCACTGTCTTGAAGCTTTTGTAAGACTATCCTTAATCACACATTAGTCTTCAGTATGCTTTTATTCTTTAAATGTTCTTCCTCTTCCTTATCTCCCCCTATTTCTTTGCCCAAAAATCTGATGTTTCTTGTGCCTTTATGACTCCTGCTCTCCCCTTTCTCTTATCTTGAGTGAAATTCCTCTCTTCCGTATACCTCCTCTTTCCCACTCTTAAATCTATTCCCCCCTGCCCTGAGATTCTCCAATAGGATTATAACGTTTTTCAAAACAGACCTGTATATCTTATTTCTTTCGTACAATCTGGAAAAAGAGCCAGAAAATTCATTACAGAAGATGGCCATAGAGCTGCAAAATTTATATTGTACCTGTTTGTTTTTCAAAGGTGCTTCCAGTCTGTGCATCTTTGTAAATATTAATTTTCTTACCAGCTAATGAGAATGACCTCCCTTGTGGCAAGTAGAAGGATCATACATCCTTGCAGACTGAAGCTGTGTACAAGTGTTCACTGCAGAAGTGACGGAGCTGGTATTTGGTGTTGTCACTGCTCAGCCGTGTCTCATTTGCAAAAGATGCTGTGACTTCTTTCCATCTGTTTCAGATTAGCTCACATTGCTTCCACCAGTAGCTGAGGCTGAAGCGGCTGACTTTGCTGTGGAAGTGGCTACTGCTCTCCTACCTGGGGGCATTTCTTACCCTCACTTAACTCCCCGTTTTCTGCAGTGACCATCTCGCTGGGGCCTCAGGCTGCTCTGATTTCCTGTGCCCTTGTCTTCCCACTTTCTTCAACAAGGTGATCCACCCCCTTCTAGCTCCCTCATTTTTCTGGCTTCCATTCTTCCTTCTCTGGCTCTACAAGATTTTCTAAGAAACATCCGGTCCTTTAAAGAAGCCTCTTTAAAGGTTCCATCCTTCATTTACTATTCAAGGCTGATAGCAGAAATAATTGCACAGTGCTTTTTGGTTTAAGCAGAAGCTACTCTGTCTACATGTTAAAATCGTAACTATCTTTTCCTTTACATATAATTGTTGCTTTTAAGAATACCACAAAGCCATTGTTTATGCAGCATTAGATTACTGCCTTTTCACTGTACATTAAATATTGTGAGTCATGCAGAATTGAGTCATCCACTGCAGAAGAAGATGGCATATTAGAGCCTATCTTTTCCCCATCCCTCCCACGCCAAATGAGAATTTTTCTGTATTTTCAACAAAGAATTCAGGAGATGGTTTGGAGAGTGGTTGTTTGATAACAAAAAAGGGTGTCCAAGGTAGCACCTGAGATGTGAAGGTCATCTTTTCTGTACAACAGCTTTGTGAGGAAACGTGTATCGCTGGATTTACTTAGAGAAGACTACTGGAAGAGTAAGAGCTCAACAGTGTTGAATAACTTATCCAGGAGGTTAAGGGAGAATTCTGAAATGCTTGCTGGGGAATCTCTAATCGTAGCCTCTTTCACTAACCCTGAGGCAAAAATTTCTGTTTGCGTGTCATTCTCTTGGCCAGAGTCAGGACATGTACCTCTAGGTGCCTTTTTTGCTGTTGGAAGTAGGTGCTGTGAACCTCAGTAGCTGGGGCAAAGAACTCGCTGGTACTGAGATCTTCTCAGAAGCACAAGGTGAGAAGGAGGTTTGTAAAGACCTCTGCTCTTCATGTTCCACCTCTCAAGGACAGATGGGCTGGGCTTGCCTTGCACAGCTCAGGACTGAAGACGTTAAACGTCTTGCTCGTGCCTGTCTGCTTTTCCTTCTGCTCCAGGGGTGCAGCATGAAATCAGAGCCCCAAAGCAAAGCTTCCCCGAGAGCATCCCAGCCCCACAGGTCAGCATCTGAGTGAGGGCTGATCATCTCCATGGTGTTCTTCATGATAAGCTGACCTGTATTCAGGTATAGGTCTGATGAGCAGTGTGAAGGGTTCTGTACCACTCAGAAGTAGAGTTTGCTTGAGGGACTTGGTACGTAGAAGTTTGGCAAAGCTTTCCTGGCTGAGGTCAAATACAAGCTTTTGGCTTTTTCACATTACTGAAAATACAGCTATTGAAAGTCTTCCTTCATTTGGCTGTAGGATTGTGAATTGCGGCAGTGTGTTCACCTGCAAATGTGCTGGAGCTGGTGGGAAACACGACATCGAGTCATCAACAAAGACAAGTTATTTTAGAAAATCAGCTCAGCTATTAGGCTTCGGTACACTCAAATTTCTGCGGTTGTTCCCGCAGCTTGCAGGATTTCCAGAAATCATGCAGGCTGTGTAAAAAATGAGAGCTCTGTTAGGAAAATACTGTAAAATGGGCTGGTAGGGGAGAGAATATCACCAAAGAACAACAGTAAACACAACAGATACCTTTACTTACAAGGAGTGTACAGGTTGGTGGATCTGTTAATAAATAGGAGAAACGAGAAAGAAAATTCAGAAGAGCAATCTAAGGATGAGTTTCTACTACAAAGACATTTAGCTACCTGGAGAAGTAACTATTGCTTCTGAAATTGGAAATGCAGATTTATAGTCCATAGCTTCAGGGCATTTTGTTTATGATGGAAAACTTGAACCTTCATAAACCTTTGCAAGGTAAGCACTACATACATTCTTCTTAATTTATTGAGAAATAGGACAGGTTTATGTTAGCTACTTTAAAAACAAAATGTGTAATTGATTGTGTTTTAAGTGTGTATTATGAGCAAGAAAACTATCAAACCATCTTTATCCTATAAGTGTTCTCTCTATTCTAAGGTATTAAGAGAGGCCTAGGAGTCTGTATTCTGTTCTCAGGTCTTCCATGGTCTTTCTGTGTCACCTCCAGTAAGACACGTTACAATGTGGTGTCCCAGTTTCTTTGTCTCTATAGTAGCTGTAAAAATGCTCTTCATAAGGGTATTGTAAGTGGACTTTAATTAAATCTGTATGAAGTGATTCAAAGTAATATTTGGATCAAGGGCACATACGTAGGATACTTGAAAATAGGTCATAGAATTAAGTGTTGATACACAATTTTTTACTACTTCTGTTTATGGTTTTGGTGTTGGTTTTTTTATGTTTTCTTTAGCCAATTGCAAATGTGGACCAGGAGACTCTGGCAGAGCTGGTGAAGCCAAGCATTGACTATGTGCGTCATAAAAAATTCCGATCTGGGAATTACCCATCGTCACTGAGCAATGAGACTGACAGACTGGTTCATTGGTGCCACGGTGCCCCTGGCGTCATCCACATGCTCATGCAAGCTTATAAGGTGAATTGTTCTGTGTTCATATAGACCTCTATTTCTACAGAGAGACCTATACATGGGCCTATTAGATTGTAAGGCTTGCATTTTCCATCTTCTTAGATCTAGACTTTCAAACCAGAACCCCAGGCTAGGCACCTAAAAACCTCAAAATACTTACATAGGTTTGTTTGTAAAAGGGAAATAAGTGGGTAAAATTGCTTCTCAGGATGCTAGTAGTTACTAGACTTTAGGCTTTCTTGGAAAAGGGCCATGTATTTGAACAATCTGGTCTCTGAGTCCTGAGTGTGAGAACATTGACCTAAATTCTTTGAGTCTTCATCCCAAGAGTTTTAAGAATTATGTTGGTTTTCAAAAGCGTAGGTTCATGTGTCGTGCCAAAGAATGTCTTCCATAAATTACTCTGTTATTAACATACAGCTCTTGAGAACTTAAAAGTCAGAGCAAAGATCCCAGGCCCCTTCTAGGCCATAAATATAACCACCGAACTACCACAAGCCTACTGTTCGCTCTCCTCTATCCTTAACTAGGTTTACTGTCTCTCTTGTGTTGTGCACTTCTGATTTCCATGACATTTGAAAGCATGCCATTTAATTAAATTTATGCAAATTGATTCCTGCTCTCAGCAGCCCTCCTTGGCATATTCACTCGTTGGCTTCTGGGTGGGCTGATGAAAAGCAGGCTTGGTTTATGGAATAATTACTCTCGCTGCTACCTGAAATGTGAACTGTAAATCTCTTACAGCGCTGCTGAATGAAGCAGCAGTCACAGTTGTTTTTCCTTTGGACTGTAGTAGGAGATTGACTTAACACTGCAGACAACTTTTTTTTTCACCCCCTTCTTTGCCAATGCGATGCTTTCCCCACCACAAAATGTTTTGCGGGAGATAAGAGGGATAGGACCAAGTTTTGTTTAGCAGTCTTCTTTCTGGCCTCTTTCTGTTAAGATGATGGGGCATATGATGCTTTTCTTTTAGTCTTTATAATCTGCTTTTTGAAGACACGATAAGACAAGTTGGAGTGTGTTTTACTGGCTGTGCTTTCATAGCAAGTACAGGGACTTGAGATAACAAACAGCAGTGTTTGTCATGGACATCAAATACTGCTGTGCTGGGCCTTCATTTGAAATGTTACAGCTAAGTAGCTGACAAACCCTGTTTAGAGAGATGGACTTTCTTTATTAGTCTTGTGGATTTAAGAATCTTGCATGTTAATTGCTTCTGTTACCTTATGAAATAGCATCCTTGCAGGGGATGCCGTCTCTAAAGGACGAAGTCTGCAGTCATGCATCAGTTACTGTTCTTTTTTGTTTTGTTGATCTGTAGAGTGACTTAGGCAAAGGGGAGCGAAAAAGTAGTTTTCTAAAGATGTGAGTCTGGTGATGTTCAGCGACACTGCTTGGTTTTGGTTTTGGCTCCCTTGATGGGCTCTGTGTGTCCAAAAGGTACTCTGTTTGCAATAAACTTTGCAAAATTTGCCCTTTGCCCAAACTAGCAAGTGCTTCTGAGTATTTCCAATAGAAATGCTAATCAAGATGATGAAGTGTTCCTACTTGCACCTGTGACAGAGAAAAGAGCCCTGTGCTGTGCAGAGAGACATTCTTGTGCATTTTCAACACTGAATTGAAGGCAGATGGTGAGCAATCAGCAGGAATTACTTAAAAAGACCAGGACCTAGAACTTTAGGACCAGATGTGGTGGCCAGTATTCTGTGTTACACTTCCTGGAGGCAAGAATTACATTCTGTATTTCAAAACAAATGAGGTAGTGGTTTGGGAATGAAGACAAGAAGCAAAAAAATGTACCAGGTACCCTTACAAAATAGATTACAGGTTGTAGAGCCAAGGGCCTTGGACTGGAGGGATTTTTCCTTTTGGGGTCCTGATTTCAGAAACAAAACTTTAAAAGCTCTTTCTTTTTCTATGCAGAGAATTGAGAAACCACTTAGTAAGGAAAGAAAGGCAAGTCTATGATGAATGGATTATTAAAATCCAAATGAATTGCATATAAAAAACCCCATACCAACAACGAGACAGCTCTCAGGTTGAGTTTCCTTTTGTTTTCATTAGTATTTCAATTTATGTGTGTTTATTTTGTTTTTATTCCGCAGACCTTTAAAGAAGATAAATACTTGAAAGATGCTATGGACTGTAGCGATGTCATCTGGCAGAGAGGTTTATTGAGAAAAGGATACGGGATCTGCCATGGTACTGCTGGCAATGGCTACTCCTTCTTGTCTCTCTATAACCTAACTCAGGACAAAAAGTACCTCTACCGAGCTTGCAAGGTGAGCTCCGCGGCATCCCAACAAAATTACTGTTCCCTTTCACATCATGACGCCTGTGCAAGAGTAAACTGTGATGAGAGTAGGCTGCTGTGTGCTGGATTTGGAGCTGGCTGGTAGTGTGGCTGGTGGGACAAGTGTCCCGTCACCTGCTCCCCTGTACTCAGGCTTTGACTGGGCAACTTCAGCTCTGTATGTGGGGCAAGCACTGTCTCAATACACAGAGTGAAGTGCACAAATGTTCTGTAAGGGGGGAGGAACTAAACTCATATTCAGAAAAAAATAAAGTCTGAAATTCAGTTTGCCTGAAGAATAACAGGATAATGTTATGTGGTGCTAATTATTCTGCTGAGACATCCAGTGTCGTCCTCAGCTCCTCAAGCAATGCTGTTTGTAGTCTTTTGTAATTATTTGTTTTCAGACTCCTGTCTGTTTGGGGCTTTTAGAGCTCTGAGTTGCAGTTAGTAAATTGCTCACTAAAATTTCTTTCATTAGTACAAATTGCAGAGAAAGACGCATTCAGAATTTTTCCGCAGGAATTGTCCAAGTTCTGCTATCAGCTCTGTGCTGGCAATTATAACACCAAAGGACGAAGGCTTTCTTAGCTTCTGTTCCCTCATCTCACAAGACTTTGGGTTTGGTTTTGTGTTTGTTTTGTTTGGGTTTGTTTGTTCAGCTTAATTCATGGATATTTGGTCTCATATTGCATACATAGCTAAGGCCTTTTTTAAGGCATTAGCTAGGCCTTTTTAAAGCATTGGAATGGGAAATTTGATGAGTTGCTTGTTAGGTGCTTTCAGATGAGCACTGGCCACATGCGAAGCTGTTGTATTCATCTCCACTGCCAGGCTGTCCTCTATCAGCAGAGCTTTAAAAAGTTGCTGCTTGTCTCACCTTACATTTAGCAAAGCATCACACCACGAGGACACCTGTGGGCATACCGGCATCCTAGAGAAGGTAATAAACTCCAGGCACTCCCACAGGAAATGTGTGACTTTGTTAGATGTGGACTTACATGCAGCTGACAGGTGAGCCACAGCACTACGCACGCATTGCTGGCGGCACAGCTACCGGGCTCTCTCTGTCACCCTCCCTGCTCCTAAATCTTCTGTGGCTCTGTGCAGTACTGGCACCACCTGTTGGTGCTGCATTTCTGGCCCAAGAGAGCCCTGATGTTCTTCTATACAAAGCTAGAGAAAAGCAAGCATATCTATTTCTAAGCTGAAGAAAGAAGAGACTCAGTTACCTACCTGAAATCCCTTTGAGAAGAAAGATGTGGCACAGTGGCCAAAGACCGTTTGCTGGAGGTGTGCCGCATGGTCTGGTCTGGCAATGTATTTGCAGCCCTTCTGCATTTTAGCATCTCCAGCACTCAGTCAGGCCCTTCAGGCTCTTGCAAGGCAAATCTTGAAACAGGCAGAAGAATTTCCTTGTCTGGCATTCTAGAAGTCTTTTCTTTTTGAGCCAGAGCATGCAAGGGAAGCGAACGTGCAGTTATGCTGATACCTAAAGGCATGTAACTGAGAGAACTAGATGGCTCCCCTCCCAGGGGTGTTTGCGCACCCTGAACACATGAGGCCCAGGGGAAGGAGTCTGCCCAGGAATACCTAGTTACCTCTCAGCACCCATGAAACTGTTTCACGAATGAACCAGAAGAGCTTGAAAGGCCATGGCTCATAGAGCCCCCTGGTTTGTGCTTCTCACTTTTGGCTTCACAGCTTTTCTCCAGCATTAGCAGGCAGGCTCCCAGGAGGCTGAGTAGCTCCTGGTTGGACCTCTGGGGGGAGACAGGGGCTGTGGCATCTGGGTCTCCAGGCAACAGAGCATCCGAGCCCTGTGCTGCTCAGCATTGTGATTAAACCACTGCTGATGGCAAGCATGCCCAGTCTATGACAAATAATGGCAGATGTCTTCCTGCCAGAACATATTTCTTTTTTATCCCCCTCCCACCCAGTGTTAGTGTGGCTTACTGGATCTGTGAGTTGTGCTGAAGCTATGTAATTGTAAACAATGGTTGTACTACAATAGCCTGGGGTGCATTTCTTACATTTCTGTTGCAGTTCCCAGGCTGGTAGTAATAATAAAGGCTAGGATGCAATAAGATGTGGATGTTGCAAGAATTGATTGTAGTTTAGAAACATGGCATAAACATATTCTGTCCTCAGATGTAAGACAAGATTACATGGAGAATTAAACCTTGGTTTGAAGATTTACACCTGTGAGGGGACCAAAAATATTTAATCAGTTCTTAATGACAGTGTGGACCACAATGTTTCTCATTTTTTTGCTGGGTATCGTCAAGACATTCACATGCACACAGCCCTAGCAAGAGAAGAAAAATCCATCCCCTAATAAATATTTAAACAGAACAGAGTGGGGGAAGAGGGAGGAGATGCCAACCTTTATTCTCCTGTTGAGCAGATTGATGGCTCCATGGGCATGCTCACTCCCCATGTGCTGGAGCTGGGGCACCATCTAGTAATTTTAGACTGTATAAATGTAGCACTAGTTACATTTATACAGTTCTAAAATTACATTTGGCTCTTTGAAGGCAACCATGAGGCTGATGTGGCCCCTTGTGAAAATGAATTTGACACCCCTGCTCTAGTTAGTAGAATGGTCTGTTTGCTACCAGGTTGCCCAAATTGCAAGGGAAGTGGGGAGAGACCTCTCAGTTCTTTGCTCTGCAGGAATCTTTGCACTGTATCTTGAATAAGCAGTGATTTGCTTCCAAGTATGGAAATACTGGGGGAACTTGTGGCCCCTGTATGCTCTGGGGAGCCATAGAGGAGAAGGAGGTAGTTGCTATTAAATTGATCCAAATGCAGTTCATAAGTCATGTATGTCTAATGTAGCTATTGCAGCAGTGTTGATCACACACAAGAAAGACACTGTTAACTCTTTTTAATGGTGTTCCATCTTCTGCAACAAAATATTGATGACCACAATTGTGTAACTGTATTTATAATGATTTTTCACAAGGCTTGGGGAGAGCAAATAAATAAAACTAAGTAATGGCAGCTGGAGATTTAATACTCTAAGTTGGTGCATGGAAGTGAAAGAAAACCAAAATGCGATTAACAACCCTATGTCCTGAGAACATGGATAAATGAAGCTCCAAGATGGATAAGGAACTGGTATTAAGAGTATTAGAAAGATTTTGCCCTTGAAATTGAATATGTCTGTTCTCACGGCATTTTTCACTGACCTGTAGCAGGGTTGACTTACAGAAAACAGAAGTTAAGTACAGCTCACCTAATTACATTGTTATGAAACTGAAACTTGTGCTGTGGAAATCCATATCCTAAAAGCCAATTGCAGTCTTGTCATGGTTGAAGTGGGACAAATTATCTTGGACAGTGATTTCTGTGTTGTGTCGCTGTTTACACCACTTTATATTTAGTACCTGTTAAAGATATACAGATACTTAAGCTTGCATTTCACAGCCTTGTTTTTTTTTTTTAATATTTCCCCCAGTTTGCTGAATGGTGTTTGGAGTACGGTGCGCATGGATGTCGTATTCCTGACCGACCTTATTCCCTCTTTGAAGGTAAACCGATGGTGTTGCAAATGGTGTGGGAAAGAAGGGCAACTTTGCAATTTTGGCACATGCTTAGGAGCTGGGAAATCTTTGTTGGGTTCCTCTGCTATTAAAATAGACCCACCCTCTATCACTGCCTCTGCCTAAAAGGAGATGCAGAGACAGGGAGAAAAAGACAAAATCATTCACTATCGCAACTTTGACTTTTGGTTGCATTTTCAGCAATTTCCAACGTAAAGCCAGTGCCACTGTCATCCTTTGATAAAATTCTGCTGTGCTGACACCTCTTGACTTAAAGGAAACAGAACCTGGGAACCTGGGCAACAGTTTTGTCACAGGGGTTGTTGCAGAGGGACTGGGCAGAGGAGCAGCTGTGGGTTCAAAGTCACTGCTGCTTGTCAGAATGAGACCTTCTCTACTGCAATACCAAAGCAAGGAAAAGCTAGTTCTAACATGAGCCCAAATCACTCGAACAGAAAAGAAATGCAGAATTCTTAGGGGCTTTTCTGCGAATTCAGAGATGTTCCTAAATACTTTCTTAGAGTTCCGTATATATTTTTTTGTAGTTTATTTTCTATTCCCTATCTCATCCTTATGTTTTAGAAATACAGTAGCAAGGAATCATAGACCCAAGCAGGATTTAAAGTAGCGCTGCTGTTTCCCGAACAATGAGCCTAGCGTGCCACCTATCACAAGTACATGAAATTACAGCAGACCAAATAAGATTATTTAACAAATAAACCAATCCAAGGTGTGAACACAAGAGAGCAGTAGTAATATGCGTCTCTTCTAAATACAGAGTTATTGTCTTGATCTTTAAGGGAGAAAAGTGTAAGTATTCTTATTCCTGAGAGCTCCCTTGCATGCACTTGTAAAGGGAAAATGCAGCATAAAATCTGATGTATAAGAGCTTTGAAATTTGTTGAGAAGGTGAAGTAATGCCAGCAATAGGATGGTTTGTGCTTTAATGTTGACATGCAGTTTTAATTTCAGTTTTTTAGCGTCAGTGATTTTATTTATTTATTTATTTATTTATTTTATGAAAAACTAGGAGTCTCAAATTTGAGACAAGAAAAGTAAGTCTTAATTTGGGGGGTATTTTTGTGTTTGAAGTTGTCCAATTCTGCATGTACGTCCACTCTTTCAGTGGAAGTTGCATGTGCATCTTACGAGGTTGTCTTAGTCATTTCATGTGCACCAGATGCATTATTTCAGGAAGGTTCCTTTGTTTGTATGTGCTTAGCTGTTGATAAAATAGGAAGTCAACTTGGTCATAAAAGTGAGCTTGTATGCTCCCCTGCTGTAGGGTGGCTCTGTTGTCTGTCACCCTGAGAGTTTTATTAGGTGATGCTGGTGTTAGTGCTTCAGGCTCTGGATGACCTCTTTATGAATAGTAAACAAAAGAATCTGTACATCACAAGTATAATAAAGTTTTGCCTTTGTTTTTTTTCACCAGTGAAATGATGAGCGAGAGGTGCTCATATTCTGAGGGACAGTCCAAATTGGAATTTACTTTTTCTTAATTGAAGTATCATTGAGGTTGTGCAGCTGAAAAACTGGTAGCAGAGAGATCTTGGTTCTTTCCTTTGATCTTTTCAAGTGAAACTTGGTTTCCTGGGCAAACTACAGATGACCTTGCCTTTCTATAGGCCCTAAGTTCACCTGTTCAAAAAAATTAGTGAGGAGGTGTTTAAACAGGCGCTGTTGCCTTTGCAGTCAGCTGTGCTGCTTTAGTGTCAAAGATGCACAAAAATGTCTTTCTCATTATGTTTTAGGTATGGCTGGAGCTATTCACTTCCTCTCAGATATTTCAGTACCGGAGACTTCTCAGTTTCCAGCGTTTGAACTTGGACCTCAAAGGAGGGAAAACAAAGTGGAACAGGACAGCTAAAAGATCATTTTGAAAGGAAACTGATGCCAAAAGGGATGAGAGACTGTTTAGTGCCTCTGATACTGAACCAACTCGACCCTGAACCGACAGATGGATAAACCCCTTTTTTCACCCCTGCCCCAAAGGACCATGAAGTTGTTCGAGCATGAATGGGAGAAGCCACAATTAAGTTCTGTTAAAATGACACCTTCAGACGTAGGAGAAGAGAAGTCAAGTTTTGAACTTTCTCTCTTCCATTGTATTTGTCTTCTTCAGGTCTTTGACATGCTCTGCATGTTTATTGGTGTTGTCTGTTGATTGGAGTCTTTTGTTGTTAGCACAGCTGGTCTCTGTGAATCTCTGTCCTGTACCTTGGCGCATGACTCACAACAGCAGTGTTGCTTTCTGAAGCGTGGTTACCCAGAGAGTTCCACCTTATGCCAGAGAGTTCACTGCAGGACAGTGCCCAGCTTCACTGGTGAGCTGGCACCTTTAAAAAGAGTTGGAAAACATTTTAATGTTCATATTTTTCTGCATTTTTCTCCACAGTCCCTAGAAGCTAAGATGTTGGAGATGAGCCTTTTTTGATGAAGAGGTATGAGACTGTCTCAGTTTTCAGAAACTCGGCAAGTTGGAAGAGACCTGACTTGTCTTTTGCTGCTGTTGTGGGAGGTTTTTTTTAAAAGTCTGGAAGGGCGGCTCCCTTTGATACCTGCACCTGATTAGTAGGTTCGGTACTTAAAGCAGGCTGGAGATGTTTGTCCCCATCTCTGCAAAGCCCCATCCCATAGCATGAGCTTATCAAAGTGAAGGTGGAGTCACCTGTATTAAACTCCCACGGCTGCCAAGAGCAGAGACAGCATAACTGTGCTTCTCCTCTCCTGTGCGTGGAGTTGTAATAAAACTGTCCTGCAGCATCTTATATGCACATGAGTAAGGGAGGGTGTCAGGGCAGTTTCTCATGCTGTTAACTCAGGAAGAATGATGCTTCTGAACCAAGGCAGTGATTTCTTTGGGGCCCTTCCCTCCCTCTCCCAGCCCTGCTGCATTTAGCCCATATAGTATGATAGGAGCGATAAATACCAGCTGCTTGTGGAGGCTGCACAAGATTAATGAGCAATATGAAACGTTTGCTATAGGCTGTAATGGAAGTTGATTTCATCTTAAAATCCAAACAGAAAAAGCCTTTTGCCCTTAGTTTTAACTTTGCTGCTAATGCTTTGCTTCCCCTGGTAATGTGGTGTGGTTGTGAAATACTAGACCTGCCTCCAGGTGCTCCTGAGTATCAGGTGGGACATACTCTAAGTACACTTGCACCAGGCTTATGTGTTCCAGACAATAAGTAGGCTCCGTGCTTGGGGAAGGTAAGTCAGTGTAGCGCCCTCTCACTGGCTCAAGTTCTGTTGTCATTCTTCGCCCAGGTGTCCCTGTGTTCTGTCATTTCAAGTGTTTATTTTAACTGATCCCTTCTATGGGGTGGCAGTGTCACAGATGGCAGAGACTTTGACCTTTCAGGCATGCATTGGGATAGATGTGACCTGTGGGCCATCTTTTGAGCTCCAGTGTTTGCAGTCAGGCTCGGGGAGGCACTGTTGCTCCCGCACAGACCCCTGAGTGGTAGCACATGACTTTCTTGAACTTCATAGTGTCTATTGCCAAATCCATTCAGATGTTGACAGTCTGCACATTCAGTTCTGCCAGGCAAGAGCAGCAGTGCCAGTGAGGGACAGCTGAATGTCACAGTGTAGCTCCTCTGCTGGTTTGCAGGTAGGACTAAAACACAGGAGCATTGGGAGAGACTTCCACCCCTCTGGGAAAGGGCAGAAGATGGGGGATGGGCACCAAACCCATCTGCATCTCTACAGCTGGGTGTGAGGGAAAGTGCTGAAAGGCAATGGGAATGAGGGAAGCAGCCTGGCAAGTGGCTGGGGTGAAACAAAAGGGAACAGAGCACCAGAAAGCAGAGGGATGGCTGAGCAATAGGGAGAGCAGATTACAGGAGGCAGTGCACAGAGTGTACTGGCAGAGGCAATCTTAAATGACATGTTCCTCCGTGGCAGGCATGATAAGGTCTGTGTTTCTTGTTTCAGCCTGTGCATCACCGATTCTGGCCATAAATCAACCAGGGAGGAAACTGGCTGCAGGGTGAAGTCTCACAGAAGTCCTAGCAAATGAGGTATAATAGATGGTAGCCCAGATCTTGTTTCACATCACACCTCTCCTCCTTTTTTCCTTCCCCTCTGCTCTGACTGCAGAGCATATGAGGTGGCTTAACAGGGAAGGGACTTGCCAGGTGTGTAGGAACCACCTGCAAACAGAGAACAGAAGCCACCGGCCTTCCCAGCACATCCCAAGCTCAACTAGGGACTTGACAGGCAGGTATTTTTGTTCAGTGGTTATAGACACGTATGATGCCTTGGCTGATGCCTTGGCTGCTGAGCTTGGGATGGCACCTGTGGGAGCTGATTTTGGCTGGCTGGACCCCAAGTGGAATTAAAACTTTCTGGTTTAAAGAAGTATATAGGTGTATACACACTTAGAATGACTTAATACTGAGCAGATCTCTGAGATGCTTGAGTGCACCTGTCAAAATAATGAGCAAGTCAGCTACCAGCTTTTTCTGTACCATAGCCAGCCTTCTGCTGCGGTGAGGTCAGGCACCATCTTTCTCTGCAGAATCCTCTTGGAAATGTGCAGGACTGGAAATGTAACGTATCGAGTCAGGAAGCGTCTTGACAGTGCGTCTGCCTCATCTTCCTGACGTGACTTTCCCCATGGCTCTTCCTTTCTGTTCGTCACAGCGTTGTGGTATCTAGGTTGCCCATTAAGAAAGGATATTGTGTGAAGGTGAAAAAATGCATTTCACCAAGGCATTGTTTTCAGAAATCACATCCAACTAAAAATATGGAAAATGTCTTAATATTCCCTGGTTTGCTTTGTCCGTGCGTAGTAGTCCATCTGTTGCAAAAAGCAGTAGTGTTAAAAATGGAGATGCTCTTTGGGCAGAAAAAGAGGAAAAAAATGCTGATGTTTTGTTCTTTGGCTTTATTAGTAAAGATCAAGCTATGTGGTGGTAATTTGTGTGATTTTTTTCTTTTCATGTTGTACTCCTTCCTTCCAGCGCTGCAGTGATAGCTGTCCCACTGATCCAGCGCTGAACCGCCTCCTGATCTCATAGTCCTGCAGGATGGTACACATACCAGAGTACGGGCAAATTGTTCGGTTTTGTTGTTTTTTGGGGTTTTTTTTAACCTTCACCTTTGAGTAGCATTGCAGACCTCACTGCTGCTTCTCCCAGGTGATTTTTGGTGTATGTTGCTTAGTGCAAAGCACTGCTTTCTTCTCTGGTCACACAGGTCCTGTTGAACACTTTGCGGCTCAAGCCTGACTCATGACTAGCTGTTTTTTAGGAACACGTATGAAATTTCTCTGTGCGGCTTTCTAACATCTGTTTTCCAGTTTTGAGGAAGCTTGATGTTTTTCTCTAGGCTTTAAAAGAAGAAAACGTCCAGTATGCTGCAAGTGGTGGTCCGTATTTCACAAAGCCCCGCATGCCACTCAGCACGGCTGCTTTTTTGAATTAATAGCATTATTTCTGGTCTGTAGATGAGAACCTGAAGGATTATCTGTACAAATTCAGCTGTAGCTAGATAAATGTGCTGGGGATTTTCTAGCACAATAGTTCTCTGTAACGTCAAAATAGGGTAGGACAGACAGGTGGGGAGGAAGCACTTGTGCTGCACGCTGCCAGAGCCCTTTCCCATCAAGGTGTTGTGAGGCAGCGGTCTTTATCCTGGTGAAATTGTCCCCTTTCACCCATTTGCTTTCATTGGTTTCACATCGATTCACAGGAACGTGGTCTCTGCCTTGGCAGAGCACACATGATGTGCACGTGGGGAACAGCAGTGACCTATCTTCAGCCACTGCTTCTTGACATCTGCAAGTGGGCTGCTGTAAATCCAGCTGTAGCTATTAGGTAAGCTAGCGTTAGGCAGTAGCAGAAAAACAGAGACACAGACACCTAAGGAGCTACCTCCATCTGCAGGGGCTGGGGTGGAAGGTCTGCTTGTCACTGTTCCCTCTGCTTTCTCTGCTGTCCCTTTCACCTTGCAGCTTGGGATGGTGGCTGCCAGTTGCACCTCTCCCCTTTAATAGCACCTTCCAGTCTGCAGTGCATTTGGCAGGCAGCTCATGACCAGCTGCTTGGCACTGCCTGCATCTCTCCCCTGCTGCCTGGGTTTTGTGGCTGCAGCTGGTGGCAGGTTGGTTCACACATACGACAGAGGCAAGGAGAGGCAGGTGGTGCCTGCCCACCCTCCTCACCCTCAGCTTGCCTCCTAAAGCAAGATTTAAGAAGGTCTGTTTTGCCAAAGAGGTGCGTGGGTGAGTCAGGATACGTCCGTCCCAAGTGTTTACCCTCAGTGCTCATCAGGCAGCCAACTGATTTACTATAATCCAAAACAAATCTCAAGGCCTTCCAGTAGCTGTAGACTGGTCAGATGAATGACTTGAAGAACACCAGAGAAATAAACTAGTCCCTCCACCTGGGGAGCAAAGTCACCCTGCACCACTGTGGCCTGGGAGACACATGGCTGGTGGGACAGAGTTCATCAGGAAGCAAGGTGGATGGTGTGTTGGTCATTTGCAAGTAGCTACAGGTGAGAAACCCCAGACAGCTGACAGGAAAGGAAGCAAATGTGGCTCTTTGGTCTCACCAGCCATAGTGAAAGAAGAACTAGCAGCTGGAACCTGCTTGCAAACATGGCCAGGTCCGTGGCCCTAAAAAAACACCCACAGTCAGGAAAGTTTGCTGTGTGAGGAGATAGCTGACTGTTGAGAGTGACAGTGTCTCAGGAATACCACCTTTAATAGCCTTTCAGAGACACATTTGATGACAGTGTACTTGGAGTCATGAGCTGCACACAAAGATCATGGGGCAAGGCGTACCAAGAGTCCCTGGTAGCCCCTTTTCTCTCAAAGTGGCGTAGCTGGACATTTCATTGTGGCAGAAAGGGACTGACCCCTTCTCATTCCCTTTTCTGCCAGGGTCACAGCAGAACAAACTCAGAAGTTTACTTACCCATCTAAACATGTTCCTCCCAATCACTGCTCCCTCACAGGTACCTCAGACACGTTTTGAGGATGCACAACTGAAGAAATGACCTCAAGGAGGTACTGTTTGAGTTCCTGCCCCCCACCCCAGACTCAGTGGCTCAGCTTAAGCATCTCCATTCTACTCAAGGTATTTAAACCCACTGTATCAAATGCTTCTTGCAAGAACCAGGAGACTGATCCCCACAACATGTTAAATCAACTTCCTGATGTAGATGGTGAGATTTCAAAGGCAGGTGAGGAGTCAGCCTCATACCCTGCTCTGGTGGCCACTGGAAGGCACAGGGGAGAGCCCCACACATCCCCAGGGCTCCCAGCCATTGGCCCTAACCTGGTTTTGCAGTCAAAACACCACCCTGCCTCATCAGTGAGGCACCAAAATCTGTTGTGTTACAGAGAGGACACAGTAGTAGCACCCAGAGAACCCGACACGGGATTCCCGATGGATAAAGCATCAACACACCACGCCAAAGTTCACGTTAGCAAGGCTGCAGCAGCTGGCGGCTCTGAAGGGCATCACTACTGCCAAGTAAAATCCTCTTGGAAGATGTTTTCCTTTACCTGTGGGACTGCACACCTTACCTGTCATCACTGCCTGTTGGTGCTCCTGCAGCCTGAGTGTCACATCTGGCTTTCTGAAGTGCTATCAAGTAGAAATCTCTCAGTGGCATAAGCCCTGCCATCTTCTGCACTTAAGAGGTCACACTCTCTACTCAGTAGCATAGTGAGCTTTAAACATCCAGCTCAGGAAAGAGCAATGAAGAAGGTTAGAGGTACAGCAACGTCCAAGCTTACTTTAATGCATTTCTAAAGAAGGCCTGCACAAATTTTATGAACAACAGAAGCATCTGAGACTGTAGAAAGACCTGCTTCTGCTACACCCATCTTCTAACCCACCAACCTAAGCTTGCAAAACGTGGAACGTACACTCTCAATCAACTTCATATTGTTGATATCACCCTACTGAAAGTTACAGGGTTTCTTCTTTCTCCCCACTTTTAAAGCAAGACAACGAGAGGAAAGGCATGTAAACAGTTGGCAAGTAATTCATATAGATGCCCACACAGGTGCTGCATTTTCAAGAGAAGACCAAGCAAGTTTGCTAGCAGAGGAGTGCATGTGTTGTAAGAGGTAGTGTCATCCATCAACACCAGCAAATAAACCAGCCAGACTTCAGGAAAACATCACCATAAGTTGAATTTCAATGTACAGCATAAGAATTCACTATAAAAGGCTTCTGTTCAATGTGTCCAGTAAAATGCCAGCTGTCACAGATACATTTCATAATATAAAAGGACTTAACAGCATCTATCTACTAACATGAGGTCTGTTGTAATTTCTATTGACAGAAAAAGAAAGGTTGGATTTTGTTTTAAAAAATTATGTTGCATATACACAGCCATATTCAGTAACATATGCAGGTTTAACCTTCAAGTCCACACTAATTTAGAAAATACATACAGTTGTGGTATGCAGATGGGCTTACTGATAAAATGTACTTTTTCTGTCACCTTCAGTGCCCACCAAGCCTACACTGCACACACAGATGTACTTTGCTTTGTCCCTTGCTATGATGCACAGTAAGGGAAAGCCTTAGTTACAATTTCACCCAAGTCATGGCTGCAGGAATGAGCTCCTCAAAAGCTAGCTGTGCTCCAGACGACTATTAAGTCCACCATTAGCTTTTAGAAACAGTGACCCTTAATGGTTTTCCTGCTAGAGACATGTTAATAATAAAAGGGGTGCTCTTTTCTGGCAATTCTGCAAATCCAGCTTGCTGCCTCTGCACAAGGTCTCACAAGCCACTGGGATGCATGTTGGGAGCCATGCTTTGGCTCCCTGTGCAACACAGGTCTTCAGATTACTCCAAGTCATCTTGGTGGCCTCTGTGCCCAGGCTGGAGTGACACAGGAGCAGTCAGTGTATTGGCAAACTCAACATTCACCTGGTACCCAAAGGTCCATATCGGACTCCTAACCCTCAGCTATGCTGTTTCTGCAGGTCCTTCAGCAGTGGAAGGCAAGGGCATCTTCTTTTTGTCACTCTTTAGTGACATGGCTCTGAATATGCCCAGAGGGAGAAGGTTCCATTGATGTGTAGTCATGTCTCAGAGTAGCTTCACATCTTTGGTAGACATAGATGGGTGTGAGAGCCTCTCACAAAGGGGCTCTTGTGTGTATTTGAAGGTGTTGACTTGTGGTCACTCCAAGAGTGAGCCACAAGCATGAGATGGTGAATTTGGGAATTCTGGGGCTGCTCACAGCAAAACACATGAAGACCTAAGAGTCATTGTAAGCCAAACCATCTGCACATCACGTCAAGGAACTGCTCTTAAACACCAGTTCCAAGAAGTTGTTTATTTGCCTGAACTAGAGAGGAGAGCAGTTTCACAGATCTGTCACCTGGAGATGACAGCTCTGCTTGGCACTCTTTGTGGCAGCAGTAAGGCCGGGGACAAAACATCAATGTCAAAGGGAGCAGACCTAGAAGTGTGCTCCCATTCCTTCTTACTGGGATAATTTTCCAATTTAGGGAAGAAAACTTACCTACGTATTTCAGTGTTTCTAACTGTTCTGTCACAAAGCACAAGTAGCTCCAAGGTTATAACACCTCCCTCTCACTACCAACATTTAGGTCATCGTCTGTTTCATACAGTCTCACTGCTGGCAAAATGAGGGGAGCGAGGATGCCGATCACACAGGCAGAGTCCAGGTGCTGACCAAGAAACACTCGAGTCCCTGTCCTTCACTTTTCAGATGTATCATTTAAAGTAATGACTCCCTCTTTTCCAGGGCACTTGACAAAGTCCCTGCCATGACTTGACCAATGCTGGTGCTCCAGTCACAGTGACTTCTATCACAGCATCTTTCTGTTGTGCCTCAGAACCAAACTGTGCAAGAAAATTGTAAGAGAAAAAGATGGTGGTCAGCATTTCTGGTAAAAGCATTGCCCTGCCTCTTCTACATCTACCCTTTTTATATTTCATTTCCCTTAGATGAGGGCATTTCTGCTGTGGGGTCTTAGGAGAGCGCACATCACTCTGGGGTTGAATAAAGAACTGCTACCAGTAGCAATTAAACCCAGGACTGAAACAAACAATAAATAAAGAGAAAGACATATAGGTTTTAAATATAGGTTTCCATTAAAAGCATTACAAAGACAACTTCTCTCATTCTGAAGACAAAGAAAAAATTCACTTCTACTAAAAAAAAAAAAGAAAAAGAAAAAAAATTTAAAAATCACCCCTTTGCAAGTAACTTTAATGAGGAAAGGTGCAGGGAAGGGAGGGAGGGAGGACTTGGAGAACTAGCAAGTGTTCAAAAGGGCAGATGCCCTCCATCTCGCTCATTTTGCAATGGCACCTTCTTCTCACACAGTCAGGTCAGAGAGCCAGAGAGTCCTCATGTGGAGGATTTCACCACCTGCTCGTATGGAGGAGGTGGTGTGTTGCAGTAGGAAGGTGGGGGTGGGTAAACCGGGTTTCCTTGTGGGGAATTGGGCTGGACGTGGAAAGCCATAGCCATGGGATTCATCACAGGTCCACCTGGATCTGTGTAATACGGCACTCCAGGTTGTTGCGACCCTGAAAGAAAGAAAAGGAGAGAAAAGGTATCAACAGCAGCAGCAGCAGCATCAGGTCCTGCTCTTCCAGGGCCTGTGCTCTGCACACTCAGACAAGTTTTCTCAAAGTTTTCATCAAAGCAAAGACAAGGAACCACCTTTCTTTTGTTCCAGAGAAAACTCAGGTTTGCAGAACTGCATGCAATGGAAATCAATTAGTGAAACAAAAGGCACCGATGCCCCAAGCAACAACCATACAAAAGAGAAGACAGCGAGAGGTATGGGATCCTGGATGGATGACGGGGTTTCTGCTGAGCCCTGACTCAGGTGTCAAGTCTTATGAAAGGACTTCACAGATTATTTTGTGGTGTGCTGGATCTGTAAGCCAGAGTGCATCTCAAATAGATAATTTCCCTTCTAGGCATGGAATGGCTAAGCAATAGAAACATATGAAACAAAAACCCAAGTTGAAGCCAATTATGACTGGCTAACACAATGGGACAAGATTGCTTTGCACTGATTAAATTTAGGAAATTATGTTGGAGCCTGCAGGGACAAGGAAAGGAAATGTATGTACAACTGCAAAATTCCTTAGCCATGACACATGCGGAGTAACAGAGACTGGTGCCATGAGGAATAACAAAGGTGGCATATCCTCAGATATCACAATTGATAGTGGAAGAGGACGCAATGCAATTCCAGCAATTAAAGTCACATACTGTCTTTATCTCAAGATGTAAATTAGTTTTCTTCTCTTTCTCTCTGTTTATTTAAATAAAGCTGGACTGAAAAAAATAATGGCTGAGCAACAGGTTTTCTTCTTTTGTTGCTAGTCTGTTTTTCCTATGACGACACAGTCTCTAAGGGATTTTCCCTTCAATCATTCTCTTCTGTGACTTGGTGACACTGGGACTCAGCATTGCCACAGAAGGAATAAAGGTTTCTTGAAGCTTAGTGCTTTAAGCACTCAGGAAGGAGGTACATATCAAACCCCAAAAGTGTCCCTACAATATTAAATCAGGTAGGACAAGTGATAAGGCATAGGGATGCCAACTGTCCCAGAGCCTTGTGGGGTCTGTTTAGGGAGATTTGTTTGGACACTCAGGAGGCAAAGAATAAGGAAAGCAGATTGGGAACACAGCTATTTCTTTCTTAACACAACGATTTTTAACACACCACCACAATACTTTTAACTTCTGCCTGTGTCACCAAAGCGGGCTGCTCTGTGGCCTCTCTTTCTTTGCCACGGTGACGAGAAGCCCTTGTTCTGCTTCCATGTACAGCATCAGCACATGGCTGTGGGAGAGCCAGGCTGGGAAGAGCAGCAGAGTCCTACCTCTCCAAAGTTTGGGCTAATACCCTCTTCTGTAGCCTTTTTCTTAAGCATTTTTGATTTAAAGTTAAATCCTGCCCAGCTCTGCATTTCTGCAGTTTCCATCTGCATGGAGAAATATGGGAGAGGTTGATGCAGCTCACTGCAGTTTGATCTTTAGGAAAAACAAATGTTTTCATTAAAACTTCTGAGTATTATTAATGTTATTGAATTGGGAGGAGTAAATGTGAACACCAATCTTTCGAGATTTTTTTTTTTTCAGTTCACTAAACTCAGCAGAAAACAGTATCTAAATATCAACTTCCTTGTGGGATCAGCTCAGTATTTGCTGAGTGCCTACAAAGCGACCTAACCTTCTCTAGCACCTGAACTGCCAGTCTGGGGCTATGTAGGCTAAGGCTGAAGTGACAGATACCACCAGGTCTGCAAACTGCTGCTTGTAGGTGAGGTGTTCAATCCATTTTCCCAGTCAGGCCCACAGAAAAAACACTCCCACCTTCCAGGCTGCTGCTGGGATGGTAGAAGATGCTGCTGTTGTCCCTGCAGGGGAAGAGGGAGATGGGCAAGGAGCCATGTTTCACAGGGTCCACCTCAACAGTGAACCGGCCACTGCTACCAAATCCAGAAGAGGAGCTAGCAGAAAATGACAACTTGGTTGACTATTAATTCCCATTGCTGTTGAATATTCTTAGAATTACTACACTGGTGCCCCTGTCCCCACCCCTCTGGGGTTTCAACGCCGAACACAGCTCCGGCAGTCTCAGCGCCGCTCTGCGGGACTCGAACCCTGGACTCAAGTGATCCGACAGACTCTGCCTCCCTGCACAGCTGGGACAACAGGCGCACACCACCACGCCCAGCAGCAGTAAACCCGCGGACAAAACTCCTTCCATCTTCAAGTGACGATGTGGGATGGAATAGGAAAATACAGTCTCTAAATGGTTGGCTCCAAGACTGGTGCTACAGGCAGGGCTTTGAATTTTTTGATAACGGTTGGTTTTATAAGACACCAGTCCGGACAGTGTCACGCGGGAAAGGTTTATCTCGCAGGGGCAAAAGGATGCTGGGGCAGGAATTAGCTGGGCTCATTTGGAGAGCTTTAAACTAGGCTCGAAGGGGGATGGGGTTGTAGCTGGGCTTGTCCCAGTGGGGCAACATTCTAAAACAGATGAGGACCGGGTGGCCTCCTATGCCCCTGGGGAGAAACTGGTGTGCTCTGCTCGCTCCCTGAAATGCCTGTACACCAATGTGCGCAACATGGGGAATAAGCAGGAGGAGTTAGAAACCTGTGTTCGGTCGGGAGATTATGATCTGGTGGCAATTACAGAAACATGGTGGGACAGTTCAAGTGACTGGAATGTGGCCATGGATGGCTATGCCCTTTTCAGGAAAGACAGGCCAGCCAGGCATGGTGGTGGAGTTGCTCTCTATGTGAGAGAGCAACTACAATGTACTAAATTCTGCCCAGGAGTGGATGACGAGCGAGTTGAGAGTGTATGGGTCAGGATCAAGGGGCAGGCTGGCAGGGGTGACACTGTTGTGGGTGTCTATTACAGGCCACCAGATCAGGCTGAGGAAGCTGATGAGGCCTTCTATGGGCAGTTGAGAGTGGCCTCACAGTCACAGGCCCTGGTTGTTGTGGGGGATTTTAACTTCCCTGATATTTGCTGGAAGGACCATTCAGCCAGCCAGCCACAGTCCAGGAGATTCCTCCCGTGCATTGATGATAACGTCCTCATGCAGATGGTGGAGGAGCCGACTAGGAGAGGTGCACTGCTGGATCTCATCCTCACTAACAAGGAGGGTCTGGTCGAAGCAGTAAAGGTTGAGGGCTGCCTGGGTTGCAGTGACCATGAGATGGTGGAGTTCAACATCTTGGGTGGCAGGAACAGAATAGCAAGTAGAATTGCAACTCTGGACTTTAGCAGGGCTAACTTTGGCCTTTTCAAGCAATTGCTGGGGGAAATCCCATGGGCAAGACTGCTTGAAGGAAAAGGGGCCCAAGATAGCTGGATTGCATTCAGAGATTGCTTCTTCCACACTCAGGATCAGAGCATCCCCACACGAAGGAAGTCAAGGAAGGGAGCCAGGAGGCCTGCGTGGTTGAATAGGGATCTGTTGGGTATGCTCAAGCAGAAGAGGAGAGTTTACAGGTCATGGAAGCAGGGGCTGGCCACTTGGGAAGAATATGAGGCTGCTGTTAGAGGATGTAGGAAGGCAGCTAGGATAGCCAAGGCCTCCTTAGAACTTCAGCTGGCGAGAGGGGTCAAGGACAGCAAAAAGAACTTTTTCAAATACATCGCAGATAAAACTAATACCAGAGGCAATGTAGGCCCACTGATGAATGGGGTGGGTGCCCTGGTGGCAGAAGATACAGAGAAGGCAGAATTACTGAATGCCTTCTTTGTCTCTGTCTACTCTGCTGGAGGCTGTCCTGGGGAGCCCTGTACCCCTGAGACCCCGGATGAAGCCAGGTCAATGGAGGAGTTTGCTTTAGTCGATGAGGACTGGGTTAGGGAGCAATTAAATAGTCTGGACATCCATAAATCCACGGGTCCAGATGGGATGCATCCGCGGGTGCTGAGGGAGCTGGCTGAAGTCATTGCTGGACTGCTCTCCATCATCTTTGCCAAGTCTTGGGAAACGGGGGAGGTGCCCGAGGATTGGAGGAAAGCAAATGTCACTCCAGTCTTCAAAAAGGGCAAGAAGGAGGAGCCGGGTAATTATAGACCGGTCAGCCTCACCTCTGTCCCTGGGAAAGTAATGGAACAGCTTATCCTTGGTGCCATCTCAAGGCATATCAAGGATAAGAGGGTTATTAGGGACAGTCAGCATGGCTTTACCAAGGGTAAGTCATGCTTGACCAACCTCATAGCCTTTTATGAGAATGTAACAAGGTGGATGGATGATGGCAGAGCGGTGGATGTGGTCTACCTTGACTTCAGTAAAGCCTTTGACACAGTCTCCCACAGCATCCTCACAGCTAAGTTGAGGAGGTGTGGTCTAGACAATAGAGTAGTGAGGTGGGTTGCAAACTGGCTTAAGGAGAAAAGCCAGAGAGTGGTAGTCAATGGTGCGGAGTCTAGTTGGAGGCCAGTATCTAGTGGAGTGCCTCAGGGGTCAGTACTGGGGCCAATATTATTCAATATATTCATTAACGATTTAGACGAGGGAATAGAGTGTACTATCAGCAAGTTTGCTGATGACACTAAGCTGGGAGGAGTGTCTGACACACCAGAAGGCTGTGCTGCCATCCAGCGGGACCTGGACAGGCTGGAGAGTTGGGCGGGGAATAACCTGATGAAATTTAACAAGGGAAAGTGTAGAGTCCTGCATCTGGGCAGGAACACCCCCAGGTTCCAGTATAGGTTGGGAAATTACATATTAGAGAGCAGTGTAGGGGAAAGGGACCTGGGGGTCCTGGTGGACAACAGGATGACCATGAGCCAGCACTGTGCCCTTGTGGCCAGGAAGGCCAATGGCATCCTGGGGTGTATTAGAAGGGGGGTGGTTAGTAGATCGAGAGAGGTTCTCCTTCCCCTCTACTCCGCCCTGGTGAGACCACATCTGGAATATTGTGTCCAGTTCTGGGCCCCTCAGTTCAAGAAGGACAGGGAACTGCTGGAGAGGGTCCAGCATAGGGCAAGGAAGATGATTAAGGGAGTGGAGCACCTCCCTTATGAAGAAAGGCTGAGGGAGCTGGGTCTCTTTAGTTTGGAGAAGAGGAAACTAAGGGGGGACCTTATTAATGTTTATAAATATATAAAGGGTGAGTGCCACGAGGATGAAGCCAGGCTCTTCTCGGTGGCAAACAATGATAGGACAAGGGGTAATGGGATCAAGCTGGAACACAAGAGGTTCCACTTAAATTTGAGAAAAAACTTCTTCTCGGTAAGGGTGACAGAGCACTGGAACAGGCTGCCCAGGGAGGTTGTGGAGTCTCCTTCTCTGGAGACATTCAAAACCCGCCTGGACATGTTCCTGTGCGACCTCACGTAGGCGTTCCTGCTCCAGCAGGGGGATTGGACTAGATGATCTTTTGAGGTCCCTTCCAATCCCAAACATACTGTGATACTGTGATACTGTGAATAGTCGAAAAAAAAATGGCAGGGTTAGCTCAGAGCCCAAAGCTTTGAAGTAACAGTAATCACAGTCTGGAAGCAGGTGGCATAAGCAGGTCAAAGGGCTTGTGCTTACTTTATATTTACCCACAACTTGTGCTCCATAAAGTGTGAAGAAAAAATAAAACTGTGCTCTAAAATTAAATCTGTTATTTTCCAATCCAGCCAAAGACGCTCCCTGTTCACATAATCTTGAGGTTATTTTTCAGGCTTAGAAATATTAGTTCAGTTAGTCTGGCTTGCCCCCAAATCTCCGCTGTTGAAAAATAAATACTCTGCAGAAACGCTTGTTCAGTCAAGCAGAAAAACAGATACAGAATGGAAGCCCTAAAAAAAACCTCTTAGGATTTAAACAAAAAGAAAGTGAATAAAGTGACAGTTTGTGTCTGTAACATCTTTTTATCCATTCAGACCTGTGAGAGGAGGAGGAAATGCATGTCTATGAGTACACGCTTAAGGACACAAGAAAGAGCATTTCCAAAGGCTGCAGAAGGCACAGGTGTGCAACAGCTGGTGTGACAGCAGGGACAGCCTGAATGGTGCATCTCTGCACAATGCTCCTAAGCTAGAAATGGTTTTAGGACACTTTTCTAAGCAAGTTATCTTGAGGCAGCCACAATATTGCATAGAGATGTAATGGTTCAGAAGATGATTTTTGATTGAGAGGTTGGAAGCAGCAAATTTTCAGAGAGATCCCCGCTCTCATTACAAAATAGTCCATTGTATTTCCACTTCTAAGACAGTATGCAGCAAAAAAAAAACTGACAAAAAGTTGTCAGAAAAGGTGATTATTCTGTGGCTTCATCTCTCTTTACTATGACGTGTGACAAAATGACAGCCTGGGAGGAGAAGTGTCAGGCTACCAAGCGTGCCTGCATATGTGTGAGTGTGCTTTCAGGGCCACAGATTAGCACTGGCTTATGCAATCAGGCCAGTGGTTAAAAATGTCTCAGTTTGGCTTTGCTGAGGCAGGAGGAAGACAAGCATCTGAAAGTACACTCAGACATAATCTCAGCACTGCAGGAGGTCTTCCAGCTAGAGACAGTTGAATTCAAAACGCACCCTTAAGGCACAAACATCTGCTTACAGGTGGGTGTCAATATTGCAGGCCTCTCCCAACCAGTACTATCTAACAGTCAGAGGATAAGCAATATGAAACTTAGAAAGCAGTGTTGCTAGAGAAGCCACCACTAGGTAGATCCTCCTGATGCTCACAGCCATTGCTGAGCAATCAGACTGACAAGAGGAGAAGGATCACTTCGCTGCAGTAAAACTGTAGCACAGAGCACAGAAGGCAAATAAAAAAGAGAAGACTTGTAAAAGAGACAGACTGTGGAAGAAAAACATAAGGCTTTCCTTCACCTTTACCAAATATTATAAGCTGCATTTAAAACTCTTTCTTCACGTCACTTTTATTTTGGATACCTATCATTTTGTCTATGCTGCACAGTGACAACTTGCTATCTTCCTTCCATGCATGGACACACAGCTGTAAAGGTATTAGGAACCACAACGGAAGGGAACTAGAAGTCCTGTCATGCTGGATTTCAAAAACACTTCTGTACACAGCAGTTGAATTATGTTGTTTGGAAGGCAGAAGGAGTCACTCATCACAGGAGGTGGCTGCACAGTTTAGTGCAGTGCAACTAAATCCTTTGTTCAACCCTTTGTCCAAATCCCACAGTTTCCAAAAACCAACCAAACAAAACCCCCTAAACCCGCCCTATTTAAATGCCTTGGCAAACGTAAGAAACTAGTGAAACTTGTTTAATGACCAGTCTCTGACCTGATGCAGTGTTGACTGGTTGTCTGGTGTAAGACACGTTAAAAGTAGGTTCTTCTACTAGTGGAGGAGGGTACATCCGCCTTCGGATAAAGAAACCAGCTCCGCAACAGAACAAAACTCCCATCATCAAAAGGAACCTAGGCAAAGAGAAGAGGGAAGTCAAAACCCACCCACATGCAGGCAGCTCTCAAACCCAGACTGGTAGTTGAGAGAAACAGTGTATTGTCCTGTAATCATCAGCCTATGAGTTGTATCCAGATTTCTTAAACAGGTTGTCTCTTGAGAGCAGGCCTATGTCATTTGAGATATAGCCATTACTTGGGGCACCTATGGATATAATACAGATATCTTTAGCAATTAGTACTATTGGCTGATGTTTTCTGGCATGTAAAATACGAATTTGAAACTAAAATGCCCTTGAATGTTTGGAAAGTCCAGGCTCATACGTGACCTTTGCCACTGGGAAACTGAACTCAAATTCCAGGTCCATAGTTTCAAGCAGCACCTCTTGGACACACACCTCACTTTCACAGCATTGAGGCTGGCCAGGAGGTTTGTAGGGGACTGGCTGTATAAAGAGGAATACTATTATGCAGTTGCCCCTAAAAGAATATTCTTAGATGTTCTTCAATTACTCAACACCGTAATTTTGTCTCCCATAGAAATATGGTAGATGGCATTTAAGCTCAAGCCAGAATACTGAAGCATTCAGTATTGAAGATGACAAATTTTGCTTTGTGCTTTCTAGAGAGCGTACACATTCCCAAGGAAAAGGACATCATTTTGCTTCAGTTCTTCTCTCAGCTCCTTTTCCAACCCGACTAAACTGTCACCATTTCCTTGCTGTTGAAACAGGCACATGCAGCAAGAGCACGTCAGAAGATTTTGTTTTTAAAACATCAGCTTTCACTGTGTTTCCTTGATTAGTTATCAGACAACGCTAGTGACTGATTGCGAGCTCCCGTAAACCCAAACTGTTGTTCTGCCTGTAACTGCCACCCCACTTCAGGGCCTTTTACTGGAAGACAGTGACAACTGTGCTTTGTTTGGAAGGGATGGAAGTTGGCCAGATGCCACAGAAGCTGGCCAAGGGTGAGCCTACACACCACGCTTATCTCCTCTGGAGCATTCCCAGGTGCTCAAGAGGAAGAGTGTGATACACTGCACGGCAGCGAGAGGTATTTCATGCAAAGGGTCAAACTCTGTTCTTGTTTCTAGGGTGGAAATGAGAGCAGAAGGAGGTCCTGTTTCCCTCAGCCAATATTAATACATTCCCTTTTGGCAGCATTCCTACAAAGGATTTGTTCTGAACAGAAAAACAGATTTACGACGTCACCCCAGGGATTGAGATGCAGAGCTCTTCGGTTCTATCAGTACGGATTGTACACCAAAATCCCACAGTCAGCTTCAGTAAATCTCTGTATTATAGTATATATCAGGCTTCTGTTTTTCAGTGTTTATTCATTTTCATTTTGAAGGCTTTTTTTTAGCAATCTTCAACTTCTCCATAAAATAAAGCCTGAAATCAGGCTTTCTAGGAGAGCTTTTGCTTTCTCTCTACTGTAATGAGAAGGTTTTATTCAGGTGCTTTCTTAAATTCCTCTCCAAAACCAACTTACCTTATTTTTTCATTATGCATATAAGAGTGATTAGTTTAAGCTTTATCCAGATTACTGAGCTGCTGGTTTCACAAGCTCAAATCTTTTTGCCTTCTTTTCCCTTGCTGTCATCTACAGCAAAATCCTCATAGTCATAAACGTACTTCTCTTCCTTTTTAACTGAAGCCTCAGTTCAGCTAGCAAGACTATCTTAAACCCTGCATAAATGCACAAGGCCCCTTATACAATCCTCTCTTAACACTGGGTGCCCAACAAAAACTGACAAACGCTGCCACATGGTAGTAGCTGGAACAGGCATAAGGAATTCAGCAGTTTTGGATAAAAGCAGGACCGCTGCTTGTACAGAGCAGTAGATGCAGAAGCAAGAAAGACCAACCTGACAGAAGTTACCTCCTTTTTCAGTGTTTTCTCTCTACATCAGGAGAATTTTCTAAGCAAAAAAACAAAGTCCTTGCATTTCTATGTACTCATACATATTACTGAATACTTGTACCCACTTCACTTTAAAATACTAGGGCTGGCAATAGCCTGATTTCAGTCCTACAAACAAGACAAGAACAGGATAAATATGTAATTCCCAAATGCCCTGACCTACCAAAAATACCATAGTCGCTGGATAGAGAGAGCTCTTACACAGCATCTTGAACCACAGCAATCCTCATAGGAGCGACATCTGCAGAAAAAATAAAGAGAAAAGGGCATTAGGTGAATGGTTGTCACAGATTAAAATGGCGTTGCTGACTCTGATGCAGTTCGCACCCCTGCCCGAGACATTATTTGCGACATCAGCATAAGCCTGGAAGGCAAAGCCTCCTGGAAGTGTTCAAGACCAGGCTGGAAAAGGCTTTGAGCAGCCTGATGTAGTTGAACACGTCCCTGCCCATGGCAGGAGGGTCAGACAAGATGATCTTTGGAGGTCTCTTCCAACCCAAACCATTCCATGGGTCTGATTAAGAACAGACTGCCCTTGGTCACGTGAAGATGTCAATCACGTGTACACATCCATGGCACAGCTCTATCACTACTGAAACTACCTTCCTGTATACTTCTTTCAACGTCACCTTAAAAAAAAGACTGAATGTAGTGCTTGATTCTACATAAAAGGACACATTATATTAAAAAAAAGGCAGTACTATTATGTTTTCTTTCACAGTAAATGAACACTGAAAACCTCGAACGTGAGCCATTTTGGGGTTTATTCACTGCAACGGACATGGATTGCAAGGTCAAAACTGCCAAATCACTCATTCTTTGCAAATCAGTGGTTTTCAAACAGAGAAACAGAAATTTCAAATTTAATGTCATTTTTTGCTTCTCAGAAGTTGCACTGAACTGCAACTGCCAACAACTCCCATTATTTAAGTAGGCGTTCCTCTAAAAAAAACAAACCAAAACAAAACCAAACACATTTTTAATTAATATTTTATAAGGAATAGTTTTAAAGGTATTATAGCACCAACCACTGTAAGCACAAGGTACAGCTCCACTATGTACCAGCAGCTACATTCAGCATCCTCTGAACAATTTCTATGGTAACTGCCATTCCCCACACCAATGAAACACTTTATGTATTTAGTAGGATAAAGGGCAGAGGTATCACAGAAATCATGCTATGTGACAGTCTCAGATGAACACATTCAGATTATCATATCCCTATACCAAAGGAAAAGAGGAGGTTACTACAATCAGATCAATGTTTTTAATAGTATTCACATCTGCATGCTCAAAGCAGAGATTTAATTAAGCATCTGGTTTGGGAAAATTTGCCCAACTGCATGACTGTCCTGTATTTGTACACAAATCTTAAAAAAAAAAAAAAAATCAATTGGATAATTGTACAGACAATTGCACATTTACACGCTCAATTAACAAGCCTTCACTCACAAAATACATCAAGTCACATAGGCTTCAGCCTCTAATTTGGGCCAGAGGAGGATGCTCTATGGATACATAATCAGTTGTTTTGCAAGTGAAAACAGTTACATGCTCTTCTGATGACAAGTAGGCAGCATTTATTTAAGCATGTTGAAGGATCTGACATGATTAGCAAGGCAAGATCCATTAATATACTCGGGCACTCAGTGTGAGACTTAAGCAGAGTAAGTTGCTCATGCCAAAGGACAAAATACCCACTTTGCTGTCCCAGAACTTGAAGACATCCCTATCTCCAGCCTTTCTTCTGTAAAGCTTGTCAGGACCCAAACAACTGCTCATACTCAAAGCTACCAGATCTCACAAAACTACTAATAAGACTTAGCGAGCCAGCATTAACTTCAGTCCCACCAGCACCAAGAAATTCAGCATCCCTCCATGCTCCCCAACTGGGTCAACCCAATAGGAGCTTTCAAGACATATGTTAAATACATGCACAGGATCGGGCCCCTTACGAAACAGGGTGGCAGCCACTGCCTTCTGTATAAACAGTGGTCATGGTCCCCTTTTGCTTTTTAAGACACTTGTGGTTGGAGCACCTCATCCATGTTGATGGGCACTTGTTCCTTTCCCTGATACTGCATAGCAAAGACTTCAAGGCTTGTCAGGCCAGAAAAGCAGAGCCAGGGCCAGGAAACAGAGCCCATAAAGCTAGAAGGAAGGAGGTGGAGGTGTCAACTGAACATTGATCTCTTCCTTTGTGGGCAACCTGTGCTAGCAAATAAAAAAAGCTTCCCACCCCTTCCTGCTGCTCTAAGTTTTAAAAGAAAAAGCCACACTCTCATCCGTGAAAGAAAGGGAATGAGTTCCTAGCATCATTTGGGTCTGCCCTCTTGTAGCTTTTCTTGAGGCAGGTAAGGCCAAATTATAGAAGGACTTTATGGATGTGAGCAGTCTTTATCTCTGTCTCTACATGCTGGTTCTGTCAGCCCAGACACCTACGCCCAGCCATAAGTGGGACAGGGACCAGATGCACCAGGTAGGCCTCTCGCCCCAAAGCCATTTTCCAGATCAAGCCCCAAGAGGTGGACTTGTATTAAAAGTTAAACTAAAACAGAGAGGCTAGGGAGGCAGAACATACTCTTCCCCTGTGCCCACCCTTGCCAAGCATTTGCATCTGTTTTCTCCAGAGCCAGAAGAGATGGGAAAGGGCAACTTTAAGATATGTAATTATGGTTGTTCAAGCCATCAAAATTAAATCAGTATCTGTATGGTGAGCACAGTAACTGAATTTACTTTTTAATCTCCAAATTGTCTAGGCTTCAAGTCAGCACCATTTTTAAGCCTCAGTGGCTCAGCCTTTCTTCCTGCAAGAGAGGACTAAAGCACCAGCTGGAAGACAGTAAGGCTCAACTGCTGAATGTTTATGAAGCTCCTGAGACCACTGATGGCAAACAAACAGACCATCAAAGAGAAGTTTCATCTCCTACATGGATGACTGCACTTTCAAATGGCTGAAAACAATGACGCAAAGGCTGGAGGAGTCTCACTACAGCTGTGTTTAGAGAAGCTCCATTTTCCAATGGCCAGTAAGCTTTCTGAGGTAACTCATCCATGGCTAAGCACTGCATTTGCTGGGTGGATCTGTGAAGCTAAATCGGTATCATGACTTGGCGGGAAATCCCTTTGAGGTTTGACATTAGCAACCTGTTCACTTTTTACCCATAAAACCAAATGGGCACTTGGTTTTGCATGCCTGTGAGTGTGGACACAGGTACCTGTATGTAGGAGCCTGGAACTGAGCATGACAAAATGCTAACAACCTGCTGTTTGTATTCCCCAGAAGCACCAAAAAAAGACTGAAAGAACAAACAGCCCATTTGCTGATACTGCCGGCAGGCTACTGCAGAAGCTTTGCTGATCTCTTCTTCTTGATCAATGCACCACGAAAAAAACAACACAACTTCTGCCAACATTGATCCCAATTACAAAAAAATAACTTAACAAGCCATATTTATTAGCAGGGAAAAGATGACAATAAAATCAGCTTATTAACGTAGTAACACACAAGCTCAAGTATAATCAGTCTTTTCTGTACTATGTCTTACTGCCTGACAGCAAATCCCAGCAGAATTAAGACCCTAGTTCGAAAAAAAAAGCAAACAATTAAGCACACACATATGTATTTATTGAATTCATATGCATTTTCTTTAAATTACACTCATGCTTTGGCTCTGCTTAATGGGGAAGAACTGCTTGTGTCCAATGCCAGTTGAAGAAGAATGAGGCTTACTATGCTGAACTGAACACATCACCTACAGAAGATGTTTCTAAAGCCATTTTCCCTCTTTCACACCGGAGAACTGCATTTCCCTCAGGCCAGTGTTTGTTTCATTGACAAAAATTTAACCCATTATGTGGGACAAGACATGATCCATTAGTTAGTTGGGTAATCTGCAGCTTCACCAAGCATACAATCTCTATTTGAAAACTGTCTGCAATGTGATTTATGATGTAGAAGGCACATCTTGTCATTCATAATTCAGTAGAGTGAAATGAATGCATGTGCACGTCCAACAACTTGTTCTGCCAGCACACCAAGGAACCACTGTATCAGAGATCAAAATTACACTGCATGTCAGATCACAGCAACAAGTTTTTTGTCTAAGTTTGCACTTAAATCATGACGCCAAATTTCTTTCCTTAATGGACAAGCAAGGTGCGAAGTTTCACATAAGGGTATATGGTACGACCCAAACCCCACAAACCAACACCAAACTTGCATGTGCTCTCTGGATAATAACTGCTCAGTGCAATGGTCCAGGAGCTCTTATCCATTTATATAGACATCTACAGAGCTGAACAAGTCCTTTCTTAGGAGAGCTACCGCAGGAAAGAACTGCATCTAAAAATAATTCCCTCACTGGGACTTGCTGAAAACTAGATAAATTAAAGAGATAAAGGAGGGATTACAGTCTTCAGCAGACTGTATGGCCACAGTGGTCTGACAACATTGCCTCTTCTCACCCAACATGGCTGTTCCCCATCAATGCCATCCCTTTGACATACAGGCTGTAACATTCTTACGTTTCCTCCCTAAACTGTTTGCATCATATGTGCCAAAATCTGGTTTAACATTTAAGATGTTTGACTGGCAATGTCTTTTAGAAGAGTAAAACAGAACATAAATTGTTAATCCACACATAGTGGCAGCAACCCTGCTGCAGGCACAGGGACCGAGAGAGGGTAAAAGAAAACCACAAAACCCACACAACAACCAGACACTGTAAACTGTATGACTTCTAACCAGTGTCCTGTGCACAAGCATGACTTTAATTTCAAAAAAGGCTGCATGCCATTGAAAGGTTAAATGACTACCACATGTGTGTATTTTTGGGGGATGGCTAGCAGCATCAGATGAAGCTACAGAAGTCCCAGCTGTGGTCTTGATACTGGAACAGGCACAAGGCCAGAAGAAGAAGCCCAAGTGTTCACAAGAACGGGAGGGGATAGACCGCTGAAGACTGCATCACCTCCAAGCAGACTCAGTGCTGAGCCCTCAAAGCCAGAAGGCTCAGGTCTGCTACCACCAAACAGACGAAGGCAGACAGCTGAAGTGTGCATATGTATTTACTTGTTCCAGAACAAAAAAAGCTTAAAAAAAAAAAAAATTAATCTGCTTGGAATTCAACTGCCAGGATACAGTGATGCTGAACAGAGAAAAATCAAATGAGCCATGAAACAAAAAGAAAAACAAAGCAGGCAACCACCACAAAGCAACTAGCAGAAATAATTATGGTGAAGCTCAGTGTCTTGTCTGTGCTATAAGTGAGGAGTAATGCCACCGAGTTCAACAGGGTTACACTGACACAAGACTCAGAATTAGACCTGAAGGATGAGGAATGAGGATCAATAGAAGGTATACCAAGTACCTGAGAGAGAGTTATTTTTCTACCAAGCTTATTTCACCATTGATTAGTTCATTTCAGACCGTTCCATATGTGCATTTCCATCTCCCAATAAAAAAAGCAGTTTTTGAAGCAAAGCCATTGCCCGTGCTGCTATGTAAGGAAAGATCAGGTTACTGACTACATATACAGGGAAGACCACCAGACAAGTGGAGAAGCTTGATGCTACAAGCATGGTGGAGAGGTTATTCCAAGGAATCCATCTTGCTACAGCAGCCCACTAAACATGGAAATCGACACAGAGTCCAACTCTGCCCTCAAGAGCCTGACCTAAGTAACTGTTTATGAATCCCAAAGTGGTTTAGTCTCTCTCTAGAATGACACTGCAACAAAACGGCCACATCCCTGCGCTACCATTCATTTAAATGTTTGAGGAGCAGCAACACAGGCAAGGTCTTTGCCTGATGGAGCAGAGTGATAGGCAACATCTGCTTTCCAACCTTGGTCTTAGAGCTGGTTGTGTTTCCTTGGCATGTCTCCACACACAGGCCTAATTCTTAGCAGAGACACACCTCCACCACAGTTACCTGCAGTCAGAGGCACTCAGCATCCAAAAGCATTTATCGTCTTTTCTTATATATAGCAAAGGTGACCACTCAGTGCATGTATGAACTGCACTGCCTTGCAAAATGTAGGTCTGATTTTGGCAAATATATAACTACATATATATAGCTGCTTCATTGATGAATGAAGCCATGACCTCAGTGGAACATCTGTACTTGAGAGTAAAGCACTGTCACTGGTACCCAGGAGAGCACTAGAGATATAGTTACCCAGGCACTTGATAAATCACTCAGCCCTTAACTACATAAGAAAAGGTAAGGCAAAAAGGAGGGAAGGGGCTGTCAAGTCATTTTTCTACAGTGGAGAAACAACAGAGATAGAAACAATATTTGCTCAGTCCTGTCTGCTTTTACACAACTAAAATCAGGAGTTGGATTCGATGATCCTTGTGGGTCAGTTCCAACTCAGGACATTCTGTGATTCAATTCTATGAAAGTCTATGATGAGACAAGATACTTGACTCACGTCCTTCACACAGACAGGATAAACAAGAGCAGACAACAGCTGAAAAAGGGATCATTTCTTAATTATTCTTCAGGTGAAGAACCTATAAACACGTCTGTGCAAGAACTCAGCAGAATATGGTAAATCCTCCCTCACTTCTGATGGGATGAGAAGTATTTGCTTAGCTGTTCCTATCAAACTGACCCTTCTGCAAACGTTCTGCTACCCAATAATTTGCTGTAACTCCAGCCCTCTCTTCTCAGATCCCAGGAGGAAAGCTACTCTACAAGAAGGACCCTCCTTCTTGTCTGTAAAGGCAGCAGGTCTCTCCACATGGCTTTCTGGCCTGCTCATATCCATCTAGAAATTTCCTCTGCTCCTCTTGTGGCAGAACCTAGCAGGAATTGCTGTGGTTTAGACTTTGTTCCATGGCAGTATATGGTATCTTAAACAGCCATTTTTCAATATGGGATACAGGCCTTTCTGTTGCAGAACAAAGCAGAGAAACAGCATAGCTTAAGGTTCCAACAAAAGTAAGCCACAGATAACCTATATGACAAGTTTTAATTTTCTGGAGGTGGAATTGTGAATTTCTCATATGAACAGGACTGAGGACTTCTAGTTAATCATCAGGCCCCTTATTAAACACACAATTAGCTCTTCATATCTCAAGCTGCTCCCAGAGGGTGAGCAGTCCTACTGCATCTAACTGCTGCTCCGAGAGATTATAAGAAATCTGCTGGTAGGGGGCGATGGATGTCCATGAATTTGCTACCTGCCTGCACAGCAAATCTTTTTTTCTTCACACAGCTAGAGCAGGATCATACACAGAGAAGGACATAGGTTCTAATGGCCAAGTTAGGTACCACTAAGTCTTTCAAAATTTTAATTCCTGGTATCTCTATACAGAAAGGTTTAGAAGGTTTGAGATGACTTTGAGGTCAAGTGATCCTTGATGCTGTCCACGGGAGCTCAAACCAGGCACAAGCCTTCCTGTCCCACTGACATGTAGCCAGAAGAAATGGCTTCTCATCCTCAAATTAGGTTTCTTACCCAGGACATGGAAGAGTTAATGCTTTGATGAATATTTCAAGTCAAACAGCCCCAAGAGGAAAAACACATGATAAGCCACAACTGTGGTTATTGCATCTTCTGGAAATGAGAGGGGCAGGACTGGGTTCCCTGCTCCCCCTGAGCCAGAGCAGAGCCTGGATTCAGAGGAATACTCCACGAGACACTGGCCCCCTTCTTCCTTCCTCTCCTTTCTCAGAACAGGCTGCCTAAACCTGGTCAGCCTCCAACTCTGAAATTGTTCAGAGCTTCAAATCTCAAATTAGGTCAGTCACCTGCTTGATTGCCTGTGAAGGCTGAGATATTAAATCCCCCTCCTCTCCTCAAAACTCACTCCTAGCAAGTTGAGTTGGTTGTTAATTTGGTAACCTGATTCTCCCCAGGCTGTGCATTGGACAACCAATCCATCGAAGTAAATTCAAGTGCTTGGCAAGGCATCTAGTGGCTGGGTCATTACAGCAGTCAGGACCACAACCTCATCAGATCCATCAACATCAAGGGAATCCAGTGCCTTATTTGAAGCAAGGAATATATCACCTCAGGGCACAGACTAGTGAAGCTACTTGCAATGTTTTGTACCCTTATTGTTTATGGCCACATAGGACTGAGCAAACATACCAATGGTGGTACATTTTTGTTGCCTTTATAGACAGATGGTCTGATAATGACTGCTGTCATCCTTCACCATGCAAACTGTGCACTTGCGTTCTTGCCTTGAACGACATATGCAATCAGGTCCTTCCTGTGGCTGCTCACTGCTAAATTGGTAGCCCTGGCCTGAATCAGGTCTCCATTTCTGTATGGTGCCGGCCATTCAAGGGCCCTGGAAGCATGCAAAACCCTAACACTGCCTCCCCTCTCCCTCCTCCATGCTGGCTTCAAATCAAATGGAAGATTAAATCAACAGCTAGATTACTGCCCTAAGCACACACCTGCTGACACTTCATGCAGCTGTAATTGCAATGGGAAAGCTACGTGTATCATCAGAAAAGCCAACTTAATTAAAGGCAGTAAACATAACAGGATGTAGAGCACAGGAAGTAGCTCCCATCCTGCAACATACCCTGTGTCTGGATTGGGGGGTTTTCTCAGCCTCTTGTACCCACACTGATGGAAGAAGTAATCTCTAAGCTATCTGAATAAAAACAACTTTTTTAATATTTTCATCTGGAACATTTTGCAGGTTCTTGATAATGCACAAAATTATTATTATAGAGTGACCACCAAGCACATAAGAGATTACATTCAAAACCCAGATGAACACGACTGTGTGATAAATCCCACAAAATTTAATCTGAAAAGGAAGAGAGGTGTGTGGAAATGCAAAAGAAATTTATTTCAAAAACCATAAAAACCCACAAACAATACAATCAGCATTGTTCTCCACAATAAGAAAAATAATTGACTGTTCCCATGTAGGGCAGTAACATGTTTTAAACATGAAGAATATTAGCAAACATTCCTTTTTTAGGTTTACAATGATGTCCTCATACTAATTCTAAATGAAAAACAGATTTAATCAACATAAATGTGTACACGTGCAGCTGTCTGCTGTATGCTATAAACTACTTTCTATGGCAAAAACACATTAGCCTAAAAATACAGCACTTCCATCTGCACATGCTTTTAACATTAATTCAAGTCCTGCTTCGGGTAAGAATTGGAAGAGGTTACAAGATGCTACTCCGCTATGTTTATTCTGTTCTTCATGCATTTACCAGCAGCGATGATTAACATTTTTTTCTAAAGATAGTTTCTCTGTTTATTTCTGGAGGTCTTTCAACTAGTAGCACACCAGTGAACAGTCAAAACATACTTAGCCAAGGAACCCACGGCTGAGCTCCAGTTCAAAAAGTCAGTATTCAGGAGGGGAAAGCAGGTACAGGCTACCAAGGAGGAATTTAGAAATCATCACATGTATAAGCAGGTGTGATGTTAGGAAAGCCAAACCTCACCTACAACTGATAGTTGCAAGGGACACCAAGTGCAGCCACAAGAGCTGCTACCACTACACTGGCAGTGGATGGTATCTGTGGACAAGCCAGAGAGCAGCTGATGTCATTTAGCTCAACTTCAGCAAGGCTTTCCTCACTCTCTGCCATAATACTCTTTTACCCAAGTACAGATATTACAGTCTGGAGAGGTGGACAGCTAAATGGGTTTACACCCTCCCCGCCATCCCCCTCACACAAAGGCAAAAAAACAAACAAACCAACCCCACAAAACCACAAACTGGCTGTTTGGTGGTGTTCCAAGGGCAGTGGTCAATGTGTCACAATCTTCCTAGAGAGTATGAAGTAATCACTGGTAGTATCACAGAGGTCTGGACTTGCCCTGTTGACAAACATGTTGCTGGAATTGATCATAGAGTACTTTCACCAAGTTTTGGAGATGGTCCCAAACTGGGGATCAGTCAATGAGCTTAAGGGCAGGGGCTGCCACTCAAAGATTTAGACTGGTTGGAGGAATAGCCTGACAGGAACCTCATGAAATTGAACAAAACCATATGCAAAGTCCATCCTTCCCACAGGCACGACATCTTGCTGGCTGTGAAGCAGCTCTGCTGAAAAGGCCCCTAGGGGTCACGGTAGACAGCAAGACAAACATGAGCTAGCAATGTGCCATGACAGCAACAAAGGCCAACAGCATCCTGGACTGTGTCAACAGAAGCCTAGCCAGTGGATAAAGGCAAGCAACTACCACCTTTCACTGAGAACTTGCTGGATCACCTCTAAAATACCACATTTGGTTTTGGCATCCTCAGTAAAAAGGATGAAACTGATGAACTGAAGCAAGCGCAGCAACAGACCACCAAGATAGTCAGAGGCTAGGGTACCTGCCCTATGAGGAGAGGTTGAGGGACTTGGGCTTGCTCAGTCTAGGGAAGAAATGGCTTCAGAGGGATCCAAGAGCAACTTGCCAGTAGCCAGAAGTGAGTTACCATGAAGATGGTGCCAGATTGTTCCTAGTGGTACAGGGTGGGACAACAACAATGATGGATGTAAACTGAAACAAAAAGAGGTTCTGACTTGGTGTGTGGGAAAACTTATCCACCATTAAGATAGCCAGGCAGCAGACCATGTTGCCCAGAGAGGTTGTGCTATCTTCTTCCTTGGAGTTTTCCCAAGACCTAAATGGTTGAAGGCCTGAGCAACCTGGTCTGACCTCATCGCTGACCCTGCTCTGAGCAGGAGGTTGGACTGGAGGTCTCCTGAGAACCCCTCCCACCTGAGTTATTCTCTGTTCTCTAATCAGCATTAGTCTCCTTGCCTCACTACTTCTCTTAGAATATTACTTTATTTAAAAATTCAATACACAATAATCCATCAGGATGAGCTGAAATAATGTTAATTTAATACTGGACAGCATCAAAACTCTTTCCTCCCTCTAAGTCAGCCAACTCCCACACACCCAGTGGGCAACTACTTCACTGACCCAGTGACATCAGCCATGCCATTTCTAATGCTGTGGAGATGTGCCTACCACTCATACTCAAAGACATTTGTGCTGCTTTATAAACATGCCACAGAGCCTGGGAAGGAGAGGATTAGAAACATGCAGGTTCTAGCATCTGGAATTTATCACCTCATTAAAATCTCAAATGTGATTGCAGCTTACAACAGGAGGAAAAATAAACAGAGAAGACCTATCGGATTGGTCATTCATACCCAGGAATATGCTTCACCCTGCAATGAGGGAGACATTCACAATCACTCTAATGAAACTATTTCCATCAGCAAAATGTAAGGCAGCCTTCCCTCTACTATTAAATCACAATTTAGAAGTCGAAAAAACAACTGGAGTATCTTAAGTGCTGCTGGCATCTGCCTACAGAGACAGTGATTTCACAATCTAATGTATTCACTATATTATTATTAACATTATTGCCAAGTAAGAGAAGTATGTTGACTATCTCTTCCACCAACCACCAGCACTTCAGGTACATCTACAATAACACTGAGCTGGCTTATTTAAGTAAGAGTGGGATGAGGATCCTAGTAGAGGATCGGAGTCAAATCTGTTACGACGTCTTTAATTCTGAATTGCTTTCTGTGCATATACACAAGCAGATGTATGATCTAGCTCTTTAAGCAAAGTCAGGGATAACTTGGCTTCCTGATTTTCCAAAGGATAAGAACTAGACTCCAATGACTAATTCCTTTCTCTGCTTCATATTTGTTTACTTATTCTTCCAGGCCACATAAATAAATGGTTGTTGCTGAAGCAGGAGAAAAGTAGCAACTGGCAATATCTTGTGACTAGAACACAGAGAAATGGCTGGTTTGGGTAGAGAAGTAAGCTAAGAGCAGTCTCGAAAATTTTCTGTATCAACACTAGAAGACTAATGTATGTCTCTAAAATTCCCAGGAAGCTTTACATGATGGCTTCTAGCCTGAAATAAGCTATATCTTAAATTAACAGATTCACATAGCCAAGGTAGAAAAGTTTGGAAAATGATCAATTCCTCAGACCAGCCTTAAGAAACATGCTTGAAATAAACTAAAGCTTACTGTTGAGCTATGAAGGCTAGAACAATTATGCCAAGTGGAAATTTTAAATGGTACTAATGCCATTAACTACTTGGACAGAGACATGTATCATTATTTCTGTAACAGCGACGTCCAGCCTTCACCTTAGCTGTTAATACAGAAAGCATAACCGAAAAGTTTTAAGAAAGCTTTAAGCAACATCTCTAACAGCTTTTTCTTTTTAAAATAATCACAACAGAAGACAGATTGAATCAAAAACAAAAACAAAAAAACCTCAAGCTCCAAAAGAACAGTCAAATCACTGCAAGTTTTACCCCCCAATCTAGCTGAATTTCCAGTACACTTATTTTGGCACAATGATTTCTTATCCCACGTTCCTCTAACTTTGCAGACACAGTCTTATCTCTGTGTTTGGATGGCTGAAGTAGAGCCTTTACAGGAAAGATTAACTCGGCTATCTTGCTTTTAAACTTCTGATAAAAGCAACAAACCATTTTATGTGACAGTCCACCTTGGACTTCTATTACTCTGAGCAACTGAAAGAGAAGCAGGCACCTTCGAGGAGGATGTGCCTGCTCAGAAGAGATAAAGCATATGGACATGTCAGTCCAGGGATGCCGTGGTCTGAGTATGCCACACTAGGTCTGTGAATAGACACAGGATGTGGTATTTCTGAGCTGACAAGCCAACCTTTTCAGTATAATACAAAGTGTCCCCAAGAGACACCTGACACATGGTCAGCGTGGGACTGAAATCACAGGGAAATCATTAAAAAGGATTGCATTGCTGGGTTTCATAAGTCTCCAAAGACAGCCTCAAGACCAAAGGAGAGACTACATATGTTAACTGGGTAGAAAAAGCTTCTGCCAGAAAACCAGTGACAGAAAGGAATGGAATCTATTGCAAACTCATTTGACTAAATATATCTGCTTCTTTCAAATTGTTGCTCCAGAAATTGTAGGATAAAATAAAACCTGTTTCACTATAGCACATCCTAGTTCTAGATTTACACAGAGCATATATTCTCAGGATAAAGTTACATATTATGCCTTTAGAAGATTTAACATCTAACCATATGCTAATGGATAAGATCCTATCCATACCTCCTCCCCCACAATATGCAGAATACTCCTTTCCCATTTCACCAGTGTTCACCAAGAACTGTACCAAGCTGATTCAACACTGACTCAAATGGGCTGAAATGAACAACTTTCTGTGGGATCAGCAAGTTGAATTAACTCATTTAAGGGTCAAACAAGTGCCAAAGCAATGGGACTTCATTGTGCCCTTCCTCCACCATACAGGTGTGAAAAGACAGCACAGGTAGGAAGCAGCTGAGAACCATAGACAAAAGAAACTGAAATTGCAGAAGTAACAGTGTAGGAAACCGCAGGAACCACAGACGTCAATGTCCTTCCTATCATTTTGGTGCAAGCCCCCTTTAAAACTACCGGGCTCCTATGCACTCAAATACCCTCTCTTCCCTCTTTTCCACATTTCTTCACTTGTCACACGTTATCTATTCTTTGAGCTTTACCGTTCCTAAATCCTTGTTGTCTTTTCTTAGTGTTCCTTCTTCCCCACTTAAATTTATAATCGCAATAACAACAATAGCATTAATGTGACACTCATCACCATCGCAATCATCACTGAGCACAAATATCTTACCCCTTTTCCCCTTCCTTTTTCCATTTACTTACACTATCCAAGGGACTGACAATCGCAACATGCTCATACAATGGCTCAGATAACAGGGTGCTGCAGTAAAAACAACACACAAAACTACTACTAACAGTCTTCTGATTGACCTGACATAGTGAATATACAACAGTCTTCCCCCCACATCAAAATGTCTCCCAAACCAACCAGCAACCCACCAACACCACAGCCCCTTCTACAACTTTCTTCCTGCCAGTATTTAAAGCTGTGTGCAATTCCAATTAACCTCTTTGACAGATTGTAAAATAAACACACCACACTTTTCTGGAAGATACTCCATTTCAGCACATGAAGAAAACTGTGAACTAGTTCCCAAAAAGAAAACAATTAGAAAATAATCTTGCATGCATCACATCTATTGGAGAGAGTGAGCCTCCCCCTTGTACCCCTTGCTTTTGCAGCACTCAGTATGTATTTACCTATGGCACAAAGAGCCTGAGCTAACACCCCATATTCAAGTAGCTACCCGTTTGTATTACAAAGGGAGACAAACATGGGCTGCAAAAGCATGTGGGCAGAAACGTAAGCAGAACACCAAGGTGATGATGAATAACACACTCCTGAATGTCAAGGTGCAGTGGGATTTTCATTATTTCATAACATCCCAGCTTCTTTCCCACATTGCAGCAAAATAAAATAAAATGTAGGTGGAACTAAAGTCCTGTTGTTATTAGCATGCAAAGAAAATGAATTTATTGAAATTCACCCATCTGTTCTGGCTGACCATTTATGAGTAATTCTCAACATTTCAGTCACCTGAAAGAAAGACAGCGAGTTCTAGGCACAAACACTTCCTAAGCAGTTAATAGTCAGGATCACAGATGATTAAGCCACACAGTGTTTCATCCTTTCAGTGAGCTTTGTTTCTTGCCTGGCTTCCTGGCTGCTTTTTGTCTCTAGCATTTCTCTCATTTCTGGCAGATAAAGTGGAGGTGGAGAAGAAAATGGAGGAAAATTCTTGGGCAGCATATGGATTATAGTAATTTCCAATCCTTCAGCAAGGAAGAGCTTGCTCAGGGAACAGATGACCTAATGCTGCTACCTACTCCTCAACCTCACTATTTTATTTTTTTTAAACTCATGTTTACAGATGTTTGCAATCATAAAGTTACACAACCCAAGGACAAAGTTTAGTACGTTCATGTCCCTTCTGCCCCCAAATCCACAGGGAAGATACCTCCCACCCACACTTTTCCTTCACCTTTTTGGTGTTGTTGTGGGCAATTTAAAACAGAAAACTGCAATTCAGAGAGACCTTCAGCCATGAACCAACAGGTCATTGACATATCGGTCACACTCAAGCCTGATGTGAACATACATGCCACTTATTAAATGGACAGGTATGCCACAGATAACAAATCATCCCAACTCCCTAAATTAAACAACAGTATTAGCACAGGGACAAACTTACTGTCAAAGCATTCTTGGTATTCTGCTCGATTACCTGCCCTTGCTCAAAACAAAGGGAAAACTGTCCTCACAGGGCTCTACTTATGTTTCCCTTCCAGTGTTCTGAAATAAGAGCTGTTTAAGATCTTGCACTTTTGTTTTCAAATTGGAAAGGTCACCTGGACTGGGTGGCAAAACGAGTCTGTACACTATTTTTAATAAGGAGAAAGGGAAAAAGATGGGACACGGTGAAGAAGGGAAAGTTTATTACACCTTCATTTTAAATTAGAAAAAGTCTTAGGGAAGTTATGGAAAAAACAGAACTAGCGAAAGGAAAGAACAACACTCTAAAAGCCTACAGATTCTAATTCTCTCTTCAGCACCAGAAAACTCAACAAGGAAAGTGATGACTACTTACATATAATATGTAGGATATAATCCTTCAAAGTACCAGCAATGCTTTTTGGCCTCTGTACACTACAAAGAAAGAAAAATATAATATTAATATTTACATAAGACAATGGATGATTATAAATACAAGCATGGAGTATTTATAAATACTGTGACTTTGAGCAATTAGAGAAGGTTTCTATGGCCAAAGATTTCACAATCCTGACACACGCAACAACTAGGAAGTCAGTTTATTTGAATGGCAACGTGCCACATTAGGATTCACACCCATCACATGGGGCTTTGTCTGCAGGGCCCCATAGCTTCCCATGATTCGTTACCAAAGTCAGTAGATTCAGTGCAGACACAGGATCCCTGGAAGAACTGGTGTTTTAAAAGACCAGGGAAAACTCAATAGGCTGTTGTGGTTGTAGTTACTTAAGAGAACTCCAAGGCATAAGCTATGCATTATGACTATACAATAAATTAAATAACTGCAGTGAATGATTCATCTTTCTGGAAGTCTGTGGTGTGCAGAGCCAGGCTCAGAAAGGAGCAGAGTGGAGGACTCATCCATCCCATCTAGTCTTCCTACAGCCTGGAAATATCCCAAGTGTTCATTAAAGTACAGGGGAAAGGAAACTGCTTTCTGCAGCCCAGCAGTATTGTTCTCTTTTGCAGATTGCCAGCACATCCTTCTTCAAGGATGACGACAGGCATTTTCTCAGCATGTGGCAACACGGGAAGCGCACATTGTTACAGGCGTTACCAGCGTACAGACGGCAGCTCAGAGTACTAGCCGCGCTTAAAAAAAGAAAACCAGATGTCAGGCCCAAACACTATATACAAGGCACAAAATATTTCTGTGTAACCCGTTGACATCGCTAGCATAAAATGCCGTCTTCATTGCAAATGTAGCTCAAGGAGCTCCACCACAAGTTACATTATCTGATCACACACAGCCAGGGCATTGTGGGACACCCTACGCATAGCAGCAAGCAATATCTTGCTAAGGTTTTAGCAATAATTCCCTCTGCTGCTCACACCTGAAACCCCATGTTGGAGAGCACTCAGCACACCAGCGGTGCTTGGATCATCCTTCATGTTCACTTAGCAGCTCACCTTTAAATAATAGCTCCTATAAGTTCATTAGCCTCCCTGAATATCAGACTACTATGTGAATCCAGTTAAGACAAAGACAAAGTGGTTTTAGATCCCCAACTCTCACTCCTCATGAATAAGAAAGGCCGCAAGCTCTTTAATGAGTATCTGATGAGCTAAATCACAGACAGATCAATTACAGCCCATGAAGACAAACTGCTATGGATTACATTGTTACGAGTGGTACAGGACATAGGGGAGAAGAAGACTTTTGATGTGTGTGATGAGGCGTTTTCACTAATATGACAGGCTCACACCAGTCTTCAAGATGCACAATGAAAGGACTGGAGCTTTTCCCTCATGATAAACACTGTGGAAGCCTCATTCCACTCTTAAATTGATGCCCTGGTCCAGGCAGTATATGCAGGAGGGTCCCATAGCTGCTGCTTGAGCAAGTGGTGTTCAAAGACAAATCTCCACATTTGCCCTATTCCTCTTTTCCCTGCCCTCCTTCAAAGCTTCCAACTTCTTAATGCTTCCTTATGAATATTTTCATCAGCTGGCTGCTTCGTCTTACTCTAAATATGCCAAGTTTCTCTCCATATCACCCTGCAAATGTATATGTATCGTAAACCCAGCAGGTCTGCTGCCAAGTCAGTGAAAAATACTTTGGCACTTCAACTTTGAAGGCTGCAGATCAGCAGGCCCTGGCTAAAATCCCGGTGCCTGCAGGTTGACCCTTTGGGAAGCTCCATTTCAGAATCCAGCCCAGGGTGTACACTGTTAAGTGGTTTTCCTTCCTGCTTCTCAGCCAATATGAGTCACCGTTTACCTCAACAGCCTTAAAGCCTTCGTCAGTCTCAAGCATTTTAATTGATGTTTTCCCAGCAATGTTTCTGAGCACGTGGAGCCTGTGTACCCTTTACAAGTGTAAAGGAGACATTTATATTCAGCACTCATTCTGCTTGCCCTCCTCCCTGTGTTTTAATCCACTTTACGAGTTCTAAAATGCATTGGGAAGATTCCTCCTTCCCACATCTCCCAAACTGTAAGATTTCTGTTCCTGCCTCATAATAATTCTCTGTTTCAGACAGCCAATATGCTTACTGTGATCATCTGCTCCAGCCCAGGAAAGTTTTGCCAATAACAGTTCTTTCTAGCTTACAGCACTTAGGTACCTGTACTAAAAACGCTTTGGTACACAGTCTTTGCTTTTATATGGGCCCCAGAACAGTAGGTACCAATCTCAATTCTGCCTTAATAACACAGTGCTCTGAATACTGAATGGCAGTTGTCCAGCTCTCCTACAAGACAGACAAGCAAGTGGACCTCAAATGTGAGCAGCACAGCAAAATTTGATACACACGACATGTCAAACAGATTTACACGCACAGGGCAAACTGTTCTAGTTCCTGCTGAGTTAAAACTCCTACCGATCTCCATGGCAACTTTATACCAGTAAAGCCCGACATACAGCAGGTGGTTACTAACCACTGTCTCTATTGCTGGTTAGCACATCTCACAAGAATTGACTGCTAAGAATAAGACAGGAATGTCATTGCCTCTAAGGATTTGAAACTCTTGAATAGTCGGATACCAGAGAGATAAACAGAGTAGTCAGGCCACAGATTAGTTTTTCCCATCCCATGCACATCCTCTGAAGCAGACTATGATCATCCATCTCTTGCCAAGATCCACATTATTCTTCTGAGTGGTACTGGCCTCTCAGTTAAGCTGGTGGATAGGAATACAAGCATGGGAGGGGATGTACACCATCAGCACCAGGCTCTCATCCTCACAGAGCCTTTAGAGGATGATGTCCTTGCAGTCATTTGAGACTAAGAAACCCTCAAGAAACCACAGCTGCAGCAACTCATGGCAGTCCACAAAACAGAAACAAAAGGAAGATAACTCCTATTACTGCCACACGAAAGGACCTCAGACATCATGGTTAGTGCCCACTCCACTAGCTCCTGTATGAAGACAGGCTATACCTCAGAGTTTCTAAGAAGGTCACATCTTAAAAAAGTAATTTATCCATTCATTAATAGCAAAAATGTGTGTTTACGGTTTTTAAACAAACTTAGGTACAACCCTGCTGATGCTTTCAGTTTTTCTAGAAGGACTCCACATTTTGCTTATAAAATTCCTCCTACATCCTTTAAAATTTGTCACAGCTATAAAATATAAACACAAGACTACATTCATTTTTTTTTTTTTTTTTAAATAAATGATGCAGGTCTAATTGGGTGTGCATATGTAATCTTTAGAGAATTATTGGTATGTGAATTAACCAGATGCTTGAATACATTCTTTAAGATTGCACATTGGGAAAGAGAAAACATACAAGACTTGGGTTTTTGTTTGTTTGATTTTAAACAAATCAGCATCTGTCTTGTAGCCTGTTTTATTTGACAGACTGCAGCAATGCGAACTTGTAAGTCGTCCTTTTCTGTGGCCTCTATATTTATGCAGATTTCCTTTAAGAAAAGAAATGTGCTTCCTGCCACAGACTGAAAATGCAAATGTTACCACCACTAGTAAGAACAATGAGAAAGAGAAGTTACTAAAACATTAACCAAAGACTGGTTTTGATCACACCATAAAATACAGAATGCAAGTACATATGTATGCACATGGTGTGGGGGAAGACAGCAGGCAGCCTGCTCACTGAATGTTGGATGGTACTCCACAGATCATTAGTTATGCTTTGCAGGATTTGCAGAAATACTATCTCTAGCAGGAATATTCTCCACATTGCAGATCATTATCTTTCAGTCCACAGGATAGTAAAAAGAAAAGAGATCAAATCAATTAATCACTCTTCACAATCAAGGGAGCGGTGAATTCATGCCTAGTGCTTCTATTGGATGTTTAGAAAATAATAATAATAGAGTAAAAACTATTACAGCCCCATCTGCAGATAGTAAATATTTTCCAATACAAGTACCCTCCATTTTTGTTATGGATACCAATGAAAAAAAATCAGCCTGCTGTGGAGGGACACACTTGTGGAGGGCAGCGGGGAGGGTGATTTCTATGTGTATGCTGAAGGGACATTCAGAGTGAGTTTGTGACATCTCCTCAAAGCCAGATCCTGTAAGAGGCACAGGTCTGCTATCGATCACAAAGTCAATGAAACCGTATCAGTTAACAGCAGTAAAGGGTGTGGCTTTTTCTTTTTAACCAGACAAAAAGCTAGATGCTACACAAATTCTATTATGTATTACAGTTGTAAGGACCCAAATAGGTAGATTCAGAATGGGGCAGGGGCAGGAAGTAGGAATTTAACTGAGTGATGTGCCATGCTGATATCACAGAAATGGCTCCTAGCATTCTGGGATGACCCACTTAGTGGCTGCTACCTCCCATTCAGCTGGGTATATGCTATATGTTAGTAGGGTGCAAGCTGATCCAAATGTCACTCTTGTTGCTACAGGGGTCTGCTAGGATAAATTCACAGATGATCAGGAAGAAAGTGTTAAAAGTATCTAAGACACAGAACAAGACCTCATAATTTCTGAGCATCAAACAATCCTATTCCAACATACACCCTCAACACCATATTTCACACAGCTAGATCAAATTAGTAATTGCGGTAATCAGGACACATTTCTGACCATATGGCTCCACAGCATCTGAGAAACAACTGGCTGCATCTGCTGCCTCTTACAGAAAGCCTCTTGAAAAACTCGCTTGAACAAGACCCTTCCAGTTTTATTGGTCACTGCACCTGGCAAGTACTTGGTGGGGCCCAGACAAAAGGATGCGACAGTCTACAGTGCAACTCCAGACTAAATATTCAGTTCCAGAGGGCACATTATTGGCTAAGAACCACAATGTTTTATAGGATCTGGCCTTTAAAATCGTATCAGTTTTCAGAACACTCTCCATTTCAGTGTCTTGACAAGAGCTGAAAGCATTATGAAATACAAGGTGCTCATTAGATGTGGTGCACTGAAATCAGAAGGACTTAGGCATGCTGCAAGTTTGAAAGATTGGATTTGCAGAGACAAGAATATGAGCACACTGTTCTTCCATAGCCAAGAAAAGGGCAAAATATCATCCATTAGAGTTAAGAGACAACATATACTGAAACTGAAAAGTGCAACCTAAGGGTGAAAACAATTTACTACAGAAAATACGTTTTGCTTTAGCCTTGCTCGAATCCATCAGAATTCATCCCTACTTCTTCCCTGGTGATGCTAGCAGCTGAGGGTAAAAGTAGCCCATCTCCAAACTGTTCTAAGAAACCAAGCTTGCAAGCATACTCTTCACACAAGACAGAAGCAACCCTTACTAAAAACCAGTATTATGTTAAGGTATTTTTATTTACTAAGGTAGTCAGGAAACCGCAGGAAACTCTTGTATAGTAGGATGCTGATCCTTTACCAAGATTTCCCTCCCATGTAACAGTAAACAGTACAGATACTATTTCAGATACACAGTTATTTCATCAAGACAAAGATTACAAAGTCATATAACCCACAGTATAAAGAATTATTTTCATATATTTCAGAAGGAGTTGTTTCTGGCCAGTCTTTCTGTTTGTTCTCCAAGGAAAAAAAAAAAAAAAAAAAAAAAGATAATATTTCCATACGGGATTCTTAAAAGAAGCAATTTTTCCACCTTGAATTAATCAGTGTGTGTTTTGCAACAGTAAAAATTTTCAGCACAAGCAGCTAATTCTTATGAATACTTCTGGTGCTCAGAGCACGTGCATTAATCATCATATTTTTATTTAGAATTAATGTGAGTTTAGCACTAGATAGCCTCCCATCACAAAGCATTACTTTACATTTAGATCTATTAACCTTTCCCACAAGAGAAATACAAACATCCTTTCCATGCAATTTCATTTCAGAAGCCTGACTGGTTTTTTGTCCCACCTCCATTGTAGAGCAAATTGCAAATGCACTTCAGTTGCAGAATGATACCATTTCAATTTAATATAATCCTTTCATCAGTCTCCTAAGGGAAGAAGAAAAGGAAAAGCAAGAGATCCTCATTTTTCGGAGCCCCCCCGGAGCAGGATGGGGCCCCTGCCTAGGGCACCATCAGCACAGCGGACAGCGCCCTCCCCCACACCCCACTGCGTAGCGCTGCACATCCCGTTCCACACACTTACTCCACGTTGTAAAGCAGCTTGGTGTGATAAATCACCTTAGAAACCCTCACCCACATATATCACCTCACTCGGTTCTCATGTGCGTGCAGCATTCACACCCGCTAAATATTTCACAGCATATGGAAGTGTTAATATGAGCCATTAATAACAACAATTGACTGTCTTGGATGGAATAACCATATTCAGTCTTCAAAATGTTTGGGAAACCATAGTTATGATAGTTATTGTTGTTATGCGAAATATCCAACTTTGTCAGAATGTCAAGCCGGATGCTTATGAAAGTACCAAGAGAAAAGGTTAGGACTTGCTTTACATTCTTATTTCTGCATTCATAAACTCAGAAACATTTGTACAAACATAAAAGCTGGGAGGTTTTAAACCTTTCTGGTGGGTCTGACCTTACACTTAAAGTTCTTGTGGCAGATCTGCAAGAAAGCATGAGGCATGCCATATACTGAAAGCATTTTCACCCAAGAAAAGCAAAAAAAGATTCCACATTCCACTGGAGTCTCTGCAGCTTTAAGGGGTAGTGGTAGTCTTTTTTGTTCCAACTCAAAGGAAACAGCTGCAACATTTTCCCAACTCCACAAGAACTGGTTGATCTATTCCAAACGCTACTGCGCAAGTTCCACAGCTCCAAAATTGTATTTAGTTTCTGCAATTAATTGTTTCCTTTTATATGTGCATGAGAAATAAAAGCAAGGTTATTATTTGCATTCTTTAACTACAGAATAAGTCATAAATCATCTTATAAAACAATCCATAAAGTAGAGTGCATGGGGGAAGGGATCATTTGGCAGGAATAGAAAGTAAGACCATGTGAAGAGTGAGGATATTTGCTATTTTCACCCTCAGTTTCTTTAGAAATAAAACAAAACAAATGCTAGGTTTTACAAACAAAATGATTTGGTGATAGACTGATTTTACTTTTACACTTCTAATGAACGTAGGCAACACCTTCAGTGTCACCATCAAGACACAGATGCCAAACTTGCTTTCCTTTGACTAAGAACTGGAAGTTCATCTCCAGCCTGCACCGTAAGTAGCCACTTATTCCTTGCAGGAGCTGATACTATCTAGAGCAGTATTAGCACCGAAGTCTAGATTTGGGTTTCCCCCATTTTTATCTAAAACCACGCCAGCATTCATCAGCATTCATTCCCTTCAGTTCATGCTAAACTGGCAAATTTGCTTGTTTCCCATGTGTATTTCATTCTTCTGCTTTAGCATCCCAAGAATGAAAACATAGTTTAAATTACCTAGTACTTAAATCCTCAGAGGGTATCTTTCGTCTCCCCTAATAATAAAAGCAAAGCAAAGAAAGACTGAGCAAAGGAAGATGGATTCAGAAACCAATTTTCTCAGTCATTTGCTATACAGACAAGATTGAGGCAGCAGCAGCATTGTACTACAGATGCCAGCTAGTTAAACTATGACAGACCATCCAAGACTCCAGGAAAATAGATTTCTTTGATGGTCACCAGGACTAAGGGCAGTTGCTTTGGGAATTCCCAGGCTTTGTTCTGTTGGTGTTATACATCCTCCAGATGCTCATTTGTTCTGCAGAAAAAGAGCATGAGCTGACAGGACAGAGCACAGATGCATAATCACAGCAACTCTTGCTCCTGTCCCTACTACCCCTGTTTTTCATTCTTGACATTTAATCCAGTGATGCACACTTTCCTCAGATCCTTCTTACAAGAAGTCATTGGAAAACAAAATATTATTTTAGTCAACTAAGACTTTTTCCTTTTCAGTTTTCTGATGTGTGTATATATATATATATATATATATATATATATATATATATATTCCAAAACTGCAAATACTGGATCCAAATACTTTGTGCTTTGAAGTCCTGCAAACATCTGTAACACTTAAGGTAGCAACTACTCTGTCCCATGAAACAAGATGCAGAGTCCTATGACCAATCACACAGCCAGTGCAGGGAACAAAAAAAAAAAAATCAATAATAATGAAATATCATCTAGAGTGCTGTTCCCCTGGAAGGTATGCAAGGCTAAGGCAAGTTCTCACCTTCAAGAGTTCATTCTAGAAACCCATCATGTTTAGTTTTAGATTGTTGTTAGGAGCATCTGTTCATTTTACATCAGATTACACATGCCGTGTGTGTTAAAAAAAAGTGAGCATCTGCATACAGTGGAGAGTAAAGAGGTTACCTTGGAAACATTCTGATATTTGAAAACCAGTTCCTAAAAAACCCCAGCAAGTCAGAATCCAGGTGCTTCTTTGAGCAGAAGTATCTACTTCAAAACTCTACTGGGAGAAGGTTTGTTCTCAGTCAATCCCCATCTGCATCACAGTGAACTGTCAGATGCCTACTTACAGATACTTCCACGAAGAGCCATTATTACTATGTTATTTACATCCTCACAAGGCATCTCAGTCTCTCAAGGGAAAAGCACAGATGCATGATTTATGGTACAGGCCCAATCTGGTTTAATGACCAAAGTGGGACGGGAGAAACAGTTCTAAACAAACTTTCGTTCATTTGGCCCAGCTACATTAGACTAACTACCTTGAAGTAAACACTGAGACTCAAGTAGTTACACAGCAAACGTGAACATGGTCTGGTCTGCAAGGCTAGCTCATTGACCAGGGCTGAATTAGTATATTAGAACGCTGAAATATTATCATCTCCATGTTACAGTCCAGAAAACGGTTTGCTTTGGGACTCAGTTCCTGGAACACTGGGAGGAGTTTATACATTTGAGTTCATCCAGGCTAATAATCAGGTTTTTCTATTTTTGCACCCAGCCTATTAAAGTTCCTACTGACTGGCATCAAACAAATCTTTCTCAGGCCAAAACTCTCCTCAAAGAAAGAAACAGCAGAAGAGTTTAACCAAGTGTAATTTGAATTTGTTTAACAGGTCAGTTCAAGCTTTCAGGGAGATGCTCTGTTGTGGCTTTTGAGCAAACACTCACCAGGTGGACTGAAATATCAATGCCTTTTAAATTAAACTAAGAGCCTAAACTGACTCCTACTCAGACAGTCCAATACACTGCCATAGTGATGGCATATGATTATTAAATTCCAGTGAGACAAATCCAACAGTTGTACCTCACAACTACTTATCTGGGCATGAAGAAATACTAAGCACTTGTCCTTGGAGTATTTATCATGAAAGTACTAGAATAGCAAATAAATAGTCAACACTTTCTGGCAAGTAATGATGCCTACTAATGGCAAAGCATTTTTCCAAATGAAGTAACTTCTTACAAAAGACCATAACATTTGCTTTTTTTCTATTAAGAGACTGAATGTACCTAAACAATAATCTCCAGTGTCCCAGTTTGACAAATTTCAACATAATCCACTAAGAGTGTTGACAGAGCTGTTCTTTTAAATCAAAAGCACACCAGCATTTGGCACTTTTTTAACAGTATCTTTTCCGTCGTTTGAGTGATCACTTGAGTTTTTCCATACTTAAAATAGCTTCTTGGAAGGAGAAGAAGAAGAAAAAAATAATCTACTGCAGATTCCAAAGATGACTGTCTAGATAGAGATACTGGATATACATAACCAGGCAAATTCAAATAATCTCTTAGTTTAGCAGCCATGTCTCAGCTCCTATTGCTTTTCACTCCTCAAACCACCCACTGCATAACTTGATGAAGGACATGCTTGCTGTGGATGCCTCCTCTCCTGCTCAGTCAGTGCATGCTCTTTGCCCAAACACACATCCAGATATGAGGATTTTCTTGGAACTCCATCAAGCTTTCGGTTTTCTCTAATAACACTTACAATGCACATTTCCTAGCCATCACTGTTGGACCTCTAGTTACCACTCTTTCGGTCTGTGGTTCATTTGATGTTATGTTTTCCTTTACTCCTGCTTGCAGATGGTACATCGTACTCACACATGAGGAAGTTACTTGACAAGACACAAAGAAAAGCCAGGATGCTGCAATGAATCCTGCTCTTACCTTTGACACAGGCATGACAAATTTCTTCACTAAGGCTATTTCCTCAGAAAGAATATCTGAGGCTACCTCGGGGGTGTCCAGTAACTGAGAACTGTGAAAGCGAGATGAGGTATAAATGAAACATTCGCTGTCCATTAACACGCAGTCCACACTCCAAAAAAAGCTCAAGGTCCTTGCCTGGAGGTATTGCTATGGATGGATAATAGCATGAGATATGGCTATAAATGTTTAATTTATAAACCTAGCAGCTAGAAAATTAGTCAACTAGACTGAAAGTGTTGAGGATTTTAATAGTGCCTGCCCACATTAACAGATGGAAATAGCACCAATAGCTCAGAAATGTGCACAGATGCATTCACATACTTGGTCTGTATTGACAACATCATGTAAATTGAATTTTCGGATAAAATTCAATCTCTGAGCAGTGGGCAATGCCAGAGGCACTGAGGGCATTGCTTCTGCTTCCACATGGCACAGCTTGGCTTGCTGCCCCTCTCTTCAGAGGCCTGCCGGCTCATCTTTCAAGTATTACAGGGTCCATCCCAGAGGAGAAACAGCACCACAGAATGAAGGCACTGAAGCAGCATCTTAGTTCCTACATTTTTTCAGAGAAGTTCTGTGCAGCCAAAGCACCCTTTAGACTGCAACCACAAATGCCAACTCAGAATGGGAGAAAAAAGTGGAATAGGAATAGCGGGACAGAGAAGCAAGCAAGGGAATGATGTGTCAAAGACAATCAGCAAGATGAGAAGTGGAATAAAATTTGTGTCTAATTCTTCTTTCACCAGGGTGTACGCCAGCTGGAATTAGCAGGTCAGAAGCAAAGCATCAAACCAGAATCACGTTTAGTCATCCTTGTGACCCCACAGGTGTAGTTTTCAGGATCTGGATTATCCAGAAGGATGTCAGACCCCAATCAGGTCACCTCACCTTCTTCCTCCTGCTCCTCAGAAACAAAACCATCAGGCAGCAGAAGAGGCTAACCAAAATAAACAGCAACAGCTCTGAACCACAGTCAAGGCTTCTTCCCAGCACTTTTCCAAACAGGCTTCAGAGGTCAAAAACCAACAGGGTGGCAGCCAAAGAAATCAGAAAGGCAGACTCTGAATGACCACCACAGAAGAATGACAGCATGTTGCGAAGGGTGTTGGTGAGGGGCTGACTTCACAAACTTCATCATTTTTATACTGCAGATAGATGGCTGGTTCACCTCTCCTCCATGTGAGGCGGCAGCTCCCATTTCTCACCAACAATAGAGTTTAAAACCAGGAGACCTTTCTGACAAAGAAGCATAACATCATGAATTAGCTACAGCTTCTCATACCAGCCCAGGCTGGAAATCTTGTTATTTTCCCATAGTACATAGCAAAAAAACCCAACCAAGCAACACAACAACAATTTTTTAAAAAATAGTAATAAGAAAAAACAAACAAAAAGTCCCAGCCAAATAAAAAGCAAACCCTTTGTTTGGAAAAGGAAAAGCCTGGCACCTCACCATTGAGAGGCTGCTCTCCCTTGGCTCATGCCTGCCACAACACTGTTTTTTTCAATGAAGATATGAAAAATTGTAATAGTTTAAATGCAGCGGTTCCAACTCATGTCAATAAAGCTGTGTTTCTCTAAAGCAGCAAAAACCTTTAGTTTACAGACTCTCAGATCAGACATCAGATACCAAGTAAAACTTAAGTCCTTCAAATATGTGAGTAAGATTTCACAGACGAAGAGGACCTTGTGTTATTATTCATGGTAGTGATGTTATGCACTTACACAAGTGTTAGAGGGAAGTGGTTTGGCTTTGCCATTAAAGTTTTAGGTTACTGAGTAAGAACAGCAAACCACCTCCCTTATTCATTTCTGCTCAAATTCAGAAATACAACACTACATTTTCAATGTTTTTAAAGGAATGACTATGCATTTTTCAAAAATGAACTCCAGCCTAAGGAATGGATGTCTTCCAATGAGCTGGGTCACATAAAAAGATGAAAGAACCAGAACACTTGCCTCTTCAGTTAAAAGAAAAAAACATTCTTGCTAACTTTCTTGTTAAATTGCTTTTCAGATAAACAAACAATTCACTTATTTCTACAGTTGCTCAATGGCAAGGCTTCTAAGGAGCATCTTGTGCTTTCAGAAAGGGTAATGCTACAGGACAGGCTTCCTCTCATTCACTCCTGCTTTCAACAAGTGCTTAGTCAGAACATTAAAATGGCCACAGATTAAGCAAAAACCTGATTTTTCCCCTAAGTGACCCTTCCAGCTGCTGTTTCTTGCTGTGTTCCAAACTTCAAGCCAACATCCTAACTCCTTGTGAGGGATATTAATACCAAGTGCTCCAAAAAGCAACAACAACTAACACTGTGATATCCATTCTCCCCCAGCATCATCTCCCCGTCTTCCCTCTGCACCCGCAGAGCTGCCTGGCACTGTGGGAAAAGGAGCAGAGCAGGAACATGAACCCCTTTGGTACCGAAGCAAGATGCCAATTCATGGATCTGACCTTTTGTTTTAAAGCATGGTCTCCACCTTGTCATTCCTGACCCATGATCATGCAACTTCCAGGAAGAAATCCCACTCACTGGACTACTGAAGGATAATTAAGAAATAGTGTTTTACAATCATCCTCTTAGGTTTTCTTAGCTTGATTTTTAGGGTCTCATCCAAAGACCACTGAATGCAGTGGCTGCCATGGATTTAGGTTTATGTGTCTGGCTAGGAGAATAAAAAATAAAACAAAGTTACTTTGCTGCCACCAATCTTTATGAAATTCTAAGACAGATGCTACTAGCAGTAGGACTTTTAAAGGAGAGGGCTGACCATTGTAGGTGCTGGTTACCTCACCATGTGTCAAGGTGCCACTAAAACCCTGAGAAAGTCATACCAGCAACCAGACTAAGAGGCCCATGTAACACTGAATAAAATGCTAGGCTGCCCTTGGTACTATTTGTTTTATGGATGCTTTTGTTCAGCATAGCCTTTTTTTAATTAAAAACAAAAAGACAGTCTCTTGGGGGATCTATTTTCCTTTCCTCTTCTGACTTCAGCTCAAACACACCAGAAAAATTACAGCCACAGTACAAATAAAAATAGCTGAAGAACTTGCAGCTGTTGTTAATTTCCAAAGTATTCAACATTGCCCATTTAATGATGGAATAATATGCTCTAGTTTCAGTCCTGGCACAAGGCTGTCTGAGCAGGAGGCAGATATTTTAGCTCACGCAATTGCCAAAGGCAAGTCAACAACTACAGCAAGCAGAGAAAGGGCAGGATGATAAAATTATGTAGACCACTGGATGTCCACACCAAACATTTTCTCCTGCTTTTTCTTTCTCATTTATAATTGTTAGTCAACTCACCAGCTGACTAGGTCAGGCGTGCAGACTTACTAGCATGTATAGAAGGAAAAAAATCTGCTTAATAAAAATTCATGAAGTGGAAAACATTTTTACAGCTGAAGAGCTGATTTTTCTTTCTATTTAAGTATTGAGTGTATCTGGTGTGTAATGCATTACACAGAGAAGTTTTGCTTCCTTATAGAATAATTGAATCCTTGTGGTTGCAAAAGACTTAAGATCATTGAGTCCAACCATTAACCTAACACTGTCAAGCCCACCACTAAACCATGTCCCTAAGAACCTCATCTACATGTCTTTTAAACAACTCAGGGATGGTGACTCAACCACTTCCTGGGCAGCTTGTTCCAATGCTTGACAACTCTTTTGGTGAATACATTTTTTCTAATATCCAATCTGAACCTCTACTGGTGCAACTTGAGGCCATTTCCGCTCATCCTATCACTTGCTACTTGGTAAAAGAGACCAACACCCTCCTCAGTCCCTGAATAAAGTCTTTAACCAATTTGTCTATAGTCTGTATGAGTGGATTTCCCTAGTGTAGTACAGAACGAAGTAATAGCATATATTTGTAGGGAACAGAAATGCATCAAAACATTACTCTTAAGCTTGGCAAGGAGAATCTAAAAACTAAAACCACATCTAAGCACAAAACCCCCTGAAGCACTGAAGTCAGATGCAGCAGAAATGCTTATTCAACTATATCTCTTGTAGCTCTGTCTTCAGTTGCTAAGTATCTTCTCGTGCTTACCTGCTTACAAACTAGTCTGTGCAGAATGAGTAGAGAGACAATGCTTATAAATTCACACACAACATCCACGAGTAGCCATGAAGTGCAAAAGAAAAATTAAGACTTAGGTACAGGAGTAAAATTCAAAGGCTCAGAAGTGACAGGGAAATTGGGAAACTGTTGATTATCACTGGAAATACAGAGCTTCTGTCTCTGGTTTGATTCACCTCATTCACATGCATAAAGGCACAGTTAGAAGTCACAACGCCAGAGCATTCAGCAGATAATATTTGGCGGAAAAAAAATCTGTTCTCCTCTTGTTAAGGCCGCACTGGCAGAGCAAAATTTAAAACATGGTAAGTAACAGTTTTAAAGGGGAAGAGAGAAGAAGAAATTTTTTTTTTTTTAAGTCAAAACTTGCAACATTGCCAAGACACCACTATTATGCTCAGATACAGTTTTAATCTACTCCAACCAAAAAAAATTTAAAAGGCCCCAACAACCCAGCATTTGGAGAGGCTTCCACACCACTGGCTGAGGCAAGCAATGGTGTCTTTCCTTGCAGAAAAAAAGGCTCAATCCAACACGCAACAGATCAGAGACTCTGGTTTGGACCTCTCTAACATCAAATAAACTACCTGGTGAGCAGGACTGAGGTGGGGAAGAAGATCCGGGGGAATCTTCTGCAAAGGGACAGAGCAATGGTGACAGCTGTAGAGAGCCTCCTGGAGACAGCTTAGACTCCAGCTCTTCCTCGGGCTTTTGAGCTCTCCCCTACTTCATCCTGCTCATAGAAGGTGTCATGGGTCCTTCCTGCTTCCTTCTTCCTGCTGTTTAACAGAGCAAAGCCAAATCCCTCCGGTGGCTACAGAGACAGCAGTAATACAGCTGAACTCATTATTCATCTTAGATTAATTGTTCTGGCTGTCTGCAGCTCGCTCCCTGCATGCATGTCTGCTCGCAAAATCACAGGATGTCAGGGACTGGAAAGGACCTCAAAAGATCATCTAGTCCAATTCCGCCACTGGAGCAGGAACACCTAAATGAGGTTTACACAGGAACGTGTCCAGGCAGGTTTTGAATGTCTCCAAGAGAAGGAGACTCCACAGCCTTCCTGGGGAGCCTGTTCCAGTGCTCTGTCACCATCACTGTGAAGAAGTTTCTTCTCATATTTAAGTTGAACCTCTTGTGTTCCAGTTTGAACCCATTACCCCTTGTCTTTTCATTGGTTTTCACTGAGAAGAGCCTGGCTCCATCCTCATGACACTCAACCTTTGCATATTTATAAACATCAATGAGGTCACCCCTTAGTCTCCTCTTCTCCAAGCTAAAGAGACCCAGCTCCCTCAGCCTTTCCTCATAAGGGAGATGCTCCACTCCTTTAACCATCTTTGTTGCCCTGCGCTAGACTCTCTCTCCATCCATCCGCCCTGTCCTTCTGGAACTGAGGGGCCCAGAACTAGACACAATATTCTATATGTAGTCTCACCAGGGCAGAGTAGAGGGGAAGGAGAACCTCTTTTGACCTACTAACCACCCCCTGTCTAATACACCCCAGGATACTATTGGCCTTCCTGGCCACAAGGGCACAGTGGCTCATGGTCATCCTGCTGTCCACCAGGACCCCCAGGTCCCTTTCCCCTACACTGCTCTCTAATAGGTCATTCCCCAACTTATACTGGAACCTGGAGTTGTTCCTGCCCAGATGCAGGACTCTACACTTTCCCTTGCTATATTTCATTAAATTTTTCCCCGCCCAACTCTCCAGCCTGTCCAGGTGTCGCTGGATGGCAGCACAGCCTTCTGGTGTGTCAGCCACTCCTCCCAGCTTTCTGTCATCAGCAAACTTGCTGACAGCGCACTCTATTCCCTCATCCAAATCATTGATTAATATATTGAATAATACCAGTCCCAGTACCAACCCTTAAGGGACTCCACCAGATACAGGCCTCCAACTAGACTCTGCCCCCTTGACTACGACTCTCTGGCTTCTTTCCTTCAGCCAGTTTGCAGTCCACCTCACTACCCAATCATCCAGACTGCATTGCCTCAGTTTAGCTGTAAGGTTGCTGTGGGAGACTGTGTCAAATGCTTTACTGAAGTCAAGGTAGACCACATCCACCTCTCTGCCATCATCTATTCACCTCGTTATGTCCTCATCAAAGGCAATGAGGTTGGTCAAGCACGACTTCCCCTTGGTGAAGCCATGCTGACTGCCCCTAATGACCCTCTTATCCTTGATATGCCTTGAGATGGCACCAAGGATAAGTTGTTCCATCACTTTCCCAGGGATGGAGGTGAGGCTGACCAGTCTATAGTTACCCGGGTCCTCCTTCTTGCCCTTTTTGAAGACTGGAGTGACATTTGCTTTCCTCCAGTCCTCAGGTACCTCTCCTGTTTCCCAAGACTTGGCAAAGATGATGGAGAGTGGTCTAGCACTGACCTCAGCCAGCTCCATTGACGAAAGATGCTTGTGTATATTAGGTCACATCACAGGACAAGAAATATATCAAGGCATGTAGACACCTATCCAGGCAGGTAAAGGCCTATAGGCTATAGTCCCCAGTGCTTAAAGACAGGGCCTTCATGGTTTGAAGCAGACATTGCTGCTGCTCAGCATTCTTGGACAGGGTTCATTCAGAGCATATTTTTCTGAGAAGACACCAGCTTGCTGAAATGGGGCAAAGAAAGAAAGCAGATCACAAAAGTGATTTTATTCAGCTTTTAAATTTACTACTAGAACTACCAATAATATAAGCAACTGCCTGTGCCACAGAACAATAGTAATAACTAGGTAAATGTGACAAGGAAAACAGAGGCAACATCTCCACAGAGAATCTCACACCTGGCATCACAGCAATGCTCCTGCATGCACTGTAACGTGAACGTGATGCATGGAAGGAGTGAAAGCAGACCCTGGTCATCACTGAACTCCAACAATCCACTTAATACAGAGGTTTCAGAAGGGGAACGTAGCTGGTATTACACTGATATGAATGGACCCTACAGGTGCACAAGCACACAGTATCTGCATCCATCTGGACTAGTTCACGTGCCATCAGTGGTATTTTCTATGAGGGTCTGGAAACCTTTACACTAGAGGATGTTCTTCACACTTCAAGCCTAATCCAGCCAGAAGCTTCCAATGAGACTTTAGGGTTTGGAACTATACCACCAGGTGATACAACTAAAGAGCTAGCTTAGGTTTTCCTTTCAGTAGGATGAGAAGGGGGAAAAAAAACCAAACAAACAAAACAAAAAAAACACCCCCACACCACACCACACAGCTATTTTAGCATGGCCCCATGTTCACAAAGTATTTTTCAGCAAAACAAAACAAAACAAAACCCAACATCCAGAATGACTACATCTGTGAGATGACTCAATGACTTCTTCCAGGCACATCCATGTGGACTGCTCTTGGAACAGTACAATGTTCATTTAAATAAAAGGAAAAGGAAAGACGGAAAAGGAAAGATCATTAGGAGAAACCCTTCACTTCCAAACTGAAATTAGTGGGGCTTTCCAGTGGGACGCTGTTGGGATTTTTTTACACGGTATGTTCTTGTGTTGACTTTTATATCTCTGTTCAAAAAGAATGAAATGTCAAACTTTTTTGTCTGCAAAGATCAGGCTACAAACCTCCCTGTTCATTCATGAAAATAATCATAACCCCATGACTCTAGCAGCTCATCTTGGTGGGAAGAGGAAGGTCATCAATGTGAGACTGACAAGTAAATGTCAAAGATTACTAAAAATAACAAATCCACAATGCACTGAGAGTCTCAGGATGATCATTTGGAAATTCTTGTCCTATTTCAGGACAGCTCTATGAAAAAATGCAAATTTAAAAGTCTAGTAGAGTAAAGGCATTCTTAATAGGTTAGAAACATCTCCTTTAAACCAGAACAGACATCAGGAGACTGGAAACAAAAGGACAAACATTCTCCAAGGGTCCACAACTACAAAGGCCAGTCAAAAGAAGCAAGGAGAGTAGCATATGGGACCAGGACACCAGATTGCGAACTCTCAGATTGCTGCCAGTGACACTGATGAACAAAAATTACTCTCAGAATAATAATTTTTTAAAATGTACACATGCAACCTCATCCACCCAGATGACTGGCAGATGTTCTGCAGGGAGAGTGAAACAAATCTTAACAGAGAAACAAGATCTGGACAAGAGGGAAAGGTGATGATGCTGTGCTGTTTACCCAGTTGTGCAGAAGCAAAGAGATGCAAAGGAAGAGTCCATACAAACTTCTTAAATGCTCTTCCAGATTACAAGAGCACAGAAAAAAGTCTCAGTTTCCTTATTTGTAGCTAGTGCACAAATACTAGAACATTACACACAATAGAGGGATATTAATTCTTTTCCCAAGCTCTATTTTGGGATAATGTCATCCTCTCTCCTATCCTCTCACCCTCAGGTCCTCTACATCTCTCTTCCAGCATCTGTCTTGTTCTAGCTGATACTGCATTTTTAAATTGTTCCAGCTGACCAGACATTTTTGGGAACACCCATACTCAGTGAATGTTTTAGGACAGTTTAAAATGCTGAAAGCTTTTCCTGGAAAATAGCAATCATGACATCTTCAAGTGAAATATAAAAGGTGGGGGGGTTTTCAGCTTGAAAGAAGGAAGATCAAAGAAGAGACAGGGAAGAGGAGACCAAATCTCTCAGAACCAGGTATTGCCTCTGCAAGGGGTTTAGGCAAAGCCTAACCACAAACCATCCAAAAAAAGGGTGTCAGCAGAGCTAAGGTCTTCTGACAGTACCATGGTGCAACCACCCTGCCAGGTAGCCATGTCTGAAACCAGTCCTCTGGCTGTCCATGCAGTGCTTTTGTTTCTTAAACACAGCAAAACACTAGAGGATAATATATAAGCAGAAGGTACTACTTTATACTCAATGAGGGTTAGTAGGTAGTTTCACAGTTTCTGCATACTTGGAAATACACAGTACACTGACTGTATAGGCACCTTTCACGGTACACTTCACAAAGTTCCCAGGATTTTTTTGTTGTTGCTCAGTACACAAGTCTCCGTGTGCTGGGTCCCATGAGATGGGCATGCTTCCTCTCCCGCCCCCCGCACAACTGGTGAGGTAACCAGGGGCCTCATACCATGGACATCTTGGGGCTCCTTTGGGCCTTATGGGGAGACTCCTGCTCTTCAAAGCCAATACACTGTACCTGGCACATGGGGTATAATGTTGCAAATACATTAGCTGCTAGTATTGCAGGGGGGGGAGGTGGCCATATGAGCCATTCTCATGCATAAAATGCAAAACCTGTCAGGTCTCCACTCACAGGTCTCCAAGTTAACTGGAAAAGCTCCTCGGGCGCCTGGGCAGTTGCCAGCATTGCTGGAAACACTGTAAAGGGTATTTACAGGAGACAAAGCCAGAATATAAAACAAATTATAAGAAAGTGCCGACTTTTTGACCTCATAGAGCTCATGGCAGCCAGCATGCATAAGAGTGGGTCTCTGGATTCACTGGCACTTGGTTGACTTCTTTTTGGAGCAAATTCCTGGACTTGTCACTGGTGTTTTTCTTTGTCAAGAACCAGTAATGTTGTTTTGCTAATGGCTTACGCAGGAGTACTGGAGCCAGCAGCTTGCATGCTGGTTGCTTTTATTGGTCTATTAAAATGAAATGAAGCTGGTGCTAAAGCTTTTATAATCATTTAGGTTATTCCATTATGAGTTCAGGGCAGAAAAGCAAGCAATGGCGTGTTATACAACTGTGCAGGCATAGAGCGTCTACCCCTAGGTCTAAGGAGAAATCCATACGAACTGAAGGGAAATGAACAGCGGGAAAGTTAGTACTTAGGAGTTTCTCCTGGTATAATAGAAGCAGCTGTTTCCTGTGCTGAGCACCACAGAAAGAAATAAAGGGGAAATAAATTCACCATGTCAGGATGACTATTATTTCATATTTGTCATTAGTTGCATCTAGAAGCCCTAATGATGAACCACAACATTGCTGCACAGTAACTACACAGAAAGAGAACGAGGATTATTAAAATACAAAAGAAGCAACAGAAACCAAGATGCAGAGGCTAAAAGCAAACAATGAAGCAAAATTCCTTGTCACGACAGCAGTCTTGACACAGCTGCTCAACTGCTGTCATGTTTTGCATTCATGGCATAGAGTTTGCATAGGACCTGCAGAAAATCAAAGGAGGAAATCGCAAGTGTTTATTGAAAGCCTTTACCAATGGTTAGGGGGAAAAGCAGCATGAAGGAAGCTTATTGAGGACTTCATAGATTTATCTGAAGGTTAGGCTGGCTTTATGAAGAACTAGGATCAGGACAATAGGACAAAGATGCAAAAAGCATTATTGACTACCCTATTTACGTTTTTATCCAAGCAGCAGCAAAGCAAGAACATCTTGCAGCATGAGGAACATCACAAAAACATCAGGAACATCAAAGAGTCTCACACCAGTTTCTTTCCTGATACCACAACAAAACTAAACACTGCTATTCATGGCCCTGTGTTTCTGCAAGTCTTCTTTGGAGTGCAGTGTCAACAAATACCAAATATCCACAGTAAGTGCATTGGACTCGCAAGCCTAAAAATATATTCATTAGGGATCTAGTTCTCAACATGTCACCACTATCAGCATTCTTCCATAAACAGTGATTTTTTTTTTTTATTTTCCCAATCCCATCTACATTGACAAGTTTTCTACTTGATTTTCTGGGCCCAGGTAAACAGAAAGGACTTTATTTTGGCATTAGGCTGTCAACTAATCATTTCCTATATCTTTTTTTTTAAAGCCCTATCAAGAGGCATTCTTGAATTTGTAGAACAATTTTGAAGAGACCTAGGAACTAAGTAGAGAGTTGGTGGTGTAGTACTACTTCCGATTCATCACAAAGGAAAAAGTGCACCCATGGTGCTAAGTCTCAGAAGAATTTAGAGTTGGGATCAAACAAAAATTTCTGTGCTTGAATTTCACATGTCATTCATTCAACTAGCTCAGGTCTAAAGCATGGTAATAAACCACTCTTAATTTACGTGACTGTCATGGTTTAACCAGAGCTAGCAATATAACCATGACAGCCACTCACTCACTCCCCACCTTACCAAACAGGGGAGGGAATCAAAAAGGGAAGGGAAAAACTTACGGATTGAAATAAACACAGTTTAAGAAAAATAACAAAATAACACTAATATACATATAAAATGGAGCAGTACCTGGTCCTGAACAGCTGATCCCAGAGAGAAGAGAGAAAAGGGCAAAAAGGCCCAGAGGCCTCTGCAAAATGGCAGAATGGCAAAAGGCCAAACTGAAGAAACTCCTGAACAGAACTCCCCCAAACAGGTCTCTGTCTCAGCTGCAACCCGACTCCACGCCTAGCCAGAAGATCCCAGCTCTCCTTAAATATAGAGCATGATGCTAATGGCACGAAATATTCTTATTGATCAGTCTGGATATGAGTCAAGTTCTGCCCATCCATGCCCCCCTTCCCAGCTGCCTCGCACCTGTGGGCAAAGCTCAGAGGCCTTGGATCCCAGGCTACAGCAATTAAAAACATTAACTCTGTCCTGGGATGCTATCTTCTTCTCAAACTAAATCCAAACAATGACCATGCTAGCTACAAAGAAAGAAAGGTTTCTAACTGCACAAAGAAAAATTAACTCATTTTCAGTCAAACCAGCACAATGTCATATAAACCATAGGTATCTGACTTTAATATCAGATGTGCTTAAAACAGGCCTTCTTAAAAAAAGGTAGATAAAGTTTATAAAGATCTATGTGAAACAGACTGTATGTATTTAAAAGAATGGACAAACAAGAGAGGCAGTACATCTCAGAGGAAGTGGCACCCAACTTCTGGTTTTCCACAAGGAACATTAAAATCATGGGCATATGATTTATGAAAAAAAATCTCTATATTGATAAAAAAATCTCTTACAGTTATAATACTATAGGCCCATACCTGGAGCTCACCTAAAAAAAACCCAAACAAAAAACCCACCATGTAAGGCATTTAACGTAAGATACACTCACAGAAGCAGTAGTTTTTAACAGCCCAACTATGTAATCTGTTTGATAGAACACACGTCAAAGCATATAATCCAGTTCTTTCTCCAGCAGTTTGTGTTCAGATAACTAAATTCAGGCTCAAAAGGATCAATTCTCTTTATTTATTGCAATATTGAAACGGGTAAAAGTGACGTGGATGTGAATGCTAACAATCTGTAGATGAGTTTCTGTTCCATCTGCAGCAGTACCACTGTGGTGACAGGGTTAGACAAGGAAGGCAAAATGGGCGGCAGAATGCATTTTGAGGATATTCCATTCATCTCTGACTCTCCATACACATCCACAAGTGGTTACATTTGCCTGAAGTTTCAGAGGCAGAGCACAGTTAAGAGACCCCAACAGCTTGGAGGTCCCACTTCATCCTCCAGACTATGTCTTGGCATGGGTGCCTTTGCCATCTCTCAGTTGAACTACGGCACAAACAGATGTTTGTGATATACCATAAAGGCTTCGGTGCCTCAGAAAATCCAACAGGCACTGAGTATCAAAGTGCATTTCCTCAACAACACATGCTCAAAAAATAAAAGACCAACACCAAATCCAAACAACAACAACAAAAAAAGACACAAAAACTTAACAGCAAAAGAAACCCAACACTTCCTCTTCACTCTCTACTGTAAAGTTTCATACAATACAAAATTGAGCTCAAGGAATTGCCATGGTCTGAGCCTCTTATCTGAAAAGTCACTCAGCTCACTGGAAGATCACCCAGCTGGTGATCTTGCCCAGCTGACTCCAGGTCAGTGTCTTCACCCAACTTGGCACAAGGCTCTCTAGCAAATCATCTTAGCTCATCTTTGAGAAAGCAGGGTGAGACAAGCTTCCCCTCTGATAGCGGCCCAAGTCTAAACTCTACGATCTCTCAAGCCTTACTGAAAGAAAGACAGACAGAAACCTTCACAAATACCACTGCTTTTCTTTCCAAATGCACAATGCATCTCCCTGACTTTGCCTTGAAAAAAAAAAGTGCACAACAATTTATACATAAAAAAACAAACACATCCAACCAAACCAAGAGCTCCACCACAAAACCGCCTCCCTGGAGAGGCGCAAACACCATAGGACAGATGTTAGCTATGCTGCTTGGTACATCCCTGGAAAACACTGCAGCAGTACAGCCATAAATGTGGGACAGCTATATAAAACAAAACTTACTCGTAAACAATAGTGTGAGCTAGAAATCACATAATAAAACTTCTATGTATGCAGTGCAGCTCTTACAAGTCAGATGTGATGATAAGCAGCCTTCCTTCTGATGCTCAGGCCACAGTAGGCAAATGAGCATTTGCTGCAGAAGCAGAACATGTATTACAACCATCTTCTGAGACTTGCACTCATCCACAGTCCTTTAGGCTAAAATCTGTCCATCTCTTCCTACAGGCACACTCAAGCAAGCCTCTGAGCACTGGGTTTTGAAAATTATGCTAGACTAGTTTCTCTCTTTCCATGGTCAGCACAGGAGGTGAACGCATACTAATTTACCCCCTAGCCAGCCATATCAAAAGCAATGAAGCTTCACAAGGCATGAGTCAACAGGTATTATTCAATGTAGGTTTCATGGTCTTCAGTTTTCTGTGTTGAAAAGTCCTTTACTCCACTAATAACCCCATACAGAGTAAGTTACAACTAGAAGTCAGTAATACTACTGGAATGCAACTCAAACCAGAGTTATTTTATTATAGTATGATAGAATCAGAGAATGTCCTGAGTTGGAAGGGACCCACAAGGATCATCAAGTCCAACTCCTGTCCCTGCGTATGACAACCCCACAGTTCACGCCATGTATCTGAGGGCATTGCTGTCACTTCTTGAAAACTGTCAGGCTTGGGGTCATGACTGCCTCCCTGGGAAGCCTCTTCCTTAAAAACTTAGAAATTAAAATTAGCTTTATTTTAAATATCAGTTTGAGCTCTTTTTACATATAAGAGGGCAAGCCCAAATTTTCATGAGATACTAGAGACCAGTTTCTCTCTTAGGAATTTGAAGTGCACCTCCAAGTCCTTATTTCCAAGAAGTGCTTGTACTTAGGAGTCCGAAGTACAGAGAACGGCAAATACAATGAATAATGAGATGGAGCAGGTACCCTTCAAGAAGGGACTAAAAGATTTCAGAACCTTCAACTTGGAAAACAGCTGCCTGGGTGACGGGCAAGAGCAAGGCTGAATGCACAGCTGAATGAGGCTGAACACAGAACTATTATTTGCCAAGCCCTGTAACATTAGTTTCAATGAATGTCCTAGCAGGAAATTAGTTTAAGAAGTGCTTCCTTCCACAGCAGACAGACAAAATCTGAAATCTGTTTCTGCAAGAGATTGCAGAAGCAGACAGATTCAAAAAGGACTAGAAAAACCCATGGAAGACAGATCCAAAACAGTAATTAAAGGAAATAAAAAGGAAGTTACACCCTAATATCTCTGATGCATGTGGTCCATATGTTGGAGAAGTATGAAGGCAACAGACAGGCTCATGGCCTTTGCTGGCACAGCACCTGCCACCGTTCAAGACAGAGCACAGGTCTCGATGGACACTTGTCTCAAGCATCTTATTTCTTTCAGTCTTGCAGTCACATATATCTCTCAACATGCAATTAGCAAGAGTTCAATTAATAAAAGGTGTGAACACAACACAACTTTAGTCTGTATCTGCAGGTGACAAGGCAAAAAGCCTTTATAAAGGTGCCAGAAGCATCCTTATAGAGCAAGACAACAAAATTCCTTTTAAAAAGTCCTCAAAGAAATATTTGCATTCTTGAAGCAAAAAAAATTTAGAATACTGAACAGGTTTTTAATATGCTAGTCTTAATGTCTTTTGAAACAAAATCATTATGGCAGCAATATATTTTATTTCCTATTTCAAACCAAATAAATTAAATATTCATCTTTCAGTCTAATCACTGTACAATCACCACTTAATTGAGTTTTAAGCACTACCACATATCTCAGAGGCAAGCATAAAGTATTAATCACCTAAAACCCACACAACATGTATAAAATATTTCAGACACATGATCTCTGACCCTACAGAGAGTTTGAGAAACTAACCAACCAATCCTTCAAAACACCTTCTGCAAGTTGGTACATGGAAAAGCTATGCAGCATTCAATACTCCATTAAATATTCACACTTCCTATATAGCTGCAGTCGAAGAATACAAAAGCCATGATTATGCAGGTTTAAAAATCCATAAGCAACCACAAAGATGATCTTACGCCTGCAAGACACAGACCATCCCATTAAACACAACAGCTCTCCAAGCAGGAGGAGCATCTCCACTCACCCATGCAAAAGTCCCATTGAACTTTATGGCCTGAGAACTGGCTGGATGAGGATTTAGAAAGGTATCTGATTTTGACCCAACACTTCCCAAACAGCAACGTAACACATAGATGGGTCTGTGTGGTAGCTTATTGAGGGTGCTTTTCATGAAAGCATAATGCTAAAACCAAAAAAGTATTTTAGGTTTCAAGACAAATTGAAATCTCTGGAAGACCTTTCTCATTTAGAACATTTTCTGAAAAACTTGGGCAAGCATCTGGGAAAACATGGAGAATCCATAATTTGGAGATAACATTATGACTGAATTTTGCTTGGAGCTAGAGATTTGTCTTCAAATGAATTCAAATCAAAGCTGCAGGGATTTAAATAGGAAGAGTTTACTTTTTTCTTGCAACATGATGTATCCAAGTTCCAGAATCAAGATGCAACAGAAACAGGATAGGCCTGCTCTGATATAAAATGGGGGAGAGTTTAAGACTACTCAATGGCAATGCCTGTGGCTCCTTAGGATACAACTGTATCACAAGTCAAGCACTGCCTAAGGCTTCTCAGGCCAAGAGGAAAGTTGATGTGACTGAGGACATGAAACAAAGGTAAAAAGAGAATCCCAGAAATTAATATTTTTCAACAAAAGGAATGAAACTAATATCCAGATTTTTGTTGGTGGTGCTGGTTTTTGGTTGGTTGGTTTTAAGTTTCATTAAAGGCCTTTAGGTTCATTAGGCAAAAACCCCACAAACTATGAAAGAGAGAGGACCTACTAAGAGACGACCCCAGACCATACTCAGAGTGAGTGTTGTTTGATGTAAGAACCAACAACATGGCAAGCAATAACTCTGTGGTCCTTGGTCCTCCTCCTTAGTACTCAGCAAAAGGCTACCAGAAATCCCTCTTCCTCACCCCTGTTAAAGGTAGAATCCGCTCAATTTTATTTAAAACAAATTTTAATTAAATAAACCAGTTCAGTCAAACTTATCTCTGTCTTTCCCATGGCTTTTAATCCATAGCTCCCAACACAACCTATGAATAGAAGTTGATCATTCCTTAAGCTATAAAAGAAGAATATGGGACAAAGATGGCGAAGAAACAGGCCCAGGTCTGGCAGCAGAGAGCAGAACCCCACTTTTCTAAGTGTCACTGCCCTTAGCCATGAGGCCATACTTTTATACTGAAGCATGAAGAAGCATGAAACATGCTAGATCACAGATAAGAACACTGGTTGGAAAAATATCTTCCAACATATGAAGAAAGGAACAAGGTAACTGATGACTTCTAACATAAACCGAGCTCTAAATAAATAACATAGGTGTTTTTTAACTGTCATATCACCACACTAAGCTCTTCTGCACCCAAACAAAAATGTCATCCCCATCATCAGGATTCATTATCGACTTTGTCGACAGCCTCAGCTCTTGCACTGAGGAGGTGGGAAGCTTGGCCTGTGTATCCACCCACAGATATATTCCCTCCAGGTCAGGTTTGAGGTGTATTTGCAAGGCACACATGTAGGCAGCTTGCTTCCACATTGCCTGCGCTGCATCTGCCGGAGAGTAGAACAGAAAAAACTTTGGGGACATTGTACACTCCAGTGCTATTTATGTGCATGAAATTGTGATCACAGGCTGAAGATGTAGGATTTCCTCTGAGCCTAAATCCACAGTGTGCAACAAGAAACCTTGAGGGTCCACTCTACACGTTGGTACAAGGAACTTTAGGATTGATGTTGCTGATATACATACTTTTATTTGAAAACTGTTTCTCTTTTTTCATTTCACTGCATAGAGCCCTTGAATGGTCTCTCTTGACTATAGAGCTGCCAGTACTAAATCAATCCTGATTTACCAGCCCTGTCACTGGCCACAAAAACAGAGTGGAAAACTGGACTAGGTCAGAAAAAGTATAAAACGTTGGATTATTTAAAAATATTAGGAAAAAAACCCTGTCAAACAAAACCAATTAGAGCAACAGACATAGAAGAGACTTACACAGGAATGTATAAACCCAACACTTCATGTATTAAACATACAATGGCAGTGAAATTTGATCAGCTCATATAAATAACTTTATAAGACTGCCTTGAGATTTTCATTAAAGGGAAAGGACAGCCCTCAAACCAGCCTCATCATGAATTCCCTACCCCAGTCCTTATCAGGCAGGAAGGCAGGAAGGCAGGTACTCTGAACTGTCACAGCCATGTCAGCAACACCACAGCTCCACAAAAATCTGGTGCCTAGAAAAGAAACTACCAAGAGTCTAAGCCCAATTGTTACACACATCTGCTTTATAACAGTCTTTAAGGTTGGGAAAGGCACACTAGGCATTGTCTTCTCTGCAGTCTTCATTGTACCACCTTCCCTCTCCTCCTAGTTATTGCAGAGGAACAGTGATTATTTGAAGTAAATCTCTCCAGTATTGCCACGCTCCTTGCCTGGATGTGCCACAACATTCATAATGCTCCTCCAAGACACTCTTAACGTAAAAGGAGGAGGGGAGACAGATTTTTATGAGCTATTTATTAAATATAAATATTTCATATCAGCATATGAACTAATTATGTAGCTGCAGGTAAACTCCAGATGGTGCCAGCTTGATCTGAAACTTTAACAGAAATCTGAGAAACCCACTCATATTAGGGAGTTGGGCACATAACTGCATTTTGGGGGGTTCTGAAACAAATTATTTATTGCATTCCTAAAACAGAAAAATATATTTGTTTTCTTGGCATCTGTTAAGTGTCCCAAAGGGCACATTTGCAGAACAGAGAGGTAAGGGAAATGAGGCAGTAATGACTGTCACCTTGCAGTCAAGTTCCACCCAAACCAGTTAAAGTGCTCGTCCAGGATATGGAAATGTGTGTTCAAGTCTCTCTCACCCAAAAGACTCAAACCTCTCTCACACTCCTAGAAGTGAACAAATACCACGCTGCAAGCAATCAGAGACACCATCTCAGATTTTTTTTTGTGCTGGCAGTGTTTCTGCTTGCATGAAACGTCTAAGTATAGGAGCAAATGCCCATCTACACCAGCATTCTATGTCTGCCAGGAGACAGTAGAAAAATTTTTGGGACAACATGTAAAAACCGGCAAGAACAGAATTACCTCCTTCTCTAACAGACCCAAGCAGATTCCCCAAATCCCTCACATAAGCACTTCCCATGTCAAGGCCACGGTGCTTAGCAGCAACCAAGAGACCTAATATCTCATCCTATTTTTGTCTTTAACTTCTATGTTCTTCTGTCTCTGAAGGGGTACATTTGGAACAAGCATTGCAAACACATGTCTCCCTGTTCAAAGAACATCTAAACCACTGAGCTATTGTATAGCTTTGACTTAGCTTAGTGCATATTTCCTTTGTATTTTACACTGAGGAAAAGAGGGATAATGTCGACAATTGACATAAATCAATTCCAGTATACCCTATCTCCTGGAGGCTAGGAACTCTTCCAGAAGAGTGATACACACTTAAATCATCCTGAGGACATAAAGGAGATAAAAATCAGCCTCCCACACACTGGGTGAATGCCAGGGTTTTCAGAAAAAAAGTTCCACTCTCCTCTGACCACATACTGTAAAGCTATACTTCCAGTTCCTTAACTTTCGGAAGTATTTAAACAAAACCAGCCTTTGAAAGTGCTGAAACTGTTTCAATGTGCTGTTATTTCTGTTTTGGCCACAACTACTTGGTGGCATTGACCCAATTTCGCACAACTTCAGACTGTCCTAGGACTGCATATTTCAATGAATGATTTAATTAAAAGAAAAACAAAACAAACAAAAAAAAACCCTTAAGTGCAAGTCTTAGTTCCTGTGGTATTTCAGTATGAGTGAACACAACACTAAAAAGATAACAATAAGTTAAACAGATTGAGTCAGCTATCCAAAGGTGAGATGCAGGTGAAGACTCTAATTAGTTCATATTTTACCCAAATAAATGTTGCCATCACTAACAGTCTGAGGTTCATTAGATCAACAGAAAGTCATGAAGTCAGGTATACAATCCCAATACAAGTATTGCTCGGTGGTAAATGTCCAAGTGCATAAATCAAAAGACCAGCATAAAGATGCCTATAGGATAAGAGTTTGGATGTATTTGTTGATCTTAGATACACTAGTAACAGGACGCACTGAACAAACATTAGGGTGATAACATGATAATTCTGCCAGGAGAGGAGTCCCAAGCCAAGAAACTTTCCTCCAGACAACTCATGTGCCTGGACTGATTCATCCTACCTACAAGATCTCTAGCATGCGACTTTCAAAAATGCCCATATTTAGCGGTCTGTAAAAAGGAAGAGCTTGTTGCAAAGCATGCACTTAACTAAACCAAAGCAAGTGTTTACTTTGAAGTCAAAGCAGTTTTCTTATACTGCGCTGGAGTGGGAAACTAAGAATCAGAAATATTAAGCTTCTAACTCTCAAACATTGTACATGACACTTTCATGACTTTCTGCCCACTTACTCATCCGTACAATGCCTATGAATCTGGCCTGGATGTGACTGGAACATGCTACAGCATATTTAATGTTCTGTGAGAGGTGCCAGACAAGCACATTTTTTGTTATTACAAATAATCACAAAATTCTGGTTTCCCATAAAAATCTAGGTACTGCCATAGACTTCTGAAGCATAACAGCTCAATTTGTTCTTTATTTAATTACTTGTGTTCGAATAAAACATAAAGAAATACCATAAACGCACAAATAGGTTAAATCTAATTTGGAAGATGGATATTTGGAGAAGCCATTACCATAATCAAAGTCTAGGACATAATTAAGAAAGACCCACACCTCCACAACAATGTACAGCACTGAAAGTGAAAGGAATGGTGATTTTTTTTGCAGTTGAAGAGCCAGGTATTAAAGTCAGGTACACGAATTAGTTTTGCTGCCTTCAGCACGTGTGCTAGGAACAGGCATCTGGGTACGAGCATCAGGACCTCTGTCCCTGCAGACCTTGCAGGCAGAAGTTGTAAGCATCACGCCAGCTCTGCAGGCACTTCTGTGACACGCTGTCACATGTGCAGCTTCCAGGCACAGAGGTGGCACATCCCAGCCATTGACTGGCTGCAAAAACACCTACAAGGCTGAGGGAGAGCCAAGTCCAGACAAATCTGGCAAGTCTTCGTAGAATGAAATCAAACACCTTGGAAGAGTCATTTGTTCCTGTGGATGGCTCAGGTCTCAGTCCTTCCTCAAGACCCATGTGTTTACAACCCTTACAAGTGAGGAAGTCACCTTCGAGGAGATGTCCAGGGAGTCATTAGCAGTTCTAAAGTAACACTTGTGGATGCTGACAATTAAATTACAAGTGCCACCCCTACTGCTGTGAATAAGGCTGCCAAGCTTTCTCCAGGTGGTATCAGGAAATCCAGTATTAATTGGCCCTTCATAACCTTGCTTCACATTGCATTTAAATGTTCTAGCCCGAAGGAAAGACTTTTTACAAAGGCTGCCTGTTTCCAAACCTCTCTAGATCTTTTTTAAAGCTTGCTGCAGGAGCATTTCAAAAGCAAACTTCTTGAAAGTTATTAATTTGGCTCCATCAGGCATTTCCAGACAGTGGGACATTTGCAGACAGTGCAAATTTTTTTTTTCCTCAGTCAGACTTGCTTTTGGAAATCTATTTAACTGAACTTGAACCTTCATAATAAATTTAATATCTTCACAGCCTACTTCTTCGAAGGGAGAAAATCACTGATTAGAGTTAAAACTCCAAAACACATAACCCTTTATCCTCCATCTCACCAGTGAGAGTGTGTCTACCAAGTCTAATACAACTGGCACATTCCAGCTGAACTCTGGGGTTTTGTCCATGGACTTAGCAACCCACATTTTCAAAGCCTGCATCTGGAGGTCACAGAACATCGAAGAATATACACTCCTACTAGAATTAATATGATTACACATGCTGTATCCAATATTGGCAACACAGACAAAGAGTAATCTTGTACAGTGTGTCTGCTCCAGATCTGAAAATTGCCCTCATACCTCTTTATACCATATTTACATACCCTGAGCCCTCCTATCCATCTGAAATTAAGAAATAATGTATTTCTTTGATCCTAAGCAGGGGTTTACAGACATGTCTCTCATGCTGATGTAAATGAGACACCATTTCAGTTTCACTGGTTTTAGCAAGTTAAAATAGTAGATGAATTTGGTCTTCCTCCTCCCTTCACTACTTCACACTTGCCTCTCAGTTCCATTAGGATTATTCTTACTGTACCTGCACAGCTGCGAATTAAACAGTTTTCATGTTACAGAAGCTCCCACAACAGCTCTCACACATCCTTACATGCTCTTGCACAAAAACTCTCAACTCACATCTTTTTCCTCACGTGTATCTTGAGACTCAGATGTTAAGTTCATTGAACATCTGAGAATTTACATAGTATCATAATAACTTTCTATTACCCATAGCCTGTGCCTGCCCCCATTCTCTACAGTTCACAGAAAGCTTACCAGCTGCACACGCAATCTCCTCTGCCTATTTTCCATCTACGTTATGCAACAACCATATGTTTATTAAAAACATTCCCCTAACACTTCTTTACCCTGACAGCAACAGCAGTGTATTCCAGGGTTGACATCCGACTAGAAAGAGGGAGCATAAATATGAAGCAGAAAGGGTCTGTATACAGGGCAGCACACTGTAATGAGGGGTTACCCATGCTGCAAAGGGAATTCTAGTGAGATGCAGCAAGCTGAACTCTCAAACCTCTATCCCAACATACAAAAAGGGGAAAAAGACGCAAGGAAACAGATACTCAGGTAGAAGGGACAGGATGAAAATCTGTATCTTTCAAGTAAGAAGTATTTTTAATTTTTTTTTTAATCTGTATACTACACCTAATTGCAACACGCAAGAAATGGATTTACTGGGCACTTCTAAGTGCAGATGGTACAGCCTTTCCCTCTGCAAAAAGGAGACAGTAAAAAAATGAGAGGTGAAATCCATACGGAAAGGGGATGTGCCAGGGCTGAATCATAGATGGGACTGAAGAAAGCCTAGAAAAGAAAGAGAAGAGGAAATTACAGAAAAAGTGAGAGCATTTTAAAAATAAAATGGGTCTCAGCAGCCAAGAAAGTGGAAACTATTGCAAATCATTAAATCAATAACATGGCAAAAGAGAGAAGAAAGCTATCCTAAACCAAGAAGGGTGAAAAAACAGACCGGAGCAAGGCTGAGAGGAGTAGGAAACCAGGTCAGTGCTGTAGGTGGAGGGGATTATGTGGCAGCTTGAAGGTAAGGTTAAACAGCTTGAGCTTCAGGCAGCAAGAGATGAAGTGCCAATAAAGCATTCAAGGTAGACAAGATGATGTTACTGGAGCAAAGAGAAAAGGTGGCAACTATACCTTCAGGACAGTGCGCAGGAGGGAAAACTAAAAACCAGCAAAAGCAAGAATAGGGGAAGTCAAGAGGGAAAAGAAAAAAAAAGAGAATGTGGGGGGGGAACCAAACAAACACAGCAGCAGCTACCTAGACTCTGGCAGTCGAGCTGAGAACTGCAGGAACATTTTCAGATCCAGGACTGATGTTCCTATATGAATCATTGGCGCTCAGAGAGCTCCTTTTGCTCGCTTCCTCTCCCTGCCACAGCCTTTCACCCCCTTCCCGCTTCCTCCCAAGCTATCCTTAGCCCAACTCTGCACAAACTTCTCAGGGCTGAGAGACTGCAAGGAAAGGCACCCACCTCCTCCCCAGTTTCTCCTCAAACACTTCAGTTAGCACTAAGGGAGCTCTTGCTGGCTTTGGCTGCATCCAATTTTTTCATGAGTCACCTTCTCTGCAAGGGAGGGATAAACCCACAAGCAGAGACACAGGTAGGATCCAGGTTGAAGCACATGTTGCCTTTTCAGTAGTCTCAAAGCAGCCCAGGAGGTTCTTTGCACTTCAACAGGATCCTGGAAATTGTCCAACACCCACCAATACCACACGGGAAGGGTACTGGCAACTTGAGCGCAAAAAAATAGATAATCTGGGAAACAAGAGAAAGCAAAAATGGCCCAAATTAATGGAGAAGCAACACATTTTCCCTCCTCCATCATCTGCTCTGCCTACGCGTTGTGCATCGTTGTAAATATGCCACCATCAGCTAGCACAGATTCACCAGAAGAGCCAAGACAACTTACAGTCAGAGCAGTTTTACACCATCACCGTACCTGCATAGCAGGTCACACCATGCTACAGGACAAGGAGAACAGGAGCTGACATTTCTCACCAGAGTGGCACAGGGGGCGATGGAGCTGAGAAGCCTCAGTGCAAACACACACACATCAAGTGCCAAGTATTTCACCCTGCACCACGTCCCCACACACACAGTTTCCAGCGCTTAATCACTGTGGATGGCTATCACAGAAATAAACGCATATTCACAAGCTATTCTTAGCATTCACTGGAGAGGCGATTACCAAATTACCCAGTTACATAATCCCTTTTATATAATCACTACGATGTTCTTCTCCTTATGCAACACAGCGGGTGACCATGGCCGGCTGAAGTAGCTCCTTCTCCAAAGAAAGCTACACCGGCAGCACCGTGGGTGGACGTGCTGGCTGCTGCAGGTACACGGATGAGTGACGGCAAGAGCCGACTTGAGGCAACCAAGCTTTTCAGAAGCAGTGATATATAAACATGCCTTCAGCCCAGGGAAGACATGAGCACCCCTGCCCACACTGCTCCAGAAGATACACAAAGATGAGATCACGTGCCCCTCAAGCTGATTGAGACAGTAAAGTCAAAAGTACCCCGCACTCTTTGAGCAACCTGACCCAGCACTCACTAAAAACAACTGAGATGTCTCCATTGACTTTTAATGGATTTTGGATGGGACCCAGGATTAGTGCTTTAATAAAAATAGGAGGTCAAGATTACTACAGAATTAAAACAAGCTTAATCCAAATGCCTCTGGCTTTGTGCCATAACCATGCCTACGGTTTCTGTGCACTGGGAAAGCCAGGCAAAGCAGCAACCAAAATGTGCAAAATGTGTTCCTGCAGGGCACCTCATGATGGGCATGCACACACGTGCTGGCAGCATAGGACAGCATAGCCACTCTGGGAAGTTTCACCCACCAGAAGATTTTGGGCATAGCCCAATGCATTTCCTAGAGCATTTTCAGGATCTCCTTCGATGCCTTCTAGGAATACTGCAGACATCTATGCAGACAGTTGCCAGCTATGAAGCATAACGAGACTCAATTTACTAACATTCACCCAGTGCTTTAATAAGCCAGCACCAAAAGTGTTCCCTGTAGTAAGGGAGAAGCACAACTTGAGTCCCATATTTCAGAAAATACGGCCTCTGAGATCTGCAGATCACCTGCAAATCCTGGGACGCTTTTACATTACCACACTGTGCGTTCAGCACTAAGCTCAGCTCACTGCGTCCTGCTGCCATTCAGGGAAAATCCAGAACTCTGAAGCCTCTCAAGAACAAGGCATTAACACTGCTAAAAAAACTAGTCCTAGTTCTGTAAATACCAAAGGAATGGAAGACAGAACAAAATAATGACACCAATCTCAATTCTCCTCTTCCAAATGACACTCAAATCCAAAGGCATCTGCCTTCGCTTTTTCTCAGGGTTATGCAACTAGTAGTATTTGACCATTATTTGGCACTTACTGCCTCCTCCTCTCCCTAGTTTCCCTAGAAATATAGGTCATCCCAAGCAATATGCAGGCAAAGCCCCAGCTTTAGCATGGCATGATACACTTTATTCAGGGACACACATGCATGAGTTTGGGAATAGAGACTTCTATCTTTTCAGCTACAGAAAAAAATAATGAAGCATCTTAACGTTACCTTACACTATCTCAAATTACAAGATGACCCAGTTCTAGAGAGGTTTAACCCAATCCCATATGCTATTATTACTTCTGTACGACAGCCAGGAGATGCGAGTTGCCTTAGTCAAAAAGCAGATCAGAGTTTTGCCAGTTCCTCACACAGAATCCCACTGGCACATGTTCGTGCGTGTTGTGATGACACTGCTGATAGCTCAGAACTGGCAGGCATCCTCAGCACTATCGCTGCTCAAAACATAGAAAATAGTGATCCTTGTTAGGGATATGTCTTTGGGACAGAAAAGGCAGCACACAACACGAGAGCAGCTTCTGTCAGCCTTCAAAAGAAAAGCAGCCATGTAAAAGCAAATTTAAGACCTTTCACACAGCCCCTCCCTCCCCCCCCACCCCCTTTTTTTTTTAGGCTAGGCAACTGGACAACCACTTGAAAGCAGCATTTTCAGAGAGCAAGGCTTCCTTCTCTGTCTTGACTGAAATCCCGCCAAACTTAACGGAATTTGAACAAATGAACATGGACTTTTACACCCATTACCTTTTCCTCCACTGGGTTGAATCCTCTGCTCAAAATGTGGTGGGGAAGTAGGGCCCTGAGCTGGGAACGCACACTATAAGAGATCCAGCAGTGAATTTCTGGATCTCACGCCAGTATTGAGATAATTATCTGTAGCAATGAGCAATACATTTTTCCCCCCGAGGAGCAGAAATGAAAGAAAACACTTGCTTGACTCATCCTTGCCCAGTTCTTGCAGCAAGAGCTGAAGCACGCTTACAGTCACCCACCACAGCGAGAAGCGCCTGCACCCACTTTCTGCATTTACAGAGATATTGTGGGGAAAGCAGAAAGGAATTTGCCATGTTAACAAGTTTTCTATCCACTTCAGTGAAGAGATTTCATAAAATTTGGAGAAATGAAATGCTGAGTTACACCTGGGCAATTCCCTAGGTAGAGACCTTTACACTGTCTGTTATCACACCACCATACTAAATAGTCACTGTGCAGCACAAGCACTATACTATCAATCTGTTGTGTCAACACTAAAGGGATTGTACAAAAACCAGTGTGGTATAAACAACTGGACTTGTCCAGTTAGGCAAGGCATGCCTCCTGTTCAGAAAGGGAGAAATACAAACTCAGGCCAAGACGCACAAGAGAATTTTGTTGGCCTGCCTACATCCCTCAGGTGTGCAAAAAGAAATAACTGTGCCAGCAAAAAAAACAAGTTTGCAGCAACTTAAAACAAGCCTGCTTTTGCTACTACAAACGTTGGCTTGGTTTTTTTTTTTTTCCTAGTATACATTATCTGACAGAGCTCCTAATTTCTTGAAAACTAAACCTTCTAGATGACAAACACACTACCATCTCTTAGCCCAGTGGTAGCACAAATCTGTCACTGCAACCAGGCTGCTACCAACACTGAGCTAAGCAGAGCAGGTCTACAGAAGCATCACCTTCCCTTAGGTGGCAGCACCATTGGACCCCAAGAAGAAGAACATGTGCAACAAAATACTCCTCTCACATCAAGTGTAAGGTTCTTGAAACACGTGCTGCCCGTGGTCTTTGGTCTGCTGTCAATGAGAGCCATGCCACCCTCCCTCATGCTCACATTCCTCTCATATTAATTTCATTTCAGGATTGTCCAGTTCCTTCTCTAAGACAGGATCGAAACAGACCAAACATCTGTGACTAGAAAGGCATAAAAACACATTAAATGTACTTGCCTTAACTAAGCGTACTGGAAAGACAGACTTGTACAGGTACGGGCTGCATACGTGAGGTCCATGATCCTCACCTCTAACTCCAACAGTGCAAGGAAGGATCCACCCTCAGACTATTGCCAGTGATTTAGTTGCATGGTGCCCACCAACATCAGGAGTGGAAGACAAAGCCCACCCTGGCACATCATCATTCCTACTCTGGCAGGCAACGAACAAGCTGCTCATAGAGAGCTTGAGTGCAGCTTCCAAAAACAGCAGCTTTCCACTGTCATTGAACTGCAAACCAAAGGCGCAGATCACTTCATGGTCACCTCCAGTGAAAGGGATGTAGCCAAAGTGTGGTTTGTTAGGGTTTTTTTTTTTTGTGGTTTGTTTGTCTTTTCAGACATCCAAACAAGAGACATAGAGGGAATGGTGTGTTGAAGGACTGCTGGGTTCAGTTATCCATCAGCTGGACTGGAGGATGATGGTCCCTCCTGCGCTGCAGCTGATGGAGGACCTTCCCTGGGGGTATGGCCTCCAGCCACAAGCCTCTCCAGTCCCACAGACAAGAAAGGCCCAGGAGGTCATTAGCTCTGTGTTGAGAACTTCTGCTCTGATGGACACTTGGCAAGTGATGTGGGAAAACAACAGGACACCATCTGGAGAAGTTAGTCTTATCTAACGGCATCTTTGAGGGGAAAACAAGAAACAGACTCAGCTAGTCTTTCCTTCTAGCATTGCATGGAAAAAGTCCATAGGATTTTCTTTGTTTACAAATGCAGTATTGTCTGTCCTGTAACTCCATCTAATGCACTGAAACAACAAGTGTGCTGGTGGGTTAGTCTTCCACAGCATCAGTGGGTTGATCCAATTCCTCCACAGCCAGATGGTACCTAGACCTGGGCAAGCACACAGGCAGCAGCAGAATGAACAGTTAGGGACCACACTTGCCAGCAACAGCCTACCCCTGTGTTGGATCAGACATAGACTAGAAATCACTTCTTGGTAATTAGTTTCCTTCTAAAAATCTACAAGACTGAAAGCTGAGTCATTGAAAAAGAGGAAGAGATTTTTATTTAAGTTACTTAAGGGTTTAGTTAACACCTATTCAATGCAAAGCCGAAGACACAGTTGAGAAGACATTTTTAACTCAGAAGTGAAAACTTTTCCCCTTAAAATGTGAGAAACCTGTCAAGATACATTGTTCTCAAAAAGAAAGAAAAATAAAATTTAAAAAAAAGAGCATACAATAAACCCAGACCCTCCCACTCTCACGTCCCCTCAAAATACCCGGCATGATATTTCATCTTGTGTATTACTACCTTATTGATAGTAGGAAAGTGATCATATCCACCATTTGAGACCTTATGTTCCCTTGTCTTAGAAGGGTTGTTTAATGCCCAGGATCCCAGGCTGTATCCCCAGCCTTCAGACAAACCTAAGATTTGTTGCCCAAAAGGCACTATTCCAGCAAAGAAAAAAGATTGGTTTAGAATGGCTTTACCTCTTGCAAGTCAGAAGAAAGTTTGTATTTGCCATAATAAACACTAACAGGATTTCAACAAAGCCTTCAGCAAAACACAAAAGCTGTGGAAACAGATGCATTGCTGAGGATACAAAGCAATGCAGCATCTGCAAAAATTAGGCTTAAAAATTCCAAAATGCTAGCTTTCTGCAGGTTTTTTTACTTATACAGATTTTACTTTACTTTTACTTTGCAGATTTCACAGCAGATCTGAAGCACATCAGTAGCTACCTTGTCTCAGTAGAAAATTAGAATTTTTTATTTTAAATTCTGTAGCATTAGCTCAAGCATTGATCTGTTCCTACCTGTAAACTCAGCCTACACAAATGAGCAGGGGAAACCTGTATGTTGGCACACTCATTCCAGTTTTCCTAGATCTCTTCCTAGTGGACTAAACCAAAATAAATTTACAGTAAACCAAAAAGTTTCCATTGAGCCTTTTTTTTTCCCCACTGATCTTAGTTAAATCTGCTTTAAAAAAAAAGTAGCTGAAGACTAAAGCCTTGCTTTGATCAAGTTTAATACATCTGTCCAGACACCTGCATTAGCCAAGTGGGAAGTACCGAGATAAAAGAGAGTCAGAGGACTTTCCTTTTATAGAGAAAGCATAACGGAAGGTGCTAAACATTTTTGACTGCTGTAAAAAGGTTTTATAGATGCTTTTTCTGATTTAAAAAAAGCCCCACACCCAAAAGTCCCCACCGCATAGCTAGTCACACCTCCTCTTAGAGGATGCAAATGGCACTTGGCCACCGTTCTCTTCCCGTGGCAAACATGAATCCGTCTTCTCTTCAGCAAGAGCAAGTGAGAAAAGTGTGCAGGCTCAGTCCTCCTGCCTGGAAATCACAGCCCATTTCGCTGCTGTCAAGACACAGGGAAGACTTGCCAGCACCAGCTGGACCCCTAAACCATAAATCAGAAGCAAGCTCTTTCCTGCCTTCGCTCAGCAATGCAATAGTTGTTTTTCAACCAGTGCAAGAAGATAAGGAAAAAAGCAAACCAAACCAAAGTTGTTTAGGCTGCTAAGCCCCTACATAACTAAAACTAACAAGCTTGAAAGGGTTAGTGGACACACCTTCACTAAAAACTCCCTTGCAGAGTTTTGGACATAGATGTTTTCCCACTAGTTTGGACAGGATGATTCCTCCCACCACCCACTGATGCAATGGCCACAAGAGTTAAAACATCAATAGGACATTATCAGTGTGCTTCCACAGAGAGGGACATCATGGAGACAGCAACTCTGGTATGCATGCACATTTGTACAACCAAGGGTGTGTACATTCCTGTAATTTGCATGTAAAGGAAACCCTGACAGTTAATGGATAGAAATAATAGAAAAAAGTATCAGAAACTCAGGGGGTGGGTGTTTCCTCATAATCCTCACAACTTCTTGAACTCTACCTGTGCCTACTATGATCAAAATGTTGACCATCTTTATGTGTTTGTACAAGGGTAAAAAAACAAACCAAAAAACCCCACCAAACTCTGCAGAGATTCTAGGTTTATCTTATTTGCTAAAATCTGTCTTGCTGAAGTCCACTTACAAAAATAATACTAAAAAGCTCCACATAGCAGTTACCCAAGTGGGAAGCAGCTAGTAAACGTTGATTTTATTTAAATAAATCTTGTATGACAGACTGTCAGGAGCGCTTGAATTTTCTTTCAAGATAACACATTTTGCTGTTCATAGACATGTCCATTCTTTCATTCTTTTAAAAAGGCACTTGACTCTTTTTGTAGCATCTTTCATCTGACAAATTAACAAGAGGACTATACTGATCACTTTTCTCCAAGTACCAAATCATCAGTATTTCTGTCAGCATCCACACTGTAATTTTTAGTAATGAGAAACTGAGTATGTAGAAATATCAATGTGTGATATCAAAGTGATAATCTAAATTTTATATAGCCATGTGGAAACCGTAGGGATGGGATTCTCACCCGCATCTCATACCACCTACAGCAACCACCAACAGCCTCAGCTTACCTTAATACAGAGCACTAAAAAGCTTGACTTACATATTCAAGCAGATGCCTTACTTCCTGGGTTCCTCTGGACAGACATATGGGCCAACCAGAAGCTTAGGCACCTAAAATTATTCAGCAGTTTGAAAGCTGAAGACAGTATCCAGCAAGCTAGTCAGCAGTAGAAACAACAAAACACCTTCTTCATTACCACTGTAGCACAGGCAGGGGCCTCTACTGGGCTTAAACAGCTCTGCTCAGCCTCTCCATCCTTGAGCTGAGCCTCAGCCACTCAGCTCTCCTCCTCCCAGCAATTCTGCAGATAGTGGGAGAGAAAGCAAGCACTCAGTCTGAGAAGCAAGCCACACCAAGATACTCTGGTGCTCCCGTTCAGGCTGAAAATAAGCTTGTTTCATCATCAAGGGGGTGGGGGGCTGCATGTTTGGTTTTATTTTTTCCCCCACCTCAAAGATAACACTACTTAAAGTCACATTTAAGCTCAGCTGGGCAAAGCCCTTGGGATATCTGATGAAATAAAAGCAGAAAATCTTGATCTATACCCCAAACAGACATCACTTTAAGGACCTCCTCAAAGCTTTCCATAAAACTAAGAGCTATTTACTCACACAAAACTGAGACAAAAGACAGTCCTGTCCGTGGAACCATGAACTGCACTAGTAAGCGAGACCACTGGCTATTTGTGAATGTTGAATCCACATACCCCGGTACTACATGTCTACCAGACAACCAGGTTCCTGGTGAAAAACACTGTTTCAGGCAACTGTGGTTAGTAACACACTGCTACCTCCAAGTAGTCAAAATAGTTTGAAAAGGACAGATAGATGAAGATTCAATAGTATTAATTTCTCCTTGCAAGAAGCAAAATCACTTGTCAACTTATCCACCCTAAAAGTTCTTCAGTTTAGCTTATGTGTTAAAATTTTCAATGATGCCTAAGTTGTGAGCAAAACTCATGACATCTCATGACAGCAAGGTCTTCTCAGAACAGAACTGGAGGGGTTTGAGATTTTTCTTCCATCATGGGAGGAAAACAATGTCTTTGTGGTTGTGATGGAAAACCCTTGTCAGACACAAAAACTCAGAATTAATCCCCCTTTCCTACCACCACAGTGCTCTGTGCATTTCTGTAATTAGTGTATCTCAAGCTCTTCTGAAGACTAGCATGCCAGCATCAAGAAACAGCAATTTCTTATGTGTAAATTCTGCTTCAATAGCAATGCCTTCAGTTGTCTTCAAGAAACCACCCGTAAGCACATGCAAGCACCTTTCCCTGACCCTCAGTCCCTTTTACATCTCCTGCTTTTACATCAGGAACAGCAAACCATCACTTCTCTGTGAGAGCACAGCGCAGCCAGTTTCTGACTTGGTTTCAACCTGAAAGCCACAAAGAAGCATTTCCTGCATCCAAACTCACACCCACCTTGAATTAGATGTATATTTACTTGTGAAAGAGTTTATATTCCATTCATCCATATAACCAGAAATAGCACTTTCAAATGAACACAGACAGAAAATACAGGAACATCTTGCAACATGTATTTTGGGTCATTTAAGCAAGAGAACTTTAAACATCAGTAAACTACTGCAGATTGGTCTGAAGGGCTAAATGGCTCTTTCCCCTCCCATTATTTGGATAACAGTCAAAGCCTTTTGCAAAATGCTGAATGAAAAATATATTCCTCTGCTCACACTGTGTTAAATATTCAATAACATCATGCCAAAGCTGCAAACAGATTTAAAAATATGTAACAATGCTTTCTCAGAGAACAGCCAGTATGGAAGTTGGTGCAGAAGACAGCAAAAGTTTTAAATACCAAAAAAAATCTTGAAAAACCAGATGTCTCCAATTCAGTTATCTCCAAACATTTTGCTTCTGGATCTAATTTTTTTCTTCTCCTCTCTGTAGGGTACAACTTATAGCAATTTGTAATACTTATTTACATAGGACCTCATTTAAAAAGGTATGCAAAGCACTTCCAAAAAAGAAAAACAAAATCCACAAAACCAGATGGCAGAACAAACATTCTAGATTACCATAAATAAATACATAAATAAATAAATAAAACTAAACCAGTATAAAAGCTTAAATAACAGCAACATGGGCTACATCCAAAGAGGATTTATGCAAATTACCTTTTTCAGGCATGAAGGATCTTTTTCAGAATACGCATTAAGAGAGCAGAAACATCTAATCAAACAGATCCTAGAGGGGCGAAGCCTTTCACACCCTTAGATGAATAAATTCCCTCTGGGAAATGCCAGTGCCCGTTTAATTTAATCAACATTTTGCCATTCGTAGAACGTCTGCAGAGTCAAGGAGCAATTACAGGCCAGGCTCTGGGCCAGGTTTACAGCCAGGGTAATGAGATGCAGCCCAATTAACTTGAAAAGAGTTACATTTGTTTACATTAAATGGTGATTTGGATCTGAGTGTTTTAATGGGATGATGCTAGATGATATAGTGGGCAACATACCAGGAATCGTTCATCTATGTAGGTGGCATAAACACATAGTAAACATCATTTTCATGAATTATATCCATTACCAAAAACAGTAATTACACAGCCAGCGCTCTAGTTTCCATGTATGGCTTTGGTGGCACGTTGGTTTTTTAAACAAATAATTCATTTTTTGTCTGAACTGCTCCATCACAGAAGCAACACAGCTCTCCACACCTCCAACACCTTCAGTTAGACTGCTTCTGGGCTTTATAAATATAAAGATGTACCCAAGACAAGCCCACAAGCGTTTCTGAAGTCACCCCAGTACACTGCCACTACATGTGTCCTGGTGATGACTCCGGCACACTGACAAACTTGCCACCATGAGCTGCACATGGCAGCATGTCCATGACGAACCCCTTCCAGGGTGGTCACCGATGCCCCCAGCCTGCCCTCAACTCAACCCAAAGACTAAACCAAAGAGCGAGAGACAGCTCGTCGCCAGGAAACATCTACGGATCTGCCTGCTAAAAATGGAGTTGATTTCCTAGTCCCATGACATAACTGCGTGGCACAAATCTCCCCTTCAAATTAAGCTACTAGGGGATTTTTTTTTGTCGGCTTGTTTGCTTTAACTATTAAAGCTGCGCTACCCAGGCTTTCCGAGAAGTTTAACCGCGCTGCCCCGTGCCGCCCGGGCTCCTCCTGAGCTGATGCCACCGCACCTCTGCCTCGCAATGTACATTGTGTCCACTAAAGGACACTTAAAATAAAAATTTTAAAAAGCACCTTCCATTTAACCCTTACTGAAAAGCACACGTTTCATGTCCCTTGGAGAGCTAACCAGTTGATTAGAAAGAGACAGCGTCCAACAGCCTCTGTCCCTGCCTACAGGTCCCGGGTTTCTCCGCTCCAACACACCACAGATCATCTTTTACTGCTCCCGCAACAAAACATTAAAAAGACAGCAAGCCAGGTCGCTGCAAACAGCCGTAACTACTGCACCTCCTAAGGCAGCAGAGCCGGGTTTTGCCCAGCCCGGCCCCACTCCCTCACACTCCTGACCGGTCACCGTCCGGGAGCCGGGGCGCCCAGCCCGTTCCGGCAAAGACATTAACCCCAAATAAATACTGTAACACTACCTCCCGCCCCCCAGGCTGGGCACGGGCTGCCAGCTTGCCCTCCGTCGCCCGCGCAGCTGATGGCCGACCCCCGCGCCGCCCTCCCGGGTGAACCAGCCGCCGCGGGGCTGTCGGCGCCACCGCAGGGAGCCAGAGCCGCGCTGCCCCCCGCCCCGGCCCACCTCACCTCCCACAGCAGCGAGAGCAGCAGCGCGACCCCGGGCTGGAAGCGGTTCATCTCTCCTCCTCCTCCTCCTCCCGCGGCGGCGGGGGGCTCGCCCCTGCCGGCTCAGGCGCGCACGGGCGCTGTCAGCGGCGCCATCCCCGGCGGCGGGGAAGCTCCGCGGGCGGCGGGAGGGACACGGACACAGGAACGGAGGGGCAGCGAGCTGGGCGGGCTGACAGGCAGCCCGAGGGACGAGGCGGAGTAAAGCGGCGGCGGGGCGAGGACGGAGGCGGGAAGCCCCACAGCAGGGCGAGGGCGAGCTGACCCGCCGATCGCAGCGGCGGCTGAAGCCGAGCGGGCAGCGCCCCGATGAGGCACGGCGACACGGAGGGCAACGCGATGCTTGGGCGGGCGGCACAAAGAGGCCGGCCGCAGCCGCGGCTGAGGGCGGGGAGAGGAGCCGGCCCGCCCCGGCACCGCCCCGCTGCCCGGCCGGGAGGTGGCGGTGGCGACGGCGGAGGGTGGGGGATCACCGCCCCCCTCCACTGCCCCGAGGGGCAAGTAAACGGCTTCCCGGTCGGCTCCCTACGGTCTGCCCGTGATGACGGCCGCGCTGACCTGCCCTGGCCCCACAGACCGGCGGCCCGCCCGGGCCGGGTTGTGACCAGCCGGTCGGGGCGTCTCGGGTGCCGGCCCCGAAGAGGAGTAGGAGGGGCCGTGTGAGCTTCGTGGAGTTCAACGAGGCCAAGTGCAGTGGGAAAAAGTGACTCTCCCCCTTTGCTCTGCTTTCCTGAAACCCCACCTGGAATATTCTGTCCGGTTCTGGAGTTGTCAGCACAGGAAAGACATGGACCTCTTCGAGCAAGGCCATAGAAATTATCAGAGGTCTGGAACACCTCTCCTTATGAGCACAGGCTGAAAGAGTTGGGGTTGTTCAGCCTGGAGACGGCTCCAGGGAGACCTTATTGCGGCCTTTCAGTATGCAAAAGGGGCCAATAAGAAAGTTGGGGACAGACGTTTAACCTGTAGTGACAAGATGAGGTGCAACAGTTAGAAACTGGAAGAGGGCAGATTTAGATTGGACATAACAAAGACATTCTTTACAGAGAGGGTGTTGAGACATTAGTACAGGTTGCCCAGGGAAGCTGTGGATGTCCCTTCTCCAGTCAAAGTGAGGTTGGTCTGGGATTTGAGCAGCCTGATTCAGTTGAAGAAGTCCCTGCCCATGGCAGGGGGCATTGGACTTTGAAGGGCTCTTTGAAGGTCCCTTCCAACCCAAAGCGTTCAGTGGTTCTGATTCTATACCAGTGCTGCCTCTGTCAGCCTCGTGGGTGGGAACTGGAACCAGGCAGGTGTGCTTCACCCCCCTGCATCTTTGGCACTTCAAAGGAGAGACTCTGCCCCCACACTGGTCCTTCATTTCCTCAGCATGCTTGGTAACGGCCCAGGGTTATCTTTTTTTAAATGTCTCGGACTAGTCCGAGACCAGATCGAGACCAGATCGGAGGTGCTCACCGACTAAAGCAGTGAGCCCCGTGACAGGTGACTAGTGTAGTTATGTCCTGGGATTTTCCTTCACTGTCATCTTGTCCAGGTGCTTTGAGCCTCCTTTTCCAAGCCTTTTCCCACCCTTACCACAGCTAGACGCAGCACTGTGTTTGGTGGAAAGGAGGCTTTAAGCTTAGGAGGGACCAGAGTTACTAGAGGTCTCCTGCTCTTGCTATAAAGCAAGGAGAGCTTGGTGCTTAGTCCTCAGGAAAATATCAAAATAGATAAGGGCAGGGGAAACTCTTTTACCTTCTCCTTGTTTCCCTCTGAATGATAGACCTTTGCCAGCAGCATTTCTGAAGGAGGTATAACCTCCCACTGTCCTCTTGGGGACTACCTATTTAAAAACAATCAGTTTATCCTTGCAACACACAGCTCTTTTGTTCAAGCACTTCCCTGTTGTCATAGTTTTCAAGGAAGAAACTTGCCGTGTCCTGATGCCAAGTTTCCCAGTGAAATGTCGTCAGGTAGTTACTATTCCAATACGCTGAACTTTGCGGGAGTTTAGGAGCAGCTTCCAGCTGCACTGTTAATCATACATCACGGGTCACGTACTTTACATAAGAAGTAAACATAAACAAATTCCTGCACACTCTGTGTCATTGTGTGCTCCAAGGCAGTCTGTACAAATCCTTCCTGAATTACCCCTGATTTTGATACCTCTATTTGATGCCAACCAACCTGAGGCTGTGAGGTGCGTTTTTAAGATAAGCACTCACATCTCTTACTGAATTTGCTAGAAGGTGCCTGAGGTGATGTCACAGCCATCACTTTGTCCAACAGTGAAGGCTGAATGAGGCACCTACACATACAAGTCTCTATATATAGTCTGACTTGAAAAGTCACACTTTCTTATATCAGGGGTATAGAGTAAGACACATTGTATACTGAGTGTCATCTAAGATGGATCAGATCATGTTGCCTCAACACATGACTACAAATTCAGGCATCACTTCATACAAGTTTGAAAAGGACAGTTTTAAAAGCACTGTCCTGACATACAGCTTTAATACTAAAGTCCCTTCCTATTCCCAATTTCTGTGTTACATGACCCAGGAGGTGGTGTTTTAGAGAAACACTGAGACATGATGACTCTTCGTGGAGAAGCCAAACAGCCTGACCCGTTTAGGGACATCAGATGAATCTGAATGTCAGTGCTGAGCACTGGTGCTGCATTATTTACCAACAGGGATGCTCTGGCAGTCTGGAGACGGGCAAAAACCCTTATAGCACAAATTCCAGGAAGACTTGAGAAAGCACTAAGGCATAAAGAGAAGGTAGAAGAGGAATCTGGAGTCTTGCAACCTAGGACACTACCATGCTTGAAGACCAACACTGCCTGCACTTTCAGCTGACGGCTCACTACCCAATATGCATAGGCAAGAGCCAGCTATCAGATACATTTCAGTTAATTATTAACACGTGAATCACTACCAACTTTAGGTTGAGAACCAAGAAAGCATTTTTTTCCTCAAAAAAGAAAGTTTCAGCTGGGGCAAAAAAAAAAGCGGGGGGGGGGGAAAGAATGCTGATTTTATCTGATAGAGAGATTAGCCAGAGTGAGATGGAAGCGGCAGGCTGGAGGAAGAGAAAGCCACACAGTCTAGAAGCATATACTTCCCAGTGCATAGTTTATTATCCAGCTTAGATAAGGGTATGGATATCCTATGCTCTAAAATGCTTTCCAGGCCAAGAGATAAGCTGAAAAAGTAAAACCAGCTCCTGACCCAGGAATAAATGGTTCTGTGTTTCATTTCAGTCATATCTCAGCTCCCTTAAGTGATGTCTTCTTTTATTTCAGCCTAGCCTCAAGAAACCATCTTCATCCCTGGGGAAAACCCATTAGCTGTAATGGAGTTTGAGTACAAATGAACTTAGCCCAGCACACAGCATTTTCTCAGCAAAAGTGCGAGTTGCAGCAGAGCCCCTTGGAGCCTGTCTGGGCGATAAATGAACACTTTCTCTCCACCACGCTGCAGCTCGTTGCGAGGCAGGCAGGGCACACACACCGTGCCGTTTGACACAACAGTGAAATGAGATAAGGCTTTTGTTGCAGGTGAGGTCCCTAGGTGAAAATACATCCCCTTCCTTCACATCCTGATTCCAGTCTTTCTTTAGACACAGTGTTCAAAGTGCTTAATACTGTAGAGCACCCAGAATCTGCGAATAGAAACAAATATATCTATTGTAAAAAAATGAAATAGTTTCAGGAACAGTAGCATTAATGAAGCTTTATTTTATCTGTTCGAGGCTTCCTCTGTATCTGGAATATTCAGAATATCCCTCTCCTCTGTGCATTCTTAAGTGTTCCTCAATAATATTGCCATTGTTCTCTCAGTGGAGGTGCTGATATTAATATATTTCTTTTACTTGGCCATCTCTGTTTCCTGAAGCATAAAAGCATATATTATTCTTGAGACTGCCAATCCTTTACCATTTTTTTTTTTTTTCAAATTGAGTAACAGGCACAAAAATTCCTAAGGGGGACTCACAGTATTTATACACGTGTGTCTTCTGTAGGCATTATTTATTTCCAACCCAAACTGGTGAATATTTTTAAAGAATATAGTGCTTACAAACTGCTTTTTATTGAGTGTTTGTTTGTTTACATTGAAACTGTTTTTTTCTAATACTATTGAGAAATACTCAGTTCCACAAGGGCTGTGTGTGAAGCAGGTAACAACTTTATTATGAACAAACAAACACAATGTTGTCATTTGCTTCTCTGCATGAACTGTAAATTATGTACATCCACTATTCTGTGTTTATTAAAGTATGCCACTGCCTCCTTCACATGTGCTATTAAAAATCAGTCAAATTCTTGTGTGCTTTCCAAACTCTCTATTTTAAATGTAGGATCACCTCAAATACATTTTGAGATTCTTTTTTGTTGTTGTTTTTTATAACTATGTAAAGGGTGATACCCTTCAGTAAGGAAAATAAAGCTCTTTTAAATGACATAAAATATTCAGTAAATGTCAGCCTTCCAAAATCATCACTGATATCTGTTGAGAAACTACATTAGCATTATTCATTTAAAAACAGGTAGAAAAAATATGCGATAACCAGCCAAGACAAACGTAATGTCATATTTCTACAGCTTCTGTATCTTGTTCGAAGCCCTTTGTTTATCTATGGTGTGTTTTATTTGGGGTTTTTTTTGTTTGGTTGGTTTGGGGTTATTTTGTGTTTTGGGTTTGTTTGTTTGTTTTTTAATTCCTGTGCCTCTTTTAAGACATGTGGGACATTTTCATCATAACCATGACCATTTTTTCTAACTTTCTAGCAGTTTACACAAAGGTGTAGTGTCTTGGCAGAATAATAGTTAAATTCTAATCCAACTTCCCAGAATAAAAACGAAATTTTTTCATCACTTGCACCAATAACTACTCACTGTGACTGACTTTAAATGCAACTTCAAAGGAAATCTGACTCAGAACTTGCTCAAGTTTTAAGAACCTACTACAAATTCAGTAGTATGTTACTCCCAGTACCTCTGTTATCTTCAGTAAGAGTCAGTGGAAGTTTAGAGAGATGATCCAGGCATTCTAACCCTCCTTCAAATGATAATGTAAATATTTATACCTCCTACAACTTAATTTTAGTATGGAAAGATTTATTGAACTGAGCAGCACCAATCAAAAAACTGTACATGATTTGCATTTTAGTATTCCAATACATCCAGATATTAATTTTTTAAGGTAATGCCAGCATCATCATTAATGTCTGCAAGGCACATGAAGAGGTCAGTTTTCCATAACTACTGCAATTAAATAGAATTCACTAAACAGAATGACCACTTACTGGGTTGTACTTGGAGTCCTCCGAAAAAGAGTCCATAGGAGTCATAGTCACTGTCTACTGCCACACTGGAAATCTGTGACCACTTCAGATACCATTGCCAAGAAAACATAACAGATATGCTAAGAAATGAAGGGTGGAGTGATTATTGATAAGGCACCCTGCCCAGGCTCCCAAAGAACAACCCTGCTGCTCACACGCCATGACTTTCAGGCTTTCTTGGTGGAGTCAGATATTTGTCCATCATATTAAACAAATAATTCTATAGCAAACAGTATTTTGAAGAGCAGCAAATACAGGATAAACACTACTATTCCAGAGGACAAAGCTCATTGATTAAACATACTATCCAATGCAATGAAAATAGACGTGTCAATCAGGTCAAATGCTTTTTTGTTCAGTTTTCTCAATCAAGAATGGAGTTTTATCCTCTCAGCTAAGATACTAATGCTTTATGTTAGAGAACTCAGGAGCTCAGAGGGATTATTTTTTCCTGCAAGATGAATCATTTGCAAATGCAAACTCTTTGTTTGCAGTCCATGGTGAAAGGTCAAATGCTGGCTTGGTGGAGGGATTAAGGAAGGTTAAGTTCATTCAGAGGATTGTTACAGGACTAAAGCACAGTGCCAACAAAACATTTAGGCTCTGAATTCCTATTTGAGCTCCTATTATTGATTTCAATGGATATTCAGAAGTCTGAACCCATGCTGTTGGAGCTAGACGTGGTCCACACTGCCTCAAACCTGAGGAGAGTAAGTATGAAACGCTGTCAAATTAGACAGTTTCTATGCTGCCTTCAAATGTTTTGTAAGGAGACAAAAGGAACTTGTCTTCTGGGTAGATGATTATGTCTGCCAGGGGAAGAAAACAGGGCTGAATTGCATCTATGGGAGGTAGGGAGATCAGATTAAACAGTCTAACTTTGGCCAGACAGAACCAGGGTCAGAAAATTAGTAAGATTTTGTCGGGTCTGGAAGGCACAAGAGGACGAGGAGATGGAGTGGGGTGGGACTCCAATGATAAAAAGCACAGCACAACAAAGCATGGTGAACATAAGCAGTATAGTGCACAAGGATGAAAATGGTCTGAAATGGAGATTCCTAGTGGTGAGACATGTACCACTGATGGCCTGCAAGCCATGGAGTGCTAGTGACATGGGGCAGATAAATGCAGTTTGCATCCTTCCTTGGGAAAGTGAGAGCCTGTGGTAGGTAGGCAGGGTAGGGGAAGAGGAGCTGGTAGTGCTTCTCCCCTTATGACCGCTGCCCACTATCGCTGAGGCTGAGTAACCCAGCTGTAATTTGTTTATAAATATGTACTGAGCAACTTTTTGTTTCAGAGTTTTTATTAGGTGGTACAGTAATCTGCAAATGGAAAAAAGGATGATCTGGCTAAATGTCAGCCCTTGCTTGCCCTCTGCTTTTTTCACCACTAATTTATTCTACTGAGCAGCCACTTGAGGTAAAAACATGGTTATTCTCCCTAAGTGTTAAAAGAAAATAAATGAGGGAAGAGGTGTTGGCAGAGACTAAGAACTAAAACTGATCATTGTCAGGAGTACATCATGTATCCTGACACTGTTAGTGAGCTCTCTTAGCACTCTGGAGAAAATACCTGGGGAATGCAATTTCAAGCACATGGTGACATAATGGAATGCAAAGCCATACCCTTTGGCCTGCAAGGATGAGCTCCCTGGAATTAAATAGTCTGAAACACCTAATTTTTGCTTTGTCTTCCTGTCTGTGCCGTGAACAGTCTCTCAACCCTTACAGCATCCTCCTAGCCAGAGAATAAAAAGCTCTACCAGGTCAATGGTTACAGTCTGGAATAATGAGACCTCAGTGATCCAATTCTTCTCATATCAATGTAAATTAGGATTAATTCCACTGAAGTCAACCGAACAAATGTAAGACCAGTGCAAGTGGAGAACTAGGTTTTAGATTTCAGCTTGAAGTCAAACAAAAAGCTGAAGTGAGTTGCATAATAGGGGTTTTCCTTCTTTTTTTAAAATAGTAACCATTTCCTGCCTTTTTTCTCTTCCAGTGTGAATTTATCTGTAGCACACCAAGAATTTCTCCACTGCTATAGCCTGGATATTTCAATGTGAGAAATAACATCCCATTAAATAAAGATGGAAAAAATGCATCAGTTGTCTGGGAACTACAGGCAATGTGTTTATTAACTAATGTCCCCCCACCAATCTCAATTTTTTCATATTGTAATGAGATGGAAACACGATTAAGCTGTTGGTGGACTGAAAAAAAATCAACACTAGATGTATTCTAGAAATCACAAGGGATAAAATGTAACTGATGTCAGAATTACAAGAAATCATAACAGTACAGAACAAGGACATCTGATCTGTAAAACAAACCGTTTTCAGTAATGGAAAATATGTAGGGCTTTTAAAAGGACTGTGCAGTGATGCCATTCACTCGGTCTGTTGGAGCAACCTTAGAGACCCTCATGGGGTCCATTATGAAAAGGAATATTATTTAACCTTTAATCAACCTTCTTTGAGATGTGCAGTCTCCATCTACATTCACACACATGCAACACTGTTAGTCAGGGAATATTTGCCTAAATAGAATCACCCAGTGGCATCTCCATCTACCTATTCTCCCATGTTCTACTGCTACTACTACTACCACCACTACCAGGGTTGCATGCAAAACCAAAAGAGGACATCAGACATATCTCCTTGCTCCCTCAAAATTCGACAGGGACTAAACCAGAGAACAGAAGGTCAGTGGTGTTAGATGAGTAACCTTTCCCTCTCACTTGAGAGATAGTCTGCAAGTGTGCCCAGTGGATGACCCTAAGCCCTTCAATAATACAAAGTCTACTTACCAGCCAAGGTTGTGAAGCAGTCTTGATGGCATGGATACACAGCTTGGATAAAAATATAGGGCAGGTAGATCTGCAAAGCTGGCTGGCATGAACAGCATGAGGTATAGCCGAGTCACGACTCATGTTTAAATTATGGAGAGGGTTGTCCACCACACACTCATGTCAGATGAAGAAATGTCAGGCAAGGAAATTTTCAAGAGAAGCGATGAGTCAAGGAAAGCGAGTGGGGATTACAGGAGGCTGAATGTAGGTTTTGTCCCTTGGGCAGGGTTTCCAAATACTCATCTCAGAGTTAAGTTTCATAGAGCTAAACCACTCAAGCATGAAGCACAGCATTTATATGAGTGTTGTCATCTGGGTACCTTTTGCTCTCTAAATGGATCCTGAGAGGCTGCAGGATGAGGAAGCTTTAGCTTTGCTAGAATACAAGCAGTGGAGTGATTTCTGTGTCAAGAGTGAAGAAAGAAGCTCAATGGACTGTAGATTCAATATGTATAAGATTTCTTTGGTGAAGGTACTAGATAGTGGTTTTTTTCGCTGTTAAAAGGAGTATCTCCAATCTTCTGTTTCATCTTCAGCCACCTTCTTGAGGAAACCTGAGGACCAGAGCCAAGAATTTCTTCCTAGCAGTTGTGTGAAGGGGAGTGTGCAGGCAGAAACTGAGGCATGCAAGGCTCTGCATGAGGAAACTACTTTGATTTTCTTTAAGTGTGCATACTGCTTTTCCCATAAAGCAAGCTAACGCCTTCAGCTGAGGAGTATCAGTTCACTAACTCAAGAGGCATTAAGTCAGTCTGGGTCATTGAGTAAATCTAAATGCAAGGACTTAGTAAACAGTAAAGTCAGTGATTTATTATTCACTTGGCTTTAACAAACCGCTAATGCTGTTCACTGTGAACAAACATCTCATACTTACCTAAACTCCACTACAGCATTTATTATCCGAGGCACTCCTTTCCTGGCTGTTCTGAACCACTGCAATGTGCCATGCATTGTTAAATAACTTTCAAGCAGATTTACTTTCAACTATACTAGATTTTTACCAGCACAGCTTGCCTTATGTTAGCACATATTTGCCTGGCCCTCAGTCAATTTCAAGTCCGATCATTAAAATCTGTATTTGTGCTCTCATGCCCATTTCTTGTAATGCTCTGTCCTTCAGCTGGCCCAGCCTTGAGGAACTACACTATGACCGTGCTCCAGGGCATCCTTATGTTTTAGGAAAGAAGTCTTGGTTTTTCTAGGCTTGCTGATATTGAAGCAGAGGTAATGTGTGCCCATCTATAGAAATAAAGCTATTTCTTGAGCACAGGAGCCAGGATGTGGTGGGGGCAAATCACACTGCTGGGATACGGGAATGGAAATAGTCCTGCCAAAAGCCAAGGGAAACTGATAATCTTACACAGCACTCTGTAGCAACTGCTGCTACACAAGGCTGGATGCGATGGGGGGCAGGTATCTCATCAGCACTTGTCTCTCATAGTAAAGACTACATTGCATTCAGATAGAGCATAAACTGGTAAAAATTTGAGGTAGAAACCTAAAATGATGCAGACCTCACAGAGAAGCAGAAACTTTCTGCTGCAGCCACTCAGAAATAGCATAAACACAAGATGGTTTCCTCCAAAAAAAAAAAACGAGGAAAAAAAATGTTTCCGTGTTCATTGCCACAAGTCTTTCCATCCTCAGTCATCCTTTTCTTCTTCCTCTCTTTTCAAAATAGCAACTGACTATGCAAAAGGAATAAAGAAAACAGCAGAGTTGAAGTGTCCCAATACATTCAAGATGACAGCCACAATGCAGCCATAGCCCAATAAAATAACAAATCCATTCTACAGTCAATGCAAAAACCATTCCCAGGTGCAATTTTTGACAGATAAATTGAATTCTTAGTAACAAACAGCAAAACACACAAAGGAGCAGAAAATAGGTTTAAACCAATAAGTTTCCACATTGAAAAAAGTGGATCCAAAAGAGTGTCTTTGATCTGCAGCTATGTTAAAAGTTGGCTTGAGAAAAGTTATGGTCTGATACAGTGTTGCAGGGAGTTGCTCCCACATATAGAAGAAGTGTTGGTATCCTACATCTCAGTGTAACAACCTTTACACACCCATGGATTAGACAGTGGAGTGACAAACAGCCGGATATCAACAAGCTAAAAAGCAACACAGCTTTTGCCAGTGGAATCAACCATTCAGCTTACCATGCATATAGCAGAACTATCCACAGCACCAAATGGCAATGTGAACATCAATTATTTAACAATTATTATCTATGTATTATTATTAATAGACCTTGCTTTGACATTTGCAGGGATTCTGCCTGGAAAGAATGACACAGTTCCCAAAATGAAGTGCTTCTGGACTCCATTCAGGATGAATATCCACTATCCTTTCATCCTTTTTTAGTAGTGGCAAGAGGTATTTACAGGAACAATAGGACTGACAGGAGAAAATATCCTTCTTAAGGAAACATTAGTCCACTTTTCACTGTACAAAAACAGCAGGTTTGAGGGCAAGCATAAGAACACTGAGCCATCCATTATTCCAGCAGCAGCTCAGCCTCAAAGTATTTACACTGTGCCTAGAAATAGTCAAACTCAACATGCTTATTGGTAGATGAGGCTGGTAACACACATCCTGCTCCTTCTGTCTGCTGTGTTCATACCACATGAATGAGATGGAGAGCAAGCTATCTACTTCTCGCAGTCACCAAAGCTTGGGATAACATGTTCTTTTTATATTAGGCTAGAGAGTTCACAATATAGATGGTCTTAAGAAGGTAGAATTATCCTCAGTGTCAGCAAATGGTATTACTTTATTACTAACTAGATGCATATGCATTTCAAATGGCATGTGAAATCTCATAGCTAAAAATAAAACAGCGGAACTATTATTTTTCTTGTTGAAATAACTGATCACTTGGTCTTGTTGCCTCCTAATAGAATACCATCAGGCCTGTAATTATAAGAGTGTAAACCAAGTAGCTCTAATAGCTGTCTTTTCAGCCAGTCATTCTTACTCACAGAAATAAAGACAAACACAGCATATTACAGTGTTTTTTCAGATCACTAGACCAACGTAATCTAATTTATACCGGCAAGCTTTAATTTTAACTAGGTCAATTCACTCTGTGAAACCACAGAGAAGACTATCCTGACAATGCGAAATTATAAAGTATTGCGAACAATAAATGTCTAAAATTGCATGTGGGAGAACAGCAGTGTACAAATGACGGTAGCCACAATTGAAAATATTGTGCAAACCTGCCATAGGGAAGAGAAATTAAAAAAAAAAATAAAAAAAAGAAAAAAAGAAAAAAGTCATTTACTCGCATTGGGTGAGATCCAGCAAGCTATTGAAGTCAGTGGGGGATCTTCGTCTTGGTTTCAGTGGGCTTTGGCTTGGAGCCATTGTTTATCGCAGTTCAGAGAATCAATTTAGTTCTTTCACTCTCGAGACTGAATGAAACAAGTAATACTTGCTTTGATAATGTGAAAACTCTGCTTGACTAATACAAGGATGTTTTGAATGATTGTGCGCAGGCCACCTTTGTTGCTGGTGTCAGTGAGCTTTACTGAGCCGGGACCCCAAGGACTTCTCGTGCCCATCTGCTACCCTCCGTTCTCTGAGAAGTACGACACGTAGAGGAGGGCGACACCGTTTTCAGAGACCTTCTAGAGCTAGTACACGTTTTAGTATTCCTAACTCACAGATTTTAATTAAATCAAATGTCAGTGGAATCATATTATTTTCTGCTGGTTAGATTTTAATGAAGTTTTAAAACGATCCTTCACTGTAATGAAATAATTATATAACACAGGGATGTGTGCTACTATTCATCTGAATTAATAACGCGATCACTTTGTGTGCTGTCATTTTCTGCCGAGGAAGAAGAATATAAAGCAGCCTTCTCAGTCTGCAGATAAATGAAGCAGAATTCTGCCTGTTTGTGTTTACTGATACAAGATATGCACTTTCTCTTACGGACTATGTCTCACTTTCAGTGACTTGTCTCCTTCACCTTTTCTTACTCCCAAAACTCTTGGAGTCTATTTTGTTTCTGGCTGAAGAAGCCAAGTGAGCCTTGTCGGGGCAGATGACCATTCCGTGGCTGCTTGAAGCAATGCAAGCAGAGTCCAAAAAGCTTGCTCTTTTCAAAGGAATGAAGCACTAAAGCCTTCTGTTGCAGGCAGTCAACAAAAATAGACAAGTTCAAGCAGCTTTGTGAATTAGGAGATTTGGTTAGGATAAAAAGCTATTTAAAGGAAGTGGGCACTTAATGCTGAGATGAAAGGACAGGTCAATAGGAAAGGAGGAGGAGATGGCAGCAGTGTTTGACCTGGTGGTATTTTTCAAGGGCCTGTGTTCTTCATTTGAGCTTTCATCCTTCCTTTTCTATAATTATTCTGTATGCATTGAAGTAATTAGAAAGATATTTGGTGCTTTGGTGAGCCTTTGTAAGCCATTCATTTCTTTCAATAGTACTGTCTTTGCAGGGGGGAAAGACTCTGAAGAGAAACGATGTAGAAACCCAGTGAGCTCACCCCAGGGAAAATTCCTCCCTGTTCTGGCAGCCATGCACAGTTTGCCTTGCACTTTTAAAATTTTCATTCCTAACAAGGAAAAAAGTCATCAAAAGAGAGACAGTTTTACGACCTAGGTACACATGGAAAACACCATTGCCTCATTTCACCTGTGGTTAACCACTCACTATGCAGGGTGTCACAGGGATATTCCTGAAGGATGAGATTTCTACATGACGCCAAGCAGATGAATTCTCAATCTAGTCTTGTCTTATTACAGTGCTGTACACAAAGATTGCTTTCCTGAGCAAAGCCGAAGAAATTGCCTCCTGTAGCGTGCTCAGAGTCACAACTGATTATCACTCCAGCGACACCAAGTCCACAAAATCCTCTCCCCTCCCTCTCGAGGTCATGCGTTCCTCATGCATTTTTTTAATCTTCCCTCAGGAGTTGGAAATGTGGGTAGGCTAAAATGGCAACTGTCTCAAGAGAGTTTTTATAACTCTGATATGTTCTCGGTTCCCCTTTTTCATGCACCATCATAATGGTTTTGCAATATTGATAAAGCTTCTATGATAAGACCTGAGCTCTGTGTTTATCTGCTCTGAGTATCTGGGGGTTGGCCCAGTGTGAGCAGTTTCGCATTTCTTTCTGATGGTGGAAATTTCCTCTTTTCTGATTGTGTGTGACAGGCAAAGTTTACTGTCACAACCCTCACATCTCTGATTTTATTTTCAGAACACCACCTTCACTTTTTTCCACAATCTCTAAATATAGCTATTCCTACTCCCAGCTGTGGCATGTGCTAGGACACGTAGAAACATGGTTGGCCCTGCTGTGAAGCTGTTGGCAATGTCCCCTTAAGGACCATTCTTGGGTTTTCAAAAGCCTCTTCCATGTGTCGAGCTTGGATCTTAGAGGAAGAACCTAAACCTTTCTGGGTGCTGGAAGGAAAAAGAAACCCATATGATGAAGTGCCAAAGTGAATCAGGAGATAGTAGAGAGAAATGATGGAAGTTGCAGAAGTTTCCTTAGAGGTGGAGAAAGCTGGATGAGCAATCAAGCAGAAGGCTGTGTTCCAGAAAACCAAGAGTAGCCTTTTTAAGTGCGTTATGAATGTGCATATTGTATGGTCCCAGATGCATATAACCATCAAAACACTGTAGTAGAAAACAAGGGCTAAGAATTCCCGTTGTCTTTTTTTGGGCTTCTTATTTGACAAAAATTTCCTGCTTGCCTCTCAGTTGTCAGGCATTATCTCTCTCACATTTGTCCGGCAATGCTGTAAAAGGAAAGGCTCAACTAGCCTACGAGATTTTAAAAACTGTTTTTTTCAGTCCTTTCACTTTGGCTAACAGAAATAGGCATATACATGCAAGACTGTTAAGAATCTGAAACGGAACTGTATGACACATGGGTTGGAAAGCGTAGAGGCTCAATAAAGTACTTTGCAGTTACATACATTTCAAGAAGTAGTAACATCAGTCAAAGAAGCCTCTAAAATTAAATCCCATTCTTTCACTTTCAGTTCCCGATGACCAGAAGAAGTGGTGAGCAGCTACACAGATCATCCAGGCATCTGTCTGCCACGCTTCTGACTGAGAGGCATTTTTGTTGGTTCAGCAGTGTTGTGTCCTCAGCTTTAGGGAGAGGAGAAAGAGGTTAACTTCAAGGGTTCAGCAACTCCAGGGTCCTAAATATTGGCTGTAGTGGTATATACTGATATGCTCTGTATTAAGGGCACATAAAAAGAGCTATGGTGGCCATTTCTAAACAGTTTTCAGTTCACAGCTCTGCTTATTTCTCTTGATGCCTCAATGACAGAGCTGGTATGACACGTTTCTGTCCTTAGCTGGAGATTTATGAAGTTTCATTCACTTCAATTTGTATTCTAGAATTAGCCTAAAACTGCCTCTTGATTGGGTTTTCCCCCTTTTAAAGGCTGCGATATTGTTATTCCTCTTAGTGCCCTACATTGGGTTGTGTGAAGAAAGGAATTTGTTATGTGGACAACTGGATGCCATTTCCCACATGGTGTAAAAATTAGTGGTTTGAAAGTGCCAGAGGGCTTGACCTCTGCCTGATGAGTTTTTTGAGTCACCCCACAAGTTAGTCCTTTAGCAGTTAATGTCATTGTCCATCATCCCTGGGTGATAATTCATAGTAGAACAAGGCAAAAGAGCAAAGGAGAGAAACTGAGGGTCATCTATTGACACAGAAATCACATCTTAACAACTTTCTTAAGCACTTTAAATTCACAGCAAATTTCAACTATAATTCATCTGAGACACCTCCAAGATGTTTTTGTCTCCTATTGTTGTTGGAACAGATGATTAATGAAACTCTGCTTGTTATGTAAAAGTGAATAAGCATGTGTTTCCTGATTTGTGTAAGGAAGAAGGGAGCTATCATCACTTACCAGAAACTCTGTGGTTCTCAGGCACGTTCCTGCCTTATACATTTTTTGCTTTTAATGAAGTCCAGATCAACTATTTGGCTATCAAATGTTCTTGCTCACTTGACACAGGTCTATGGTTTTAGTGCAATTTCCTTCTTTTAAAATGGATGCAAAATCCCCAGTCACTCTTTCCCTTTGCAGTTGAATAGATAGTTCATTTCTAGGTCTCTTGATATTTTTACATTAATCTGTGCTTATAAGAATCCAAAACTCCTGCACATTTCACAGGTTCAAGGGCTGGCCAGGTTGCTATCAAGTTTGTTAGCTTTCTCAGCCTGAGCAAAATTCTACTTTCTGTCTCTCTGTCCCATTTTCCACATTATTTGAAGGACTTTTCCTAAATGCTTGTGATTCTTATCCCAGGATTATCTTATATTTAAAATGATCCTCCTGACTGTGACTGATTTTGTCACAGTAGTAGTATTTACCTGAATTGCTTTTCTCTGCTTTTTTCTGACTGCCAGCTTCCTGGCTTAAACCGAATTTAACACTTTTTTCCATCCGCTTCAAGCACCACAAAGCAGATGAGAATCCCTCTTCTCCACCCAACTTGGCAGCATCCCACTCTTACAGCACTGACTGTGGCAGAGTCCCACACTCCTTGCTTTCACAGGAGCTTCCTCTTCTCTTGCCAGTGCAAGCACTGTGATGAATATCACAGGCTACTAAAACCTTCTCAAGACTCCCATGCTGAGCCCTACAGCCTGCCTCCAGCTACATTTGCTTGTTAAACTACACGGCAAGCCCTCTGTCGCTCCCTGGTCCAATACACCAAGGATCAGGCTGGCCTGATCCTGACCCACTCATCCCTGTGCAGAGGAGAGCCAGCCACAGAACACATCATGCTAAAGTCACAGTCAAACACTCAAAAAAGTCCCATCAGGGGACAAGCCCCCTGATTGTGTGCTGGGCACTGCTGGGCATATGTGCTGCCGCTCAATCAAGCCTTGAAGAATGATCCCTTGAACCTGAGCTTGCTCCTCATGGATCGGGAAAGAATATGTTGCTGACGCTCAAATGCAGCTGAGTGTTTATTAATTAGTCCAATAAGAGATTCCCCATATGGTCTGTATATATGGATACGTGAAGAGTGCAGGGCTCCTCACCTCCTCTGTTGTTCTGCATGGCTCACTTCTCTCTCTTCTGGCAATAAACTAAATCTGCTCTGCATCGCAAGGATGTGACCAATCTATTCCTACCTTTGACATTCAGCCTGAACAGATGTGAATAAGCAAACATTTTCAAAGAGTGAAAAGGAAGTAGCTTTGATTTTCTAATCAAGTATCGATTGCCTAATGCCACTAACATTGAATGTAAGGGTGTTTTTCTGCCTTAAAGTGTTATTTGTTTTTCAAGCAGGCAGTTCTAGTTGATAGATGAAAAAACAAGGAATGACAGGTTTATACCAGGAGCAAAATAAAAGACCATATCATGGGTAGTCTGCTAAAAACTCTCTCCCCCCCGCCCTGTCTCATAAGCAGGAATTCTACTTGAAAAAGTATTTCAGATTTTGTGCCTGTATGAATAAGAACTGACTTTCTTACCCACAGAACAGCCTTTTCCACAGAGGGTTAAATAACTAACAACATAATTTGTCTTTACTTTGATCAAAGTTTAATCAAACAGTAACCATGGGGATGCAAAGATGTAAAGGCAGAAAAATCAAACACCATGCATAATACCTCTTAATAGAGGTTCAGCAACCATAAAAATAAATAGACTGTCACTGTTTCTAGGTTCCTTGATCCAAACAGATGAAAACACAAGATTTTATCTGCATTGTTAATGTCACAAGATTGCAACTAGAAGAATACCTGGGCACGTGATGTTCCATAGAAATTATTATCTTTGACTAATTGGAGTGTTTTCCTGGAGGAGAGGAAGGCAGGTCTGTCTAAAATAAACACAGTTCTGTATTAAGGACTGAGGTTTGAGTTAGACACTGAGGGTCAAATCCTGAAGTCCTCATTCAAAGAAAAACGTCTTCTTTCTGCTTTAGGAGCTGAGACTAATAAACTGGCCTCACTTTCACCACACAAACGCACACAGAAACACAGAAATCTGCAAGCTTTTAACTGAAAACAGAACCGCAGACTTAACAAACAAACAGCACGTAATTATTTGCTCAATTACTCTCAGAGCACAACATCCTGTTACCCTTGAGCTGACAAGGGAAGGACAGTGCTCAATTCTCATTTTTAAAATATTTTTTTTCCATAGGTTTATAATATTCCCGAATCTTGTCAGATCATCATGAAGATTGCAAATACCACCTTCCCATTTCAAAGTATTTAAAAAAAAAGTTAAACTTTAGCATAAATAAAATAATGTATATTCTCCAGGTAACACCTCAAAAAAACCCTCAAAACAATGGCTTAGAAATTCTCCAAAGCTATTCTATCTGAGCCAAGTATCTGGTGTGGAAAATTACAGTCCAAATGTTAAAGAATAGTTAGAAACAACTGAAACCAGCTTTTCACAAAGGAATATATTGGGCAACCTTACTGATAGGCAATGCAACAAGTTCTGCATGAAATAATAAAAAGCTATACCAGGTAAATAACTTTTGTTTACATTGGTCCTGTCTCCTGCTGAGAGGATGAGTGGTAACCACTTAATGACTTACTACAGCCACTGAAGTGATAAATCAGAATTGATGGCTTTCACTTAGAGCGGGTTGTGAGATTTTGCTGGTCCCCGCTGATGCAGCCCACCGCCTCTGACTTCACTCTCCTCCGCCACACCAGCGGGTGCACTGAACATGCCACTGTCTCGCTCAGCCTCATTAGCAGCCGCAGCCTGACAGCTGTTCAGACCCTTGCTTTTTGAGGCAGGGGGGGGAAGAGGTAACAGAGTCAGGCAATTTAGTTTAATTGCATGAGGCGGGCAGCCGAGCTGCACCCTCCTCCCCTGGCTCTCATCTTCCCCCTCACAGAAAGGGGCTGCTGCTCTGCAAAGATCAGACACGTATCACCCTCAGCCGGCTCTTTGCCTTTTATTCTGCTATTTATTAACTGATGCCCGCAGATAATTCCAATGTACTTGGGCCTCATTACCAGAAGGCAGGCTCTCAATTCAGTAATCTCCCAAGATAAAAGAAAACAAAGAAGAGGAGAAAGTCATTTATGTACTTCAGGCACTGCGCCGAGGCTTGAGAAGCGTGTGTTGCTTTCACAGCTACCACAAAAAGAGTCCATAGGCAGGAGGATCGCCAGCATTTGTCAAGATGTGCCTCAGCCTGCCTCAGTTCATGCCTTGGTGATGGAACACCCATAGTTTTGTCTCTTCCCTTCTGAGCTGGGCGCTGTCTCTTAGTTGGGCTTGGCCACCCCACTGCTACAAAGGGATAGATTTAGCATTACTGTGACACCAACAATTACAAAGAGATGGGATTATTATTGATTGAAAAAAAATCAGGCTTTTACTTTTGCCTTTGTTTTCTTTCTGTTGCCCGCCCTACAAGCCTCAAGCCCAGCCTCCCCTTGATGGCTGGTCAGAGGGTTGGAGTGCAGAAGGCCAGAAGTGACCAGCATCTCCTTCTAACCTGGCCTCCTCCACTGCCCCAAGGTAGGGCTCTCTCCCTGTAATTTCTAAGCTGAGCTCCTACAAACCGTAAGTTAAAACACAGTTTAAACAGTTAAAAAAAAAAAAAAAGGGAAATTCTACCTTTTCCCAACCTAGAAGTGTTAAAAATAAAAAAATAAAAGTAGGTAAAAGTAGGTAACTCTTCCTGGAAAAGCAGCGGCTTTTAACAGTTAACTTTTTCAGTTCAAAGCCAGAACAATGACCTGTAAAAATAAAAACACTGAAGCAGAGTGAGATTTGCCACGTTTCCAGTAGTTGAGCTCACTGCAGAGGCTAAAACCCAGGCTCCGTGGCCCCTCTCGAGGCAGCTGAGACTGTACCCTGCCCTGCAGCACGCTTCCCTCCCACTTGTGCCTTCCTGACTTTGAAAGGTGCTCCTGTTAAGCATGAATAATGAACCAATCTGGGTTAAAAATAACTTTCCTTTTCCCCTCAGCTATTTTTTTTTTTAAACCAGATCATCCTCACAAATCCCATCCACAAAGTAGCTCTGCAAATCATTCATCTAACAGAAGGACTGCTACCTAAATGCAAGGGCAGACCAAGCAGTCCTGGGCTTAACACAGCATTTGATGATGATCCTCTCTCAAGAAACCATTCCTGCATGCAAGAACCCACTGATTTTTTTTTTCCCCCATAAGGCTAACCTTGTGGAAGAACTGAGTGGCACCTGGGCAGAGGAGAAACTGCTCTCCACCACGTGTTGTTGCATCTTTATTGAGGCCGTTACCCTCATGGATCCTTGTCTTCATCTAATTCTGCACCTAAAGTGAAAGCCAGACCCTACACATGTTCAAACCCTCCTTGCATCCACATTACATGAATAAAACTGCAGCTTTTGTGGGACGCCAGGTCCCACAGTCACCCTTAGGAAGGACCCGAGGCCATAGCTTTCCCACATAGCACTGCCTGGCAGATCAGCTGGCGGTATTTCCCTGTCCAGGCTACTCATCTGCATCTTACCTGTGCTTCCATATGCTGTAAGGCCTTCCCCTAGGAAGGCAAAGGGGATTTATTGGCAGCCAGAGCCCTGCCTGCCCAGTGTGCTGGTGCCCAGCATAGAAACCTGCAGAGCTGCGCTGGGGCATGTGGTAAGCATGAGCCTGCTTTGTGGCTCTGACAGTCATTACAAATGTGGCTCCTCATCTCTTTATGCTTATTATTATACTTTCCAGTACCACCTCCTGGTTCCCTCTTGCAGCTTATGAAAGCTTGTGACCATTTTTCATTAATGTCAGGATGCGTATTCTATAACCATCCTTGGGTTTTATCTGCAGGCAATTATTAAACTGCCTCTTTCTTATCTCTCCTCCACTGCTAAATATGTCACCCATCCCAATATCTACTCTACCATGCTGGCTTAGTACCTCTCTCTTTCAGTCAAGTATCAGCACTACCTGCTCTCTACACTAAAAATAGGGAAGATCCAGACTACGGAGCCTTCCCCCTACCCCGGCCATTTGCCATTTTCACCTTGAGCTCTTTTCCAAGTCTGCTTGCAGTAAATCAAACCCTTTCCCACTGCATAAGCATCTCTTTGCTGCAATAGTCTGGGACTGATGAATTCCCTATCACTTTTGCATAATGCCCTTCTCAGAGCCTGTACAAAGTACTCTGTTATCTGATGTGAGGCCAATTTAAATATCTCCTGCCATACAAATATTTGTCACCCTTCAAAGGTATGTTGTAGACCTTAATCCAAAAGCAGCTGTGCTGGCAACCCATAACTGAAACTGCTTCAGCTAATTTTATGGGAAAGGTTGCTTAGTAATACATACCATTTCTGTCCAGAAAGAATATCCAACAACCACAACCTGGTACAATTGCTTATTCTTCCCTACAATAGCACTGCTTCTTCAAAAATCATGTTTTCCTTTTCAATCCAAGCAGAATGCAGGACTTCCATCTCAGTTTTATAAGTGTCCCACTATTTTTTTATTTTTTTTTTTTTCTTTTTCACTCTTAACTCCTACACCATAAAACACCATGCAGCAACATTTATCCTGGAAGTCATTAATCTGTAATTCTTTAATATACAGCAAATGCACCAACTATGCTGTAGGGTAATTGCTCCCACCAAAGTAGTCATTCACGTACATTCATTGTTAGAAATGCATTCAGTTCTAGCTCCAACACTCACTCCTTAGACACACAAACTGAGCATAGTTTAGTAACCTCTAGCCAGCCTCCAAGTTTTGCAAATGAATAAATTTAGGAACAAGATATTGATTCATTTCAGCTGGGATTTACAGTGGCTTTGTTGCACCCACAGCTCCTTAAGCTGCCATCAGTCTTTGAAGTATTTGCAATTGGTGCAGTCCTTTTCATAAATTCCACAGATTAATTTTTGCTCTGCTTTTACAATTTATCCAAGTGCTTTTTACTGGCTTTTTAGCACATATACCACAGACCTAGATTTGAGAAATTTAGAAATGAGTTTCTGAGTATGTGACTCCACTACATAGAGCTCAGCATTTTACTTTCGAGTGTTCCTCACATCCAGCACATTTGGATCCAATTTCTACCTAATTACCATTGCCTCTAAATACCTTTGGACAAGTTACCCTAACAGGAAAGCTGCTTCAGCTTTGCTTTAACTGTGAGGTTGTAAAATCATGCTCACTTACCTTAAGCTTGACCTAGGGCACTTTTGTTGTCCAGTACTTCCTGGACCCTTAGAAGCAAAGAAATTTGCTGCTTCTACAACTACATCAATTTTCAGTACCATACTGTGTACCCTCATGTTAATGATATATAAGCATACTGTCCCCTCCTTATACATGTATGGTCCCAGGGAGCAACACTGTACCTTTTTAGTCAAGAAACAATTTTCTGCCAAACATCTCTATTTTTGCATCTCAGCTGGGTGGGAAACACGGTCACCCCAGCTCTGGGTCAGCTGCTCTACACTGCAGCTTTTCCTAGAAGTGCTACCAAAACTTCTAAGTGCTAAGCTCTAACTCCTAGATAACATGGCTTCACCCATTCTTCTGTATTCTGTAGAATATTTGGACCTATACTGGGCCACATCACCACCATTTTTTTGTTTATTTTTATGCCCTTGCTGAGGCCTTCATTAAGCCAGTGATATTTCAGTGTTGGAGCCTTCTGTGAGTGGCTTTGGCCAGAACTGTCTGCCCACCTCCTGCTAGCGACAACTCCTTTTTCTACACAGAACACTTAATTCTCCCTAAATTCCAAGCATTTTAGCCCAAACACCAAATATTATCTCCCTTCAAAAAAAAAAAAATCAGGCTACTAGCAGCCAGTTTGGTAGGTTGCTCTGTTAAAAGCTGTAGCAGGCACACACACACAAAACAGTTCATCTTTATACTTCATTCCCTTCCAAACCCAGTGTTCTTGAGGAAGTCATGTCTTTCACTTGAGAAACCTGCTTTTTCCAGTCCAGGTATGGCTAGCATCTCTTTTTCTAGATTCATCTTCCATAGCAGTGGTTTCTTCCATCTGCATGGCAGGTCCACTCTCACAACATTTGTAATCAATCAGTCACAATCGCGCCGTAATCAATAGATATCTGCCTCTCTGTAACTCCAGATATCCAATGTTCCCACCTCATCTCCCGTCCTTCCATCTTCTCCCACTACAATATGAGCCCTACCTCCATTATGTGTGTATTTTCTTATTCTTTTCACAATCCTTGTCTTAACGAGAATTTTATAAGTCTTTGTATAAGATGCTACACAGAATTTGACAGGTGTTTTGCTTGCATAAAAAGGGAAAGTATTTCTGGTAAGCAATGTTATTATTACATTATGCCTAATGAGATAATCATATAAGCATTTCAAAGTTTTAAGCAATGTTGAAATGTAGAGTAAAGCCCTCCGTTTCTATACCAACTGCATCCCACATGGAAGCAAAAGTTTAACTTAGCTTTTCCTCATATAAAATACGTTTTGTGCTCAGCTTATAGCATTGAAAATATCCCCCATGCCACAATCACAAGAGACTGAAGTAACCCCTTCCCAAGTTCCCATAGCAAGGTATCCATTCCTTCCTTCCATCTTTTCCATGCAAATACACATCTGAATTTAACAAGCTTGCTCTAGGCCCAGTTGCTACCTACCCATCAATACATTTGTTGTCAACCAGGAAAAAGCAGGATTCTGAAATCATTACCACCAAATTCCTGCCCTGAGCAGGAGGCTTTACTGACCCCATCACCAGGTACAATGCTCTCATTTCAGTAGAAACAGGCATGGCCTCTTCATTGAAACTAAACAAGACAACACAGATGATGTTGGAAGAATTCAAAACTACGTCCACCAAAGTAATTTTTTTTTTCAATTGAAAATAAGATATACTTGCTTTTCTAGATGCTCAGCAGGTTGGTCCCTCTGTATTGTTTAAGGCCATGTTAATTGTTAGCAAAACTCAGGTGCAAACACTAAGGCTCCTTTGGCCAAAGAAGCCCTGCATGACAGAGCAGGCTCTGCTTTTATAAACCTCTGGTTTGTTATCATTAAAGAAAAGCCAGAAGATCCAAGTTTAGGCATCATCTGCTACAAAAAAAGGTCTCTAACAGGAATTGTCTCTGTTGGTGAAGAAAACAAGGGATGTAGAATGAACTTTTCAAAAGGTCTCAGCCCTGCTCTGCTTCCCCAGCCTCCTGCCTTTAACTTTAAAAGGACCTATACCAACCAATCCAAACTCTTGGAAGATCTTTTCTGTAGGATTTATAGCTAAACTGTTCAATACAAAATGTTGTATTGTCTTTTGGGAGCCATAAGGAACAAACATATTTTGATAAATAATTGCATAAATGGTGTCACAAAAATCCATATTTATTATCTTAGCAGTTTCTCAGTTAAACGTCTCAATTTACACCTAATATGTTTCCTTTGGCTGCCAGCATAACAAACGCAGTCTGTGGTGCAAGAGCAAACCTGGCTCTTGGTGATTCTCATGTCAATAAAATAAAAATGCAGCAGATCAGGCTCTGCCTCCAGATGAACTTGTGCATGAGGGAGCTTACTTTCATCCTGCAATTGGCTGTTAATTAGGTATGCTGTACTAAGTAAAACATAAGGCAGAAAGAAAATCTTACAGAATCTTTGTAATTAGTGAAAAAGCGTATTTAAGACCACAACTTGAGTTACAACACACACAGCAGAAGTAAAATCTTTCTTTGGTAAATTCAAGACTACTGTGATGGGTATTTTTAATGGGCTGAACCAAAGCAGTTGAACAGATAAAATCTAGATTTACATTTTGAGGTGTAGATCTACAGTTATTTATGAACTTCGGTAGTATCTAAATGGTCGAAAAATATTTATACAGCTGTTATATAGTGCTCATATAAGCAAGAAAGAGCCTGCAATTATTTCAAAATAGCGTGTTGCTACCAAGTGAGAATATTATCCAAAACAAAACATCCTCAGAGAACATGGCATGCATCTCCAGCATGGTAACACAGGATGGTCATGGATTTTGAACAGTACCTTCCCTGTGGCTGGAATACCTCGTCTTTCCTACTTTTTACTGTAGGCCTCAAATGGGAACACTAAGTGAAATATGATTAATTTTTTTATCATCTAAAATAGAGAAAAGGAAGAAGGACACTGATGGAATGTGTGCCGGAGGTTGTGATAGACGACACACTAGAAAGAAAGTACCTGCCAAGTATGGAGAGGCAAGAATAGAGCAAGAGTCAAAAAAAAATGGATAACACAGAGAAGGAAGCAGCATGGAGGGGTTTTAGTAAATAAATATGTTCAGCTCATGACTGTGATTCAGTTGCAGTTCCAATGTAAAACAGGAGCATTACGGTTTCTGTTTAGGGTCTTAATATTGCAAGCAAGGGGCCCTATTTGTTTATAAGAGCCAGCTTAGCACATGTAAGCTGAATATCCTGTATGATTTTCCACACCTTGTTCCCCACTAGTGAGGTTCTCTCTGCTGTTACTGAGATGCACTGTCACCAGTTGCACAGAGGCATGTGGTCAAACAGGCTGTTGATGCCCAAGCAGCAACACACCCCACCTCTTCAGCACAAATTTAGCCCAAGTCTAGCCCATTATTTTCACAGTTAGAATAAAATCTTTAAAGAGGAGAAAATTCTATTAATGTAATAGCTAGGTAGCATATGTGTGACACAAAAAATAAGGTCCCCACTAAAATTAGCATCCTAGATGCATCATCTACATTGAAGTCAATATAAGCAATATGTGGCAACTGGCCCATGAGCTGAGGATATATTATTGAAAGGCATTGAGGCTTGTCTTGCTGTGGTGGTTTATAAGAATGGTGTAAATAAACACTAAGAAAAAATAACTAAAGACTCTTGATTTGGAGATTTTCTGTACTTTATGAAAGACTCTGTGGGTGCCAAAAAGTTTTTAACTGCCTTTCAACTAAATAAATAAGGTATATTTTTCCTAGGATTATTTTTCCGGTGTGAGGAGGAAACTCGAATTCAAAACAATTACTTCAGGCTTCCAGGAGGAGAGTGCTTAGGCTTTTGTGTTCATAAATGCATTAAAAATGTCACACTTTGAGAAAAGAAGGCAACTTGAAGTCTGGAAGTACTTCCCCAGCTATCTTCAAGGACATCAGAAGGCCAAGTGAATTTCAGCATATTTATTTTGAAGTGCTGAAATGCCATTTGCCCTTGTGACCTGGATTCTCAGAGATCCTAAACTTCCTTTAGGGATTTTATGTCACTGTTTAGTATGTGAAGAGATAACGGATATTTAGCTTATTTGCTGGGTGTCCTGTTATTCAGGCTAACAGTGGAAAGTATGTTCAACAACACAAAACATTCCATTTGTTTGTAAACATGATAGCCAACTCAATACACCAAAAATACTGTATTGATTTCTGCAAATCTTTCATATGGGCCTAAATCTTCAGGATACCGATTACTGCACATAGCTCCTTTTTTCATTGATGTCTTTGGAGGTCTATGGTCCAGGGGTGGCATTACGGTTTTAGCTGGCACACTTACATGATATATAATCCCATGGTTTATCTGTTATATATGTGACTCAAAGTTAACATGTGCAAGGGTCTTTCCAACCACAGGGCTTTGATGCCTGACAGAAGTCAGACCTAACCCGGTGTTTTTCCATTTATGAACATTTTACATAATCCACCCTTTCCAGCACTGGCAAAGCTCAACGTCCAAGCTTTCATCTCCGCCTCCACAACCCCCTGGCCACTGGCACAACTACTTGGCCACCTCCTGCCTACTGGGAAGGCCTGGGATCCATTCCCAGACAGGAAAACCTGTGTGGTGACTGGAGAATTAATTATTTCCTTTTATTCTAATTTTAAGAGAAATTTATGGATTTCTGAATCCTGTAAATTAAGCATTTCTATCTGCATCATTTCTCTGCCTGTCTTGTATTTACCTCCTGGTCAATGCACCTCAAGCTTCTTCTCAGGCGACCTCAAATAGAGACGATTACAGAGATTGATCCTCAAAGTCCCTGAGGAATTATATGCACTCTTGCTTATAAAAAGCATTGTCATTTTAAAGAATTGTTTTCTGCTTCAGTAAAGTCATATGAAGGCCACAGCCTCAGCTCCTTAAGCTGAATTACTCCTCTGGCTTTAAGTGAGCTCATTTGACATCCGTGGCATATAGTTGATGTGGTCAGATTCTCTTCCCCTTTGCTATAGCCAGGTGTCAGGCTGCTAGAGAAGCCAGGAGCGCACTAGACTGCTGTTTTAAACCTCAGCCACCTATTTCACAGCTGGATCCTAAAACACAACAGTAAGAAGCCAAACATCACTGTCTTAACCCTGCGTGAGATAAGGAGTTCCCCATTCCCATGAGAGCAAAGCATTTTTCTGTTACTCACCCTGTCCTACCCCCGATTGTAATTCCCTTCTCTTGTCCTCTATTGTTTTATGCTTTTTTATACTAAGTAAGCCAGATGACAGCCTTTTTGTCTTCCTGTCTGCTGCATCCTCCATTTTCTCACTGGAGCTTGTGCTAGAAGTAAAATATTATAACACCACCATATCCCCACAGTCACTTTCTCCTGGCCCAAAATCTGCAGGTGTTACTCATGCCTGAGGCCACAGAAAGGATCTAGCAGCCCCGTCACCAACCATGATGTTGACACCTGCACCATGTCTCCAAGTAACCAGTTAATATTCATAAAAAGAAGAAATGAGAAGGCAGCTGCTTACACTTTCCCACACTAAATCCTGCTGGTGTGTCTCCCCAAAAGCATTACAGTGCCAAAAAAAAAAAATTCAAAACATGTTAACTCTCTCTGGCTTAAAAAAGAAAAAAAATAAAATTAAAAAAAAAAAAAAAAAAAAAAAAAGAAAAAAAGAAAAAAAAGAGTAAACCCCAAATTAACTGGTAGGTTTATTTAGGTTTATTTTCCCTCTGATTTTTGTTATTTCCAGCCAGTTGGTATTTTTTCTGAAATTAACATATTGATTAATTGAAAACTCTGACCATCTTAATACTGAAATTTCACATGTCCTAAAAATTATGAGAGCAGCTTTAATCCTGCATATAGTTTTAATTCTGTATTACAAAAAAAAATCTGAGCTAATGAGTATGCTATCCTTGCTTTTATGAATGAAAACCAGAGTTATTTGGGACAGAAAAAAACAGTCTTGTTATTTTCAACACAGCAGGGAAGTGACAAAAACCTAGGGACAACTCCAAGGCTTTTGCACCCTTTTTTTCCCCTCTGGTGGCTGCTGTAACTGGCTTCCAAGCTTTGGACTCAACCAAACCTGGACTCAACCATCCAGGCATCGGGGCAGCTTTTCATGTGAAGTGGCACATGCAGCGCTGTGCTGGTAGCTACGCTGAGGCACAGCAATCCTGTGTTAATTCTTCAGCTCAGCCCTGTGGGGCTGGAGGCCACTGCCTTTGGGTGGGATGCCTGCTCCAGTAATAATAAGCACAGGCCATTGCAGTCTGCCAGCTAAATTGCCAGTCCAACTCTTTACATTTTCTTCTCACACAATCATGAATACTTATCCTGCTTGGTTGCTGTTCTCCGGTTGGCAACTTCCTTCAAGTGCCCACATGTTCTCCTAGATGTCCACCATAATGAGGAGAGCTGAGGAAGCTGCTTCTCTCACTACTTACGGGTGCATACATCAGGACATACCCAGCTCTCTGCCTAACCATATTTCATCTCAGATGGTGCCAGGCTGGCACTTTTCACCAACAGCAGGACTAATTTGATGAGGAATGTGCTCTTCTGAGGATGAGCCACTGCGTAGTGTTCCCTGGTAACCCTAATACTTTTGGGAGCCATTGACCCTTTTCAATCACGTTTGGAAATGGGAGGAAATTGTTTCATACCTATCTGGAGTCCTACAAGTTGGGAAAAACCAGGAGCTAGAGAGAGACACTGCAGATCACAGCACACTTGGTGTCTCCTGTGGGAGGCATTTTACAACAGGCTTTCTCTGCAGAAAAGGGAGTCAAGGGACAACATGCACAAACAACATGGCAAAGCAGGCTTCATTAGCTCTGCCACTCACAGAAAAAACTTGTCTTTGACTCTGGGCAATTATCCAGCAAATAATGACATCTTCAACTCAGCATAAGTCTTAGATGAAGACAGGGGAGTTTGAGAGGCCATCCTACATGTATAAACATGCTCTACAATAATTTGGTGTATTGGGAAATTTTAATGTTACTTTTACATAAAAGAATCCAAAAGATAGCTTAGGTAAGGAAATCAACTGTGAAAGTGAGGAAGATAATTGTCTTCCAAAATGGCTGAAAGAAAAGTACTGTGGTTTAAACAGTTTATATTGACCAGAGGACTTAGTATTTTATTTTCCCACCTTTTTTTTTCCTGTCAAGAATACTCACAGATTATGCCATGAAGTTTTAATTCTCATAGCTTTCCTATTCTGAGGCTTCAACAGTAGTTTGTTTGTTTGCTTGTTTTTAAATTTGATCAAAATAATTAAGGAGGCTGTTAAAAGACTTCTATTGCTTTTGGCTGGCTTTGTCCTTAGGTTTGTGTTGACAGAAGGAAAAACTGATACTTGTTAAAAGCTAATAAAGGCAGTAGTTATTTCCAAAAACATGATTAAAAAAAAAAAAGAGGCAACAAAAACAAACACAAACAAAACCTGGAGAATGTTCTAATTTAATCTTTTATTTTGTACTTGTTTTTAGAGGTCACTGGAAGTTTTAGGAGTGCTACCACGTGAATTACCAGGCTGTTCTGCAGTGTGGTCCTCAGCTTATTTTGTGGCACACGTTCCTCTGTCAACTCTCCTAGCATGAAACAGAAGAAAGCCAGGTGCGATGAAGAGCAACATCCATGCATGAGCTTTGGCAGACATATTGTTTACAAAGAATTTGTGTGTTGAATTCGTATGGAGCCTGTCCAAATGCCCCGAAGCAAGAAATGTCATTTATATTCATATCCCAGAAAGGAGAAAACTATTCCAAAAGATTTACAGGCTGCTGAGCACGGAAGAACACCAGGATTTCAGATGAAATCTGCATTGCTGTGTGTAGGCACAAGAAGGGTATTTTTCCTCTTTGGAAAGCCACTTATTTCTACATGAATACTGTTTGTCATCAATACCCTTAGGTTTCAGGATGCTGCACTCCTGTAGTATAGTAATATTTTTCCGTAGACTAAGCAATTACAATGAGATGCTGCAGGGCATGGGAGGAGGAAGAACAATTGGTACTCTACTGCCTTTTTCTTACTACATCCCTTAGCAATGGCCTTTGTCCTTACGGTCTGTTTTGGACCATCAGGTGGATTTCCTTGCTGGTGCATCAACCAGTTTTTCCTGATTACCTGTGGCTGTGGCACAGTGTCAGTGAGAGACCTGATGCAGAGTTAGGTCAGGCCTCAGCAAGCCCACTGCTCTCTCAACCTTCCTCTGGTCTCAACAGAGACCTCCTTACATGTTCTTCAAAGATTAACATACCAGATCTGTTCTTTTGGCCGAAATCATTTATGAATTGCATTATGCATGTCTTTCTTGCCTCTGAGTTACGTTATTTGCCTGCAGAGCCCTGAATTACTGGGAGTGAGCACTATCCTGCTGATAGGGTCAAGTGTATTTAAAACCTGCAAAAATATACACCTCACCACTGTAAAGGGTCCAGGATCACCTGAATTCATACCAGTGAAAGGCACAGGCTCAGACAGACAGAAACAAATCTCCAGCTGCTCAAAAACCAGAAGGCTTTGCATGCTGATTTGAAATTGTCCGAATATCACCTTACTCAGCTAAGAGTTCAAGTCTTTGGCTTTGGCTGTCTCACAGAGGAACACAGAGAGAAGGCGAATGAGACCAGCCCTACTCTTCCTGACACCTTTGGAGGTGCACGGGGGGCGATGGACCATGTATATGATTCCCTGGCATTCAGGCTGGTGTTCTGAATCAGTGGGACATCGGGGACAGGCCTACATGTCTGTGCAAGATTAGGACAAATAAGGCCTTGATTTAAGTGATGTTAACATCTTCTCTTAAATCAATTTTTCAAATCCTGCAAAAGTGTCTCTGCTGTTCCTGCCACTTCTAATCCCCCTTTCAGTGCTTCGGAGGAGCACCCAAGGTAATCCATACACCAGGAACAAGCCCCTTTAGTGTGGGTGTTCTGGCAGGTGCAGGTTACCTTCAGAGCCAAGAAACTCTAACTGATGGGAATTAGGAGACTTGCACATTTCAGTCATTTACCACAAATGTACAGCAAACCCTATTCAGCAATCCACAAAACGAAACCCTAGAAAACAAATAAGCAGGAATATGAAAACACAATTATTTGATTCTGCAATCGAGAGTTTGCCATAGACTGCGTATGCAAAGCAAGTTGAAAAACTTGGTTTTCTCTAGTTACTCAGTCATTATCCACATTATTGTGTTCTGATGAGATAAAAACTGATTTTGTTCTTTGCTGGGATGTCTCAGTAATGTTATCCTTCGTCTTGTCCTTCCTTCCAGAGAGTAGATGCTGACCTGCAGGTGTGGAAAGCCCGGGAAAGCCAAGGTAGCTTCTCTTCTTCCAAACATGCTGCTTCTCTCCAACCTGACCGCATCAGTAAATGGCAAAACACAACAGAGAGAAAAGGGGACTAGAGGGGCAAGGGAAGTGACATGGGGAGCGGGAGCAGTAGGCGAAATGGAGGCACCAGAGGACAAGGCAGAAGGGAGCAGGAAGGAGATCCTAGTTCAGCAGTCATCCTGCACTGAACTAAATGCAGGGATTCCTGGCAAAAACTATATTAAAATGGAGCAATTTAGCCTGGATGTTGAATAAGCAAAAATTGTCATAGTTCAGTTTTGATGTGGCAGAATCAGCCACAACTGCCTCTCTACACACAGTGAGAAACACAAAGCTTTGTGTCACCCTGGCTACAGGGGCTGAAGGAAGGGAAAATCCAAGGATGGAGGATAATCCAGTGGCTGGGGCTAGCACAGAGATGATTTAGTCATCAGCCCAGCATAAGCCTCTCAAATTTCCTTGAACTTTGCTGATTTCAAAGCAGTGGGCCACGCTTTGAAATACAGCATTATATAGCCAAAAGCAAGGAGATACCTGTAAGGAACGTTTAACGAAGGAATGTTGTTTTTACAAAACTGGGGACCCGGTGCCTGATCCCAGCTGGGAGGAAGGACTGAGAGACATCAGACTATGAATACTTAATGTAAAACAAAGTCTCTTCAAACTAATCCCAAAATGCAAACTGATTACTGTATTTAAAAAGTTAAGCTAGAGGGAAGGGTAACCAAAGAGTCAGGAATACACTTTTTAAATAAATCAATAAGGGGAGGGGATTGTTAGAATTAGATGAATGAAATATGTAAACTGAGGCAGGTGTCAGGTAGTCTGTAAATCCTGAAATACCCAACCAGTGAGGAACAGGGGAGGGAATTTGCAGCTGGGATTTGGGGGGGATATAAGCAGGGGCTTTTTGCCCTATTATATGTGCCTACCTTTAGGTAGAACACCCGGTCTTGCAAAAGAGTTAATAAAATGTGCTTTGCTGAGAGATCCTGCCTGGGCCTATTATACTGGTCAGCTGATCATTTCCTACATACTTAAGCACTTATTTGCATACAATTGGCTTTTCAAAAATGTTTTCTTGCCACTTCTAAGACTCAGCTACTGAGCACATCAAAAGAAGAAAAAACGCACCTGTGAAATTTTGCATATGACAGAAAAGAAAAGTTGATAGATTTCTTGCATTGTCCAGTTTCTGTGTTTCTCTCACCTTTTCCTTCCTCTAGGAAAAAGTGGAAGACAATAATCAAACTGGGGCAAGAAGGTCATGTAAGGAGTGTCTGAAGTCAGCGTCCAGAGTACAGTCTGCCCCGTGTGTAAAGGCACACAGCACATCCTGCTGAAACAACTAACTGAGCAGAATCACACCCCAGAGTTTTTAGTACTAATGAAAAGATTTCCATTGATCTCAATTATAAGTTGCAGAGAGATAGAGCCAGCTGGGCTCCACACTGGAGCACCTTTGTGTTGCTATGTGCCAACTCAACAAGTGTCATCTGCCAACCATAAAATCAGTTTGTTACTGTTTTTTATGCATCATGATCTGTATTCTTGTGGGCTTAAGAGCAGATTTGGGGCATGCTGACCCACAGTCTCAACAGAGGATGCACAGCATAAGGAAGAGTGAAGAAATAATGACTAAAGGGCACTTCTATGAGTTCCTGAGCCCTGCCAGTTCTCTTGGCATTGAATGCCAGAATGATACCATTCCACAGGCCAGAAATTGTGAGGGTGGGTAAACAGGTCATTGTTTATCTTTGCAAAGAGAAGTCAAGCCACTGGCACTGTCATTAGTCCAGGATCTGTGCTCAGTGGGAACTGCTAAATATCATTCTCGCGATTAATAATTTTCTTTCTTACAGGGGTACCAAGCTGGGAAACTAGGCCCCAGGGGGAGCAAAACATCAAAATTTTCCAGGTTTGTGTTTCATGTGATCTTTCCTGTAAATGCAGCCTCTCTGTCAATTCCTTCATTCACAATTCCCTACTCTTCCCGTCTTCCCTCACTCCAGGCCTTTGCTCCTATGCCTTATTTTAAACCTCACTGGTGTAGGCTGTCAGTCAGGAGAGATGTTTGCCTGGGGAAAAAAAGCCAAAGAGGACATTTTCATGTTTTTCACAGGTACTGATGAGTGGAAGGGAGAGTTCACAGCAGCTTCTCCAGCAACACTACTTTTTTTCCTGCCTCTTAGTAAAACAAGCCTTAAGAAGTAAACATACTTTGGATCAGATGCCTATCTAAATCTTTTTCCTAATACTTCAAAACCTCATCTTACAGACAATAGAGTCAACAACAGCCTATTATTACACTCATCGAGCAAGAACTGCCCCTGGTAAATTTTTACTCTTCTGTTTTTTTCTGTATTTTCTGAGTAGATAAATAAGAGCAGAGGTTTCCTGAGATTAAGAAAGAAACAGGGCACCAACATACAACGAAAGTGCTGCATTATTCAAACTGTTTCTCTGGGAAAAATAAACTGGCTACTGGAGCTGCTTCGAAGCAACCAGAATATCATGAGTTTCAGAAATACATGTCTGGGGAAAAAATGCATCCCAAGCATAGCTGAATAGGAGATGTCCAGATGTCATTTTTTTCCATTCTGGGTAAGGGGAAAAGGTTTCCTACAAAAACATATTTTTTTTTCCTCTGTCTCAGGAAAAGCTGCATTAATAAATAAGCATCACAATATGAATCTCTGCCCTAGCTCCATCTGTTAAGCCACTACAAGACTCCAGAGAGAGTCTTCGCACAAATAAGACCAAATATAAATTTCAGACTGCTCTTCATTTCTTTCTCAGAACAACAAAATCAAGAACAGCTAAGTCCATGCTGCCAAGGTGAAAAATGTAGGCTGAATAGTTACATTTGCCTAGGTTCCTTCATTGGTAGCTCCTAGTGTACAAATGGACCTTACTGAGCATTGGTCAGTTTTTTTACTGAACAGGTCATGTTTTTTCCACCAAGGAAATGCCAGGCAGTTTCTGCTTGTCCTAGAGGTGCAAAGAGGTTATCCTGAAGCACATTTCCCCCCTGGAATGTGGTTAACAACTTGCAGCACAGACAGCATGGATGAGAACCAAAGTTGATAAAGACTCTCTAGGGAAAATTTTCTCCAGAGAGTCTCCCAGCTATGTTTTGTGTAGCACTGCCCTGATGCACTAAGGTTTTGCACAGTTGAATTGCAGTTACAGGACAGGAGGGTGATGAGGAATAATAAGTGGATACCAGGACTTTGGAGGTGAAACGGTCAGCTGCAACTGGAGGATGAACTTGGGTGAACTTAGCCTTAGAGAATAAACTATGCCTTGGCAAGGCTATAGGCTGCAACTTCAAAAGCCGGAAAGGACAGTTTTTGGAATAACGTTCACCACATAAATGAGCTATGGGTACTGTTTTAATTGGTTGTGTAAAGTAACTCACAGGTACACGTTGACAGCACGAGCACAGTCCTCTGGGATCAATCCCAGGGACTCTCTCTGAGATCAATACCTCTCTGGCATCCCAGTCCTTCACTCTATTAATGACACCTGTGTTTTAGAAATCTTTAATTTCCATAATTTTTCTACTCTTTGTTGTTAATAAAAATCCTTCTAGTTCACATTAGTTCCAGCTAACTTTCCAAGTGTTCCTTTTCCTCTTGAGTTTTCTAACTTTTCTGCATCCTCACCAATCTGGTCCTCTTTCTCTCTGTACATCAGCCTTCTGCAACTTTGCTAACATTCATTCATATTTTTACGTAAGTGTCCAACAAGCTCTCATAATAATTCTCAGTATTTTGGAACTTCCAAATCCTTTCCAGGGATTCAAGATCTGTGCTTTCCATAAATTTCTTCAATTTTCTTTGTAAGTCTTCAGCTTTTTGCATGAGAATGACCAGCAGCATTATGAAATTTTATTAGAAAAAGCTCGGTAAACTCCTGTGCACAGTACCTATTCTGATTACATATGGGGTAGCTTTAACCAAGCAGAATTTCCTAGCAAATCTACATCTCTGTGGAGACACGGACTTCTTAGACTATCAGCTCCTTTATCCATCTGCTCACTAACTTGTCACATCTGACTGGAGTGCAAGGGGAACTCCATTCTGCTGACCCACTGCTTCCAGAGTAGCAATAGCAAAAGGTCAACAGCTGAATGTTGTGGGATTTGTGACCAAGGACTCCATGTCTCCTGCTTGTGTTACTTGTTCAATTGCTAAACAAAACCCCCACCAGTCACGTCAGCAGGCTTGTGCCACACACGGGACATGCTCTACACCACAGGTTACCCTGTTGTTGCCTTGGCTGCAATGTGCAGGCTGGGAGCTCTTCACCCAAGAGAAATCACTTGCCAGTGATGCACCCTCCAGAACCTTAAAGCAGCATCTCCAGGAACCCCCTGTCCTGCCTGCGTCTGTGGACGACATGGACCTGTACAACACAGCCTGGAAAACACCTCCACGGTGTCTGCAAATATGAAGAATATCCAGCACTGCCACAGGTATGTTGACAAGTCGTGCCCCGTTCTGAGCAGAGCGGACCCCCAAGGACTCCATTTCCACTCTATCAATTCACATGTATTATTTTGCCTTGTTCCAGCATCTTGTGGTTTATGAACCCAAATACTTTCTTCCCTCCCTGTCCCCCTGCTGGCTTCTCTACATCCTGCTTGTAACCTTGGTACTAACTAAGGTGCTGTGTAATATGCAGGAACTTGTTTTTCATTTATTGGCCTGGCACACAATGCTCTAAGAGCTATTTTTATACTTCTTAACTAGGTGTGTTGCCACTCACATCCTGAACAGCTTTTAAATCTTCTTCTGTGTCCTCCTGCTGAGAACTATTAATGTCCATCAATAACCTCTGTTCCAGGGCCCTTACTTATTGCTTCTCCTCCCACCAATCCCTCCTGCCCACAGAGGCCACAGGCTGACATTCTCCCTAGAATCCCAAATATCTTTTTCCTGCTGTTTTGTAACATTTTCCCTTTTGGGATGCCAAATTCCCTCCCTGGCCCAAATACCAACTGATCTATTGATTACTTTGAACTCATGAATCACTTCTGTCACCGTTTCCACATAAAAGTACGCCTAGTTTTTGTGACAAAGCTGTCATGGTAACTTGAAGTTTGTCAGGTTTTCACATTATACATAATCTGCAAAACTGCATGTTATTAAATATGTTCTAACGCTCACAATTACTTATAAATTATTCCATTGCCAGATCCCACTGCTATATTCAGTCAACATTTGTCATCCTGAAGAAAACTTGCAGATTAAGTTGCTGTTGCTTCAGGGCATTGAGGGGGGAAGGTGCTGTTCTGTCATGCCTGGAGCAGAATTAGAGGAGATCAAAGTCTCTCATACTTTGCTGGATCAGCTGGTGGATGGACTTAAGAGCTGCTGTAGGTTGTGCTGCTAGGGAACACGATTACTTCTTGCGTGCAACAACTGAGCCTTAAAAACATGATACAACAGCTGTTGTCATCCCTTTCTGAGCACTTTTTAGCGCTCACATTTTGGTCAACTAGAGTCAAATAAATGTATGCTGATAGCTCTAGACATAAGTCAGATAATCCATAACATTATGCTGAAACTGTAGTAGGTACTAACAGCCCTGTGCTCCCCAGCTTGGAGCCCACAGAAGTTCTACTAATATGTGAGCCTGGCTGTCAAACATTTCACACACATCTGTACTGCTGTAAAGACATTTAATTCACTAACTTCATTTTCCATTTCATTTAACTTACAAACACCTATTCTGAGTCTGGCCCAGCCTCCGGTTGATGGCAGATGGATTCTCCTTATTTTTTATTAGGCAATAAGGCTTAGGTGTGGGGAGACAATTTTATTTCATTTCTGATCTTAACTTCAAGTACCTGCAAGTATTTTTCCATCTGTTACCTGATTTTCATCTTCATAGGCTTCAGATATTACCAGAACTACTTCATCTTACAAAAAATTCTTGCTTTAAGAAAGAATACAGAGACTTCAAAGGCTTTTCCCTGTGGAAATCTAGATGGTTTAACCAGCTATAATGCACTGATTGATTTATAATTTTTAAATTCCCAATTTTTTAACTCCAACTGCACATTTTTACTGCACAAACCTATATAATAAATAAATAATGAATCAGTTGTAAAGAATTAAAATAACAAATTGCTTAACAAAAAAAAATAATAAAGTAATACATCAACTTGCTTTTTCCCTTCTGTATGCAGAGTAACTTCTGGTTTATTCCTTTTTTTTGATGAAAAATTACATTTGTTCTGCATTCTCTGAACAGCTTTAGCCATAATATTTTATATTTGATCCCACTGGGACATCCTGGGATAAAAAGCTCATAAGAAGGTATAAAAAACTGTGTATTTGTCCCTCTTTCTGGAGTAAGATCAGACAGAATGATATACGTTGCCTTCCCACAGACATTAATTCTCTGCAAAGCTCTACAGCATCCTGAGGTCCTTCTTTGGCATTACCGAAGAGGACACTGTTACAGTTTTCTCCATCATTTCTCAGGAGATGCTACTATTAATATATTGGAGCGTCTGCAGGATGGCTGCTGTGATGTGCTACAAATTCATTCACATGTTATTGGATTCTGAATGCAAGAGTGGCTATTGATAAATTATTTTCAACTCAGGATTATCTGACTTTAAACCTTCCCCTCTAATCAAATTAGAAATTGGGTTTGGTCTCTGCACTCTGTTGAAACACTTCAAGTCACCCTCTGTGGTCTCATCCCAGTGGCAGTACCCATTTCTCCTCTATATAGTCCCTTTTCTTCCTCTCTGATTTTACCAAGCGAGCAGGAAAATAATGATGGGAGTTCTAGCTCACTGCCTAAGGAGGTATCTGTAGACAAACGTCCATTTCCCAGGTGAATGCCTTTACCTTCTAGCACTTCCACCTCACAGCAGCCTCTATGAATTTTCCATCCTCCACATACTCTCCAGTAACTTCCAAATTACCCGCCTGTAACTACCTGCCTGCTTCTTTGATATGTCACAGCATTTCTCGGCTTTTTTCTGCCAGGGCATCAGAAGCTGTAGCATGCATCAGCTCTCAGTTCTGCGATCTTCTGCTTGAGTTTCTGATTTTCACCTTCATCTCTTTCATTATCTGTACATTGAACTTTTCACATCCTCTTTCAAGGCCTCATTTGGCTCTGCTATAGGCATGGTTGGTATCTGTCAGGCCCTGAACAACTGCAGCTGTGCTCTATTCTTGTCAATATTCTATTAAAATACAACAACAAAAAATATTTAGGGATTTCCAGCACATGTTTCAAATACATTCTGATGCATTTGTATAACAACCTTTTTGAGGGATTCAATGCCAGGTGCTGCCAAATACTTACCTGTGCACCTTTGCGGAACACCTAGTATCCCGTATCTCTTATTTACTGTTCCCAACAACTTTAATTCACATTTAATTCACAAGATCAGTAAGAGCCCCATCTGCAAACTAGCTGCAAATAGCACTGTATTTATCCCTCTGGGATCACCAGCATCTTGATCTCCTTGAATCTTGATCTTTATAAAGTCTCTGAAAATCCCTTCCTACATCTACAGTACTAACTTCAACTTTCCTTTTTAACAGTTGCAATGTCACTGTAGGTGGTGTCTTTAGTTTTAGTCAGTTATGATTACTTTGTATTACACAGGCTTTTCTAGCAAAATACATTAGTAAGGTTTTCTAGTGTAAGTAGCATTCTCACTCAGAAGCCCAATTTAGCCTTTGCCACTTCTTTCCTATAACACCATTTCCTCTCACTTGCTACAGCTGCATTTGTAATTATTGATCCTTGTACACAAATGGTCTCTTTTTATTGCATTTGCCAGTGACCTATGGAGTTTGTCCCAACACAGAAGGATTTCCAGCTGTTTGCAAATGTTGTAAAGAGCCACTAACAACAAGAATTCAATAATCTGGAATTTTTTGGAGGAGAAACACCTGTCTCATAGGTCACATTTTCCTTGCTGTTCTAATCTCTGCCCAGCCATAAGCTCTTCCAGTTTCTCTGAAGCTGATTCAGAGCAGCACTGCAGGTGGATGAACACCTCCCTGGGGACATGAGCCAGCTCCCATTTTGGAAACAGAGCTTATTTTCAGATGTCTTTCGTTTTCCCACATGACGAAGGGGCATCTCTTCTGCCTCTTCCTCCTCCCTCTGAGAATATGACTTTTGTTTAATGTTTCAGAAAATAAGCATTAATAAATAAAGATAATAAAATTAATTCTTGTCCTGGCTGAACCTTCTTGCAAAACACAGCAAACAGCTGCCTCTCAGGGAGAGAAATCAATGGCAAACTTGTATTTCAAGTAATACTCTAAATGTTAATTCTGTTATGTGATTTTTTTTTTTTTTTTTTTTTTTGAGTTTTTGTGGGGTTTAAATTCTGGAGTTATTTTTTATGAGAAGAAACAAAACAACCTTGAGATTTAGGAAGAAATATTACACCTTTTTGGACTTCTATTATCAAAACCAACTTTTCATCAGAAACCCACCTGAGTGCCAGAGCTAACAATTAGAACAGTGTTTAAACTATTGTATCCAAGTTGCTGTTGTAGCTGTCTTCCCACGTTCCCCCCCCACCCCATTAGATAATTCTCCAGCTTTCCCTGCTCCTCCACCTCCACTTCTCAGGAAAACTCTGCCCATAAATCATCATCCTGAAGATCCTAATATGAGTCTCTGTTCTGAGTCTTGCTTCAAAGCTAGGGACTCCTCCCACACAAAATAATTACATCTGAGGCTTCTTTTTTTAACCCAACTCAAAACCACAGGTATGAGGCATTACAGGTAAGCCAGCACCACTCCTCCATCTAACAGATCTCCTTACAAAACCTCTGGAAGGCATTGCATAGCTCCAGCCAGCTCGAGTCTACAGAGGAAATGTTTTTCTCACAGGTCTCAGAGGACATGCTTTCTGTGCTAAGTCTGCACAGATTTGTAGACAAATCAAGCTGGATTTACTAAAAAAAAAAAAAAAAAAACCAACACAAACAACAAAAACAAACCAACAATCAACAAAACAAAACAAACAAAATAACACACACACACACAAACAAACAAAGAGAGAGAGAAAATAAAAGGATAGAAAGACCAACCAGAAAAAAAAATCCCCCATGTCTTATCATGTCTTCACCACAAGGGCACCAAGGCAGCTCGGTGACTTGTTGCCTTTCTCTTCAGCACAGCTTCAGCACAAAAATGCTCCTTCACCAAACAAGGGTTCATAGAAAAGCACTTAAGTGTTACCTGGACTGGACTGGACTTGACTGAGTGAAAAGGTGACAAACCTTTCTTCCATCTCCCAACCTCTCTCCTGGCTGCTGGGCCTTTGGAGAAAAAGGGTCTCTGGCACAGCTGGCCCTTGTTAGCCATGGGCAGAGAGCACAGCCAGACACCGGCCCCAGGGTGATGTCTGGCAGTGACAGACCAGGAGAGAAGAACCTCTCTTGAACACCAGGAGAGAAGATGGTGTGAAAAGAGGCAGAAGCCTGAAAGAAAGGAGTGGACTTGATCTCAGAGATGCAGGGCAGGGAAGTTAGAAATCCTTGATGCCACAGTCCGTTTACAGAGTGAAAATGTATTGTTTAGAGGAAATACACCTTTAGTCATTAATAAATACATAGGTTACATATATATTTAAAACCACTTAATGCCAATTTCCAAAACAAGACAAATGGTTCCCCTGCTTTCTGCTTTTGCTTGGACTGGCTGACAAAGGCAGAAACAGTTTTTACATCACTTCCCTCTGCCAAATTCTAGCTTCCTTTTCTCTTAATTACCACCAGAGTCTGCAAGAGGTTGTGATTCCTCTCAAGAGCCTGTGTCTTCCCTGCATCCTGCCCACACTCACTGCTGGACTCCTCCTCTCCATCCTTAGGTGAACAACAAGAAGGTTGTCATACTTTAAGAAGAGCAGTTCTTACAAACAAGAAAGCTCACTGTGTTTCACAGTCTAAACTCTACAAAATCAATTTCCCAAACCTGTGACGGACAAAGTGCTAAAGTACCTGACAAACATATTACAGCAGAACTACAAACCACGTTTCCAAATAGGGTGGTTTGAAAATACTGGGCAGGGGGAGTATTTATCTAAAACATGAGATAAAACAGAGCTCAGGTGAAGTGCAAGTATTAAACACAAAAGATGAACTGCAAAACTATTCAACAACACTATATCAAGCAAACAGTGACCTCAGGAACCACAAATATTGAAATAAAAGCTGTTGATTACCCTGCAAACATGAACATGATGACACGTATGAGAACGGGTGAATGTACCCACACACACACACACCTAAAACTGAACACCACAAAAAATAATAAAGCAGAGCAGAAATTAATGTAGAATTTCTATAATACACTTAATATTTTTTTTCAAACACTGATGATGATGGTTTGGATAGGCTCCCTTGTTACATGTGACAGGGCAGACTCAAAGTCCATTAAAGTTCCTGGGAAATCAAGCACAAGTATCCCACCACCCCTGTCACTGTCTGTCCAAAGAAGAGTGAAACATGCCCATCTGACAGTACTTCCTCTGAAATGCTTGCTGTCTCTTGCCCAGAACGTGTGCAAGTAAGACAATTATAACTATAATCTTCATTTTTAAAATACTGGTGATCTCTTCATTACATTTATGAATGCATGTCACACCCCAGATCAAGCATCACAACAAGTAAATCTGGACTTGAATTATACAATGCAGCCGAGCGTGGCTTCTGTAATGGACTCACACAAACCCAATTCTATTCCAGAGGCTGCAGCATTTTGTGCTCATCTTGTTGGTGTAAGGAATGTTTAACAAAGAACTGTTGTTTTTACATGACTGAAGACCTGGCATCTGACCCCAGCAGGGGGGAAGCAACGAGAGACCTCGGACTATGAATCTTTAATGTAAAGCACAGTCTCTTCCCAGAATATATAGTGACACCTGTATACATACTGATACCTGTATTTACAAGTTAATTTAGGGGGAAGGACTGAGAGACATCAGACTATGAATTCTTAATGTAAAACACAGTCTCTTCCTGGAATATATACTGATACTTGTTTATACCTGTATTTACAAGTTAATTTAGGGGGAAGTGTAGCCAAAGTACCAGGAATCCATATTGATAAGGGGAAGGGTATTGTGTGCATCAGGGTAATCTGTAAACCCTGAAGTACCCAACCAGTGGGGAAAAGGGGAGGGAAATTGCAGCTGAGATTTCGCAGATATAAGCAGGGGCTTTTTGCCCTATTAGGTGTGCCTGCCTTTAGGTAGAACACCCGGTATTGCAATATCGTAATTTTTTAAAATTGCTTTGCTGAGAGATCCTGCCTGAGCCTATTATATTTGCAAAATAATTGTTTCCTACATCAGGTTGCACACCCAAGGTACCCAGTACTTCTACATATTGCCTGCTCATCAATATAGGTAAATGGAGAAGTGGGAGATTGCAAACATATGGCCTCTTCAAAAACTGTCTTCAAGACACATTGGTTGCAGAGGTTGGTTTCTGCTATACTCTGAGAGTAGAGCAATAGAACAAGAGTTATAATTGGTATAGGATAGTGAGGGAGGAGACATAAGAAACAGCCAGCAGCTGTGCCCAGTGCACAAACACAAAGGGCAAAAAGAGCCATCTGGACCTCCTGAAAGGAGAGACAAAGCATGTAACCAAACTTTTCAAAAAAACAACCTACAAACAAAGAAACTACAAATACAAAAGCTACAAACAAACAGGATAGATTCCAATAAGTAACATACAAAAAACACACAAGAAACCTAAAAAAAAAAAAAGTTAAAAAAGACAACAAAAAGAACCAATTACTAATCTGTGAAACCCAACCAATGACCCAGCCTCAATCAACCAGCTTCAAACAGCCAGCCCAAATAAACAAAACCAAACTATCTAAAACAACCTAAAACAAACAACTGCAACCAACCTAAACCAAAACTGCTTGAACCATCCAGGCTGAAACTGCCAACCTAAACAAACCAAACTCAAACAATGAACCCTAAACAACCTGCAAACAATCTGAATGGCAAAGAAGCCATCAGGTCCACCCAGCAGCTGTGCCCAGTGCATGGCCACAAAATGCAAGGGACAGCCCCTGGGCCTCCTAAGCACAGGGTGTGCCTCGGGGCCAGCACCTAAACATCATCGTGCACAAAACCCCCAACCTAAACCAGAGAACCGAAACCAAAGCAAACTATGAAAAGCCTCCTACCAAAACCAACTGAACTAGAACCAACAAACCAAATAATCCTAAACCAAACAGCATCAACCAAACTAAACCAAACAACCTCCCCCTCTACTCTGCCCTGGTGAGACCACATCTGGAATATTGTGTCCAGTTCTGGGTCCCTCAGTTCCAGAAGGACAGAGAACTGCTGGAGAGAGTCCAGCGCAGGGCAACAAGGATGATTAAGGGAGTGGAGCATCTCCCTTATGAGGAAAGGCTGAGGGAGCTGGGTCTCTTTAGCTTGGAGGAGACTGAGGGGTGACCTTATTAATGTCTATAAATATATAAAGGGTGAGTGTCACGAGGATGGAGCCAGGCTCTTCTCAGTGACAACCCATGACAAGACAAAGGGCAATGGGTATAAACTGGAACACAGGAGGTTCCATTTAAATTTGAGAAGAAACTTCTTCACGATGAGGGTGATGGAACACTGGAACAGGCTGCCCAGGGAGGTTGTGGAGTCTCCCTCTCTGGAGACATTCAAAACCCGCCTAGATGCCCTCCTGTGTAACCTCATCTGGGTGCTCCTGCTCCAGAGGGGAGGTTGGACTAGATGATCTTCCTTCCAATCCCTAATATTCTGTGATTCTGTGAACCTAAATCAGCCTAAACTAATGCAAAACAACGCAAGCTAAAGCAACCCTTTTTAAAACAAATCTAAAAACTACTAGCTATTCTGCCATATCCAAAAACTACTCAACCAACCAAGCTCAACCAAGCTCAACAGAAACTGCAACCAACCTAAACAATGCAAAGCAAACCTACTTCAACTCACTTACCTAAAGACACACATATACACCAACCTACCTAAGCCACCTACTGAAAAGGACCAACCTAAAACACCTAAATAACCTCAACAACCTAAATCCAATCACCCAAACCAACCTAAACCAGACAACCCAAACCAAACACCCTAAGCACACCTAAAACAAAACACTGAAAACAACCTCACCGAAAACAACTTCAAACATCCCACCTAACGAACAACCTTCATTACCAACCTAGCACAACAGACATCAAACAACCTCAGCCAAAAATCACCTCACCCAACCAACCTCAACCAGCCACCCTTAACCAACCAGCCTTCTAGAACCAGCGTCTAACAACCTGCCTCAAAACAAAAGCCTCCAACAACTTCAGCAACCTGAACCAAGATACCTACACCAAAACACTCAAACCAAACTCTAACAGCCAACTGTAAAGAACCTTCCTAAAACAACATCAACCAGCCTCATCAAAACAAGCAATACCAAAACACCTGAACCAAACAACAGAAATCAACATTCAAATGACATCAAACAACCTCAAGCCACCAACTAACCAACCGCAACCAAGCTAAATCAACAAACCTAAACCAAGCAACCTAAACCAACCAACCTAAAGCCAACCTCAACAGCCCCAAACCAACCAAGCTTCAATGGCCTACAAGCACACAACCTGCAAACAAGCAGCCTCAGCAAAACACCCTCCAACAACTCAGAGAAACCCAGCTAAAGCAACCAACATAAACCAACATTTGAAACAAAGAGCTTCAACCAAGGTAGAAACAAAGAAACTACAAACAACCTCATCCAGTGTAAAAAAGGCAACCAAAACCAACCATTTGTAAACAATGAGCCTCAACCAGCCAACCAACCAGCCCCAGCCATCCAGCCTCAACCAAGCTAAACCAAAAGACCCAAACCGGCCTAGAACATACAAGCTCAACCATCCTACACCAAAACAGCCTCAATCAATCAACCTGAAACAACCAACCTAAAACAAACAAGCCTGAAACAAGAAAGCCTAAACAACCAACCTAGAACCAGCAACCTTCAAGAACAAACTTTCAACTATCTACAAACAGTGCACAAACAATCCAAATGGCAAAGGAGGCGTCAGGGCCACCCAGCAGCTGTGCCCAGTGCACAGCCACCAAACAGCAGGGACAGCCCCTGGGCCTTCTGAGCACAGGGACTGCCTCGGGGCCAGCACCCCAAAGGCTTCCTCCACAGGGTGCTGGGCAGAGGCGGGGGCAGGAGGGGCTTCTGCTGGCGGGACTGCACGTGTAGCTCTGTCACCCCCATGTCACAATGCCAGCACCCGGCCACACAGCACAAAATGGTCATATTATTATATAGATAGATAAAGGATAATAGTAATAACATATTCACATCAAAATGATGTAAAACTGAAAATTTGTAATTAAGTCAGTAAGGCAAATCAGCTCAATTTAAAGAGCAGGTTTTAATCCAATAGTGTGTACTTCGTACTTATTTCTGAAACCACGACTGAACTGCATCAGTGATTAACCACTGATAACACAAATAACTTTTACGCAAAACTTACATTTCACTTTTACTTAACATCTGCTACTTAAAGAGATATAATACAAGGGATGCACTTCTTATATAACCTACAGCATATGCACTCAGATTCCCATTGATAAGACTTTATTATCTTATAAAAAAATGGCATTTCTTATTTACTGAGCTATTAATACTTCACTTATTTGCTTTGCATAGCAGACTATTCTATTTTATAAGTGCAGTAATCTAAAACTATGCTGAATGCACTGAACAATGAAGAAAAATAGTAAATTTACCCTTAAAATGTGCTGTATTTAAAACTGGTTTATTATAAACGAAGTATAGTCTGGGGTTTGAGCCTGAAGATTTTAAAACTGTCATATAGCCCCTCACACCTAGTTTGTAAGCACAGGCCCAAGGAACCAAGCAAGTATTTCTGCTTTTTAAACTTCCAACCAAATTTTTTGTTGTTGTTATTGCTTAGTTATTATTTGGAGGGAACTACACTGAAATAAAGACAATAAAATGAAAAAAGCATTCTATGAGAAGTTATGGCTATAGAAAGTTATTTTATCAATTCAGAAAACTCTGGCCTCAGTCATTCTGCTAAGAGCTTCCCACAGTCTCAGCAACTTTTTCTTAAGTGGTAAGTATGCACTAGGGTTTTTTGCTGATCGTATTGACATAATTTTATTTTATTTATATCATAACTACAGGCATTGCATTTTAATTTCAAATTCAATTTTAAGTAGATTTATGTTTTAAATTTTTATTGTTTTTTCTGTTGGTGTTTTGATTTTTGGGTTTGGTTTGGGATTTTTGTTTTGCTTTGTTTGTGCTTTTTTTTTTCTTTATTAAAATCTGATTTAACTATTTTTTGTCCACCATGCCTGAAATACAAACATTGAGCTGGCTCAGAAAATTGAAATTTCATATGGTGTTGCTCAGTCCTGGAAAAGCATCCTTCAATCTTGCAAATTGAATTGTTTCATATTTTCTGTTTTGTCAAATATTTTCTCACAGAGATAGAGTCTGCATTGAATGGCAAAAAAACTGGCCTGCGAAACCTCCACTTGGAGTGGTCTGAGAAAAAGAAGAAAACAAACAGCTCTATTCTGAATGCAGTAAAGCGTTACTTTGGGTTTTACAGATCTCGATCACTATTCAAGCTCAAACTGGTCAGAAATTCTGCTTTCTCCCAGTCTGGATAAAAATATGTTTGGATGCCACAAAAGGGAATTTTTTCCCAGGCAAGCTCAGGATGGCCTTTATTCACTGGGCATTTATTCTGTCACAGCCAGACAAATTACATGGTTCTATTTCTGCATCCGCACACTTCCACTGACTATCTTCCTCGAATAGCTCCCACTCCTTGATGCTCCTGGGAGCAATTTTGTTGCATCTTCAATCAACAGGTGTCCCTCCAGCTTTGCTTTTCCCTTTTGCTGTGATAAGCGGTACAGCTTACCTGCGAGGGTCTTAACTGGAACTCAAATGAAGTACCAACTCAAGAGGCTCTCCATTGATTTGCACTTTGAAGAAACGTGTGAGATGTGGTTCATTTTGATGTGGTTGCCCTTTGAACTCTTTTGCACAGACAGGAATTACTACATGAGGCTTAAGGTGTGAAGACTATTTCTATTTCCTTTAGTCTGAGTGAACTGAACAGTCAAAAAGAAAACAGCTGCAAGACATCATTTCAAACAAATCTGTTCCCTGACATGAATGGCTAAAAGCAGACAGGCAGATTAAACTGTAATTATTTCATGCATTAAAAATCAGTGGAATATGTTCATGGGATAGTCTGAGTTCTTGATATATCTTAGTTTGGGTCCTGAATTTCTAAAAGATCAGAGCTGCATTGATAGCAAGACATTACACTGCCAGTAATAACTACCTGACTAAGATTTACTGCAGTTTTCTGCCTAATAAACAAGTCTTAACATACTCAGTGATCAGAGCATTTTGAGTGACACCTTATTATACGCTGTTGCAAAATGAATATCAATGCAAAAAAAAAATCATTTCAGCTACATATGCAGAGGATACATCAACCTTGTAGAGTATTTTACCCATGTAGCTAAAAGTACACGTAAAAAAAAACCCTACCCTTTTTTTATTGGAATGATTTAGTTTTCACACACTTATCCTTTCCCATATACCTGTGTTGTAATAACTTCTCACCCTCTGCAACATCTGGTCATGGCTTTGTACCAGGGCTGGCAACTTGAATCTGTACAAAATTCACATTCAGTGCCTTGTAGTACTTGTGGTGCTAGAGATCAAGCTCTAGTTTAAATTTTACTTGCAAAAAAAAATAGATACTTACCCAGAGATGTTGTTAGAGTGTAGGACCTGCCTGGCACAGCAGTATGGCCATCCAAACTCACACAGCCTGGCGAGGCAGTGCTTCTTCCTTCAGAGGATGGCTGTAGCAGAGCTCTCAGAAATAGAAGGTACAAATCCTGCTGTTCAAGGGCTGATAAGCAGAGGTCAAAGTGACTTTGACCAGCCCAATCACATATTGAGTCCAGAGTTTCACCCCACAGGGAAGCTTCTGAATTCTCCGCTCTAGACTTTCCAAAGCCAGAAGACAAGCTGTCACAACTGCAGATCACCCAGTAGGAACTTAGAAGTTAGAAAAACAGGGCAAGGCATCCCGGTTTCCACTGCTTTCCTTGCTTTCAAGGTGAGGCATAACTCCTACTCACAGCAATAGAAAGCAGAGGTGGTACTGGGCTCCAAATTGTTCCACTCCTCCATCTCACCTCCTTTCCCAGAGCCAGACAGCGCTGTGTGCTGGCAAGGAGGAGCACCTTGTGTGGCTGCTAAATAGAATGTGGCTCTTCATTAAAATTAAAAAAAAAAAAGCAAGGTACATCTGAGGAAGGTGTATATGAGGTAAAGGACAAAGGGAGCCTTCCTCTATCAGATTCACCTTTGTGACTGATAACCACCTACATGGACACTTTCCCCCTTCAAAACCACCTCTGGGAGGACATCAAGGAGATGACCTGATCTGAGGCAACCCAAACCACCAGACTGAAGACAGTAGCTCAAAAGAAAGGAGTGAGTGGAGGCAAGCCCGCACTCAGGCTGGCATACAAGATCCTCCCTTGCCCACTTCACACTACCAGGTGCCTCTGTACAACAGGAAGGAGGCTCTTGATGTGGAAGGCCAGTCAATGGATGAGGATGATGAAGATCCATCTACACCGGAGGTGTTGACAGGATCAGAAAGTCCTACCCACCATATTATGACCACCTCCACAAGGAAGAAAAGAGGTTAGGCTTGTAGTTGTCGGTGACTCCCTTCTGAGGGGAACAGAGGGCCTGATATGCCAGACAGACCCTCCCCTTAGAGATGTCTGCTGCCTCCCTGGGGCCTGTGTTAAGGACATCACTAGGAAACTTCCTAGCCTGGTACATCCCTCGGACTACTACCTGTTACTAGTCTTCCATGTGAGTGGCAGTGAAGCTGCAACCCATAGTCCAAGGGCAATCAAAAGAAACTTCAGGGCCTTGTGACATTTGGTAAGGGAATCAGGGTAAAGGAGGAGAGATTCAGCCTAGGCATAAGGAAGAAAATTTTTACAAGGAGGGTGGTAAAACACTGGCCAAGGTTGCCCAAAGAAGTGGTAAAAGCCCCATCCTTGGAGATATTCCAGGCCAGGCTGGACGGGGCTCTGAGCAACCTGATCTAGTTGAAGATGTCCCTGCTCATTGCAGGCAGGTTGGACTAGATGGCCTTGAAAGGTCCCTTTCAAACCAAACTGTTCTATAATGATTCTATGATGACGAGATCAAGAGCCTGGGTTGTGAGACTGGGTCCCTGAGCCCAGTCCCCTACAATGTCAGCTCGCTGTGTAGTAGGTAGATGTTTAGTACAGAAGGATCCATGGTACAACCCATGTGTAAGCCCTTGCCTACTTCAAACGCAAAAAAAGCCTCTCAATATCTGACAACAAACATAAAACTAGACACAATAACAGATCCTGAGAGAAGATGAGTAACCAGTCAAGGAAAGCAGGCTTGCCTGGCAAAGAAACTTGAGGTCATGAGCCTTCTTTTTCCTTTTTCTCTTGGTTTAAAAGCCCTTCTTCCACTGGCCCTTTCTCAGTACAGGAAAAGGTGTCTCTGCATGGAGAAAATCTATAAATGCAGAGCAGCCAAATTACGATGTGACTTTTTACCCATGGGCATTTAAGACATGAGAAATCCAGGCATCACCTACAGAGAGATGCAGTTGGTGGGGTTTGGGTTCTTGCAACTCCTTTCAACAGCAAATTGGAGCAAGTCTGGACCTTTCATATACAAACACCAGGAAGAAAGATTATCTGTGTTTTCTGACTTATTTTCCACAAAAAAATTTAATGCTCCTTACTGGATTTTTTCTTCTTTTCTTTATTTCTTTCTTGGTGTGGGAGTGCTAGCGAAGTGCCAACTGAGAGTGACAGCTCAGCCTCCTCCCTCTTCTTTCTATGCTAGAGTCCATGCCTCCGGCTGCTGCCCAGATTTTGGGTGGAGAATTGCTGCTGCCTGTTCCTCCCTCCACAGCCCTTCCCAGCCCTGTAGCGATCTCACAACCAAACATCTCAGGGATGCACCCTGCGGCATTGGAAAAGGGGCCACAGCAGCAGCACAGCACATCTGGAAGAACACCAACAGGTATTGTGGGAGGGGCCACAGTTGCATGTAGGCAGCTGGGCAGGGACAAGCCACGGGCACTTGGTGGTCCTGACTAAAGAAGTTGTACCCTAAAACACCACGGCTAAGCTCTGACATGTAGAGGGCTGAATTCCTGAGAGCACAGTACCTGTGAGTGGATTTGCAAGCAATAAAAATAAGGAAAACTTTTCACTTTACCCTGTCCTTCCCTCCAAAATCCATGATGCTAGAAGACACTTAAAAGAGCTTTTCATGTGAAGCATTGGAATAACATGCTGGCTGCCATGGTTTTTCAAACTGGAAGGACTGCAGAGAAACAGACTGCAATTAACAGAGCTAATAATCTCGGGGTTGTTGGTAGATGTAGTCCACATAATGCTATGCACCAGGGAAAAAGGTACAGATACCTGAAGAGCCCCCCACCTCCAGTGACAAGTTCAATTAAGCAGAATAGAAAAAAACCCCACACACCTAGTTGCACCACTTGAGCTACATGAAACCTCATTATTTTCCAGTGAAAAACACCTCCATGCAAAGAGCATCTCTGATGAGTGAAATCAAGGACATTCCAAAATGATTAATGAGTGTGTAACCTGGCTACAGCTGACAATAAGATGACTGTGCCTTGACAGGCTGAGATGACAGGCTGAAAGATGAGCTCCTAACAAAATCAAGCTCAAAAGCAGAAATAGAGAAAGCTCTAATAGCTGAAAATTTAACATAGAAAACCTTAAGAAACAACAGCACATGGGAGTGCTCTGGGGTGTGCAGTCATGACCCGAACGGTCGTGTAATAAAACAGGTATCTGTAATAAAGCCGATATGAGCAGTAGTCTCATGAGCACACAGAGGTGTAGGTACAACAACAGGACACGGTATTACAAGAGGAGCAAGTGTGTGAACACAGCAGGTTTGTGGCTGAGGTGGATTGCACTGTGCGAAGTAAAAAGCATGCCCAGTGAGAGGCAAGATAAAACTACATTTAAGCCCATTCTGCCTGAGTTCACTGCAGCTAGACTGGCAGACAAGGTCAGGACGAACAGGGTAGAAACAGTGACATTGGTGGTTTAGGTCTGTTTGGTTTTTACCATAGGGCAAAACAAGACAAAGAGGGAGAGAAAGCATTTTTAAGTCCCCATTTTAACAGGTCTTAAAGAAATTTCCATAGCATTCAAAATCTGGACACAAATAGAATTCAGCACAGTAAAAGTCTAAACATAAACACCAACACCATGTGAATGAGACTAGGAATTGAAACAGTCCTCATATGCAAAAATGCTATATTAAAATGCAGGTAGAGTCAATAGTAGGAAAATGTCAACATCCAGGCTTTTTCTACAATAAAAGCGTATTTTGCATCAGTACTAGAAAGAAAAGTCTTACTGTTGAACTTGATAATAAATCCCCTGGCAGTGGAATTCATAAAACAAAATCTCACATTGGAGAAAACTGAGAAAAGGTGTCCCAATTCACTTAAAACCTTACTGAGATTTAGCAAAGCCAAGTTATCTACAAATATTGCTGATAATAAGGACCAGAACAAAGGAGAGACGTCATTTTACAAAGGAAATTTATGTTTTCAAAAAGGCAGAGGAGCCACTGGTATAGGCAACAGAGAGATAGATAGATAGATACACATGTATAAACAGCTCCTTAAGAGCCATGTAGAACAAGGATACTGCTGCCTACCCAGACTAGGACACCAGCTATAAATCAAATATATCAAATACAAAAAACAAATGCTGCCAGTGTGCTGCTTCCCAAATAATGGGAAAAGGTCGTTTGAATTAAAGCTATATTTGAATTACAGATGATATTTGAATTACATAAGAGAAAAAGAGGGCTAATAGTTTACCCACTGCCTCCTACTACACAGAGCTATCCCCATTCTATTTGTTTCTGGACTGTTTTAGAAATCCTGAGTGACCAATTATTCACAAAGAGATATTATTCCTGACATTATTATTAGTCCTCTCTTGAGGACTTATTTCTTGACTTTCTGCTAATATTTAACATCTTAACATCTCATTTAACATTTAACAAATACATCAGTTGTTGAATGGGAAACTGGAAGTGTACAGCCAATATTAAGACTTGCCAGTACTCCTGGGCAGCAGTCAGACAGGACTGGAAGGACAGGAATTTTGTGGGAGGGCTCACGAATTGAGACAAGGTCACAAACCCCACCACATTTGTATTCAAAACTATGAAACAGGAGAGAGAGACAGTTGAGGGCTTTAGGACAGGATTAGAGCCTGTAGTCGCTGGCAAAATTTCGCAAGGCTCAAGGGGCAACAGGGAGGGGGGAAGAACCTGTTGGGACAGAGACGCAGCACAGCCAATGGAAATTTCTTATGAAGGACAACAAGAACTAAAATAAATGATTAAGAACTGCAATATTTTTATTGGTGAGTTCAACATCTGGTTAAACAGTACGTACGTTTGAAGTCTGACATCCAGTAGCTCTCATATACAAACCATCGTGTTACCTGAGCAAATTCACAGGGCTGAAGGAAAAGCCATTTGAACACTGCAGGCTCCCAGGAGCAGGGCAGACAGCAGTAAGCAAGCAGGTTAGCTAGGAGGAATGGGAGGGGGGTGGAGGAGAGCGCAGGATATCCAGCTCTAGGCATCTGCCTTTCCTAGCTCAAATTAACCAGCTAATTTCCCCAGGCACTCTCTATAGAAACAAGCTTCTCCAGAGGGTGATTCACGACACAATGTTATGCTGCTGCTCTACAGAGTTCCCGTGAATTTATTCTCCATTTCTTAGAGGAATACTGCTCTCCCCAGCAACTGCAGAGCACGCCTGGGGAGACATGGTGGCTAATTTTGATGCCTATAGATGTGGAGTGTGAATCTCCCTTCCCTTTGTCCTCTCTCCCCAGCTACCTGTTTTGAATTAGTGTATAAACAAGTGGTGTTCACCTCATATTTCACCTCTCATGTGCTGCCATACATAAAAGACAGATATAAACACTAAATTCTAATCACACTCCCAGCCCAGATGGACTTCCCCATTTTGCCACAAACCCACTTTTTCCCCTCTCACACATCATCGGATCTACCCAAGTAAAGTCCATCACATCAGTAAAGAAGTCCCTATGAATGCTCAGTAAGCTGTCCATTTGGGTGGAGACGTGCATGATCTGACTGCACAAATCTGTTGGCAACCCACATGAATTTCAATCCACTGAAGTCAACAGGAGAGTTTTCACCAATTTTAACAGACAGAGTAGATTTAAACAAATTTCACACACAGAACTAATTCACGTATCAAGCTCCAGTTGCCCCTCAAATCTGACCAATTTGGGAAAAAATACAGTCTCTACTTCCCTGTTTCCAGCTAATTGAACTGTATCCAACTTCTGAATGGACACGATTTACCCAGAGGAAGAACTTTTTCCATCAGTATTGACTGGCTATAATTAGGTATACATTCACAACATATATACTCCCTTATTAAAAAATTGCCCACGTGATAACATGGAAACAAAATTATGATTCTGTGTTTCAAAAAACAACTCCACAGACTGAAGTTTGTTGCTATATTAATATAACACTGACAGATGCTGTAATTAGAAAGTAAAAGGCAAACAGAGGAATTGTTAATAGTTATGTGCACTGTTTAGGCTTCTCCTAAAACTAAAATGCTTCTTCAGGGAAGTGGTACTGTCTTCATACATGACCCTGGGACTACTGTAAAATGCTAAAGACCCATTCCCACAAGTGACATATCCCATAACCACATGGCTATATTTGCAAATTGCTCCATTTTCTACACTTCTATTCTAATTTTATCATGTTTTCTAATGAATTTCACTGTTTCCAGGAGTTAGGTAGTTTTTTTCCTAGAGGTAGGATGTATATTATTTTTAGCAGTGAGCTGTTCATATGCTGAATTAGATAGAGAATATGAATGAAGGACAATAATACACTGCTTCCAGTACATAAAAAGGAAAATATTTAGATTCTGTAGTAAGCAGGCAGGAGATGCCTTAGTTTAATGTACTGTTCTAATCTCTGCTGGAAAACTATTTCTGTGTTGGCACAGGGCACCAGAGAAACTGAGTAGACTCAAAGCTGCACTTATCAAGAGACAAGATTTTTCTTATGGTTTGATACCAATATAGATTCTATTTGAAGGCCGATGATTTCCAATGCAAAAAACAAAACAAAACCAAACACAAAACAAACAAACAAAAACCCCACATCAAACAGGCACCACTAATTAGAGCAAACACACAGAACAATTCCGGGCATCTGGAAGAAAAGGTCATGACTGTGGTGGCACAAGTTCTGCTGATCAAGTAATGAGGTGGAAATCTCACTTGGAACTTCATTCTAGCTAGTACTTCTTTCTAGATAATAATACATGAACATTACTAAATAGACAGATGTCATTTTCAGACAACTAGAGGTCGGAAAAAACCTCAGAAAGGAAAACCATATCTAGTATTTGCAGTCCTCCAGGATCTGCTTTTAGGGACATTTCTAACTGAATCCCAGGAAAGCTTGTTGCTGCTAGGTTCCTATCTGTCTGAAAGGAAGGCAACGCATCAGAGCGGGGTAATGCTGCTTTGTACTGGTGCAAACAAGAAGGCACAGGGTGTAGCCCAGGCTCTCCAGCCCACCCAGAGAGCTAGGAATCACAACTAGTCAAAAAGAAGGCAATGAAACAGAAATAGCAACTGCCTGATGGCAACAGTGCACTCTAGCCCTACAGCTTTCCCGTCTGCCACATTCCTCCTTCCCTAACAGCAGTCTCAGGAACAGATTTCCTCTGGCTGTTCACAGTGCTGTTGAATCACCTCAGCAAGGTCAAGACACCGCAAAATTCGCCATTTCTCAGCAGCCAGCTCTTCCTTGGATACCTGGCCCAGCAGTTTTTTGGCAAAGAGGTTCTGATCCTGCATGAAGAGGCCCATGGCAGACCTTGGGGCTTGAGGGAAGTCCTCCAGGCAACCACTTGTGAAACAGAAGTTGATTTTCTTTTCACGTCTCATCCCTGGTCCCCTTTCTTCAATCCAAGTCAGAGGTCTAGTGTGGAGAAACAGAGAAAAAGAAGAGTATTTATGAAGAAATTGAATCAACAGTTTTGGTTTATGCTTTTTTTTTATTTTCTCAGCACTTACAGAAAATGCCCTCATAAATGCACCATTTTTAAATTTCAGTCATTGCATATTCAGGTAACATGTTCTCACCAACATGTCTTGTGGTTACAGAGCTGAACACCAGGTAGTGATCTTAGCTCTGCCACTACTTCATGCCATGACTTTCAGTACATCATCTAAATTCTCTCTGGCTTTGTCTTCCCTATGTACAAAGTGAAGCCAGCAATGTCTAGCCATCTCACAGGGAAGTGGGAAGCTTAATCTAGTTGTTTGTGGACTGGGATGAAAAGAGCAGTTAAGCATCCAAATATTTTGTGCATGACTCTCACAAGACCCTTAACGTCTAGTCATTCCTCCAGGTACATAATGATGACCCAGGTGCTACTGTGCAAGCTCAACACCACCCCATTAGGATGAGCTGGAGAGACAGCAAGTTCACCCATGCAGACACTAGCATCAGTGCTCCTTGAACTTTTCAAAGGCCTTTCTTTCTTTTCAGTGGGAGCACCGAGTTGACCCTAGAGATTACACCAGAAGATGTCAATTTTGCCTGGTTCAGCTACACAGACTCTCAGGCAGGTCTTCCCTAATCAGAGCAAAGTCCTGTCTTATGCCAACCTGATGGCCAAGGTCTTCAAGTCGAGCATTGGTGCTGTTGGCTATTAACTGGCATTGCTCACAGGTCCACGCACTTTCCTCCCCAACTTTCCACTCTGGCTGAGTAAAGAGGAGCCATGGAACAGAGTCCCTAGCCCAACACGGCAAATGTTTGCAGAGGCTTTGAGGAATGGTCTTCAACACCAGCCACAGTCACGATTCTCCCTTGCTGCTCTTTTGTCAATTTCCTAAACCAGACCATTACCTCTCTGCAGATCATTCATCAGCACTCACTACTGCCTGTGTTTAGAGGATGCACATTATTTTTCTCACTCGGTTATTGATGGCCCTTCCACAGTCCTTTATGGCCCACTTTATTCTGCCATTCACAAATTACAAGGGCATAAATATCATGGAAGAACAAATTCTGTCTCCAAGTACTGCCCATTAAATCTTCAATATCATTAGAACTTGAAAGTCCCTGTCACTCTACCCTGAACACATTCTGCAGAGCACTTAGCTTAATGATTCTGCACCTCTCATCTTTTATGCTTTAGGATCCAATTTCTGTATTCATATCATTGTATCAATTATTCTTTGCTCACCTGTACAACCACACACACCACCTACAAATTAAGCATGGCCAGGCGAACCTGACTGAACAGAATAAAACAACTGGAGGGGAAAGAAAAAAAAGACCCAAATCACAGACTGCAAAAACGCATCCAAAAAATCCTCAGAGGACTAATAAATGGACTTCAGGAAGTCCCAAGGCTACGTGTTGCTGCAGGCCAGAAGGGTGCTTAAAGGCCATTTCACTTAGTGCATTCTGTGTTCTCATCCTCCTTCCCCGAGGTGCTGGCTATTGACCTCAGTCAGAGGCAGGTTGCTGAGCAAGCTGGGTTTTGCTCTGACTCAACAGAGCTGGTTTAATGTCATTTTGAACTGTTCTTATGAAAGCAAACAGCCACAGAGGGTTCAGGTCACTGCTATTCCAAGCTGCTTTACCTCAGGTAGGCAGGTATGAAGAAACCACTGGGCAGGCATAGGCAAAGACCTCCACCATGTAACAGAGGAGAGTCCACGATATGATCCAAAACAGGCAGTGTCAATGCAGGGTCACCTCCCAGGGTGATCTGGACCAGATGCACACCAATGACCAGGCTCAAGCCTATGTTGTCTTATCCTCTAGTCTGGGCAAGCCACTGAACCAGAAGCACAACCATGCAGAGCAGGCAGAATTTAATTAAAGTGAATAAAATGACTCATTCACATCAGCGAGCAGGAAAATGTTGATTTTACTAATACATTTATCTTCTTCTGTGATTAGATTTTTAGTTACTTTCCCAAAGAGAGGTTGGTTCTACTTGACTGGTAACCAAAACATGTTAACTTTTAATTAACAACAACTTCTACATTAAAATTAGTCGTTTTTTTTTGCTATAAAGATATGTATGCTGCAAGTCTGCACATTATTTATGCAATTTTGTAGCTTAAGAAACAGGTTTGTATTTTATGGCAGAAAACTATGAAGAACTTCTGTTTCTTAAGCAATAGCTTACCCATTTACATTAATGATTTACATCGAAGTATTATCTGCCTATGGATGTAGCTAGTTAGTTAGTTCATAGTATTACTTAGAAGCAAGATATGCAGTATTTTTGGTAGCTGAATAAAGCCACACTAAATGTGTTGGACAGTTAAAGAAGAAAAAGAAAGTTTAGTCAAATACTAACAAACCACTTTTATACTGACTTTTTACAAAACAAGCACTATCTGCAGTGAAGAAACCACTCTGACTTTAAGGTCATTTTGTCTTTCCAGATTTTAGATTGGTAGAGCTCTCCTAGCTACATTTTATTCAGAGATTGGAAAAGACGTTCTGCTTTTCAGATTCCCGGTTTCTTCTTTCTTCAATTAATGAGTGGCCCTAGTTGGAGTGTCCAGTTAAATAAACCAATATGAAGTGAACATACTTTGTACCTGCAGAAGAATTAAGCTGGTTTCACAATTTAAAGAATTCTGGGTCCACTCGGCTTAATATTTTATACAACAACTTCTGCAGAAAGCATATATTACGTGCTTTTTAAATTGGATGTTCAATTTGAAGGCTTTTTATTAGACTTTATACGCTTATATCTCAGTACAAACATAATTTCAAACATTTATTGCCAGAATACGTGTCCAGAAAATGTCTTCAATTTCTGTTAAACATCTTCCCTTTCATACTTTGAAAATGCCAATATTGTTTATTTACTATGCAATCAAAAAGGACTACCTTACCTTGGATGTGAATTAGACAATTAGACCCCAAGCCTAGTAAATGTCAAAAGAGATGTTGCCCAAATCATTATCTCTCCAGCTCACAATAAAAATTTATTTTTGACATTTCCTGAATCCAAGTCCTGTAATCCTGGGACAAGAACTGTAGTCCCAAACCAGCCGTGCTGTCAGTAGAGGTTTGGGTTTTCCTAGATTGCTCAATGTTTTATCACGGAGAGCCTGTCAGCTCAACTGTCTTGGAAACACAACAGAGGCAGAGGTCATCTCTCAGATAACTGGGCACCAGAAGTTATCGCACACCTCCAAAATCCACCCAGAGACAGATGAGCAGCCAGCGCCGACTGTGCAGTAGACAGACTGTAGCCTTTGCACAAATCCCTGCTTAACAAGCAGAACGCACGCTGCTGCTCTCTGCACCTGCTGGATTTTCCGAGGCAGAAAACAGGCTGAATTAACCTGCTTTCTCAAGGTTAGTGTAATGTCTTTCAGAAAAGGGATTGCTCTCAGGAAAGATGCAGACCTTTCCCATCCTTCAGCAAAATAAAGGTTGGGCAAATCAGAGCTGTAACGCCACCACCATGACTGGCTGGGCCATAACTTCACTTGATGGTGAGTGGGCCAAATGCTCTACTGCTGTAACTCCACTGACGTCAATAGTGGAAGGTCAGCAGGAAATATGGCTTGGCCACTGAAGAGCATACAGGAACACTATGTAACTTTCCAGCCAGCGTAAATTATCCCAGAGACATAAAGCTGAATGTCCTCAAGGTCGTTAAAAAAGCTCATGGTGACAAAACACTGACTGACCCATACAAATTGCAGTGGGCTAAGAAAAGTGGGTATCTGTTAACAGTGTAGAGTAGGAAAAAAACCAAACCAAACCAAAACAAACATAAATCCAGAAATGCTTCTGTATCTAGCAAATATCACACAGGGCAGCTAAGGACTACTTAAGAGACAAGACAGCCAGAGAAATGTTTAAGCCACTCGCTAGTTCCACCTGCTGGAATTAGTTCAAAATCTCACTCTATACAGATCTTTACAGCTACTCATGTTACTGGCAACCTGCTAAGAGGGTAAACAGAGCTTGTATACCAAGTTCTGTCCTCTCACAACTGCATTTTAAAAGGAACTGGAAATGATGTTTCATTTAAAGAGAGAGGAAAACTGCTAAGGCGAGATGTTAATCCCACGGTAAACTGCAGTGGGCTTTGTAGGACTGGTAGATAAAACGTTTAAGTAGACCCATGGTGAAACTAACAGTTCAAATGAGCCCTGATTATCCATTCCTCAAATAGCTAGTCCTTTGGGTTATTACTTTTTTTAACTAAAGGCTTATCTAAAATTCTTAAAGGAGTAAGCGTTCATGTTTGGTGGGGTTTGTTTGGCTGGCTGTTTTTTAAGTGTTCAAGTAGTGTAAGTGCAACAAAAAAAGAGTAATTTATTTCAAGTGAAGACAGGCCAGAATATTTTCCCATGGGGTCTTATTTTCTCCAGCTTTCCCTAGTCTTCTCATCTGCCTCTTGCCATATGCCTATGAGTGGGATCATCTCTCTCAAAGGCAAAGTCCACTATATGGAAAACCTGGAAAATAGGACTGAAGGGAAAGGAACAAATTGTTCTATGACCATGCCTATCTCCTAAGAAACATATAAAGCTTGGGTAACTTCTCTGTACCTTTCTATGTCAGACAATTCTCAAGTTGCATCTATGGCATGCAATAAACTGCCGTCGTAAGTAACTTCAAACTATCTGAAAGGACATAACCTTCATGTGGATGGCCCAGAATGATCAAACCAGAATGATCAAACCAGACCTTGGACCAAGTTGAGCATGCAATCCACAGTATGAAACACTGGTGACTTGCTTCATGGTCATATAATATTTAAAAATATACTATTTTATAGCAAGACCATTAAAAATATATACGTAGGCTATTGTTATAATACAATAAAAGGGGGATCAAACTCAGTATTATAAAATGCATCATCAAATGACCTTTCTGCAAGAAAATCATAGTGCAATGATTGGAAAAAATGACAAGTAATCGTGACTGCTGGATTCTCGCTCAGCCTGACACACTCATGCAACAAAAGCAAAAAGAAAATAAATGGGAAACTGGCTGTTGTCTTACAGCCAGTCTTAAAATTGTGGAAACTTCAGGACTGCAGATTAGGCATTAGTCAAGAGCAATCTTTGCAGGTTGGCCTTTCAGTAGTTTATTATAACTCTGCTTAAAAGGCGTAATTTTGTCTTATCTCCAGCCAGTACTACATATTAGTACAAGCTTTATACTGCTATACGCTAAGTGTTATAACTAGTGCATTACCTTTTCAAACAGTCATATATTTTCAACCTTTAAAGAAAGGTTAGGTTTCAATGTACAACTAGAATATCTGATGATAAACTAAAAAGATCCTGCTTCTGAACAATTTTTCAGAGTGCAAGAGAAAGGTCTTTCAGTCTTGGGCATAGTAAAATATGTTATAGGCACTTTCCTACATTCAGACATCAGAAAAGAGCTTTTAAACCACCTTGTGCTCTTCAGCAGACATTTTGTGGTGATAGCTCTTTTTACCATGATTACTATAGTAAGCATTTTCAGGTCTGTTTCTCCTGTTCATTTTCATGCCAACATCCACCTGTTCTTTTTCCACAAGAGGAAGAGACGATGCAGGACTCCTGCAGACAATACCTGAGAAACCTGGCTCACCTGATGCCATGGCCATTACTCACTTCTTGTTTGTTGTCTCAAAGTGAACAGTCATTCTGGAATAATTCTTATCCTTCTGCATTACTCTGGTGGCAGAGGTGACAGTGAGGTCTCCAAAGAGGTCAATCAGCCAAGTCAGTCGGGCAATTCCACTGAAAGCTGGGAATCCTGCTTTGTTTTCATCGAGGACACTACCTGGTGCAACAGCAACAGAAAGTCTTGAGAAATGGGAAAGAGAATATCCCTCTGCATAGGAAAGGCTGAACAAACTGCAGTGTTGCAGGCTGAGAGACCAGGGTGTAGGAAAGCCATGAGTGGATGGATGAGCCGAGTAGGAAAAGTCAACAAACATGGTAAGCCTTGAAATGGTGAGCTATGACACAGAAGGCTGCACGAAGTACATATAGAACAAACCCTTCAGGACATGTTGAGGACAGGAGGGTGTATGCGGATTCAACAAGAGAATGGAGAAGGAGAAAACAATGGCTCAAAAATCTCTCCCAGCTCTTCCAGGGCCAAACACCAGTATAGAAGCCTAAAGGTGCCCAGTAGAAACTGGGAGACTTCCTCAGAGCTCATCCTCCTCTCTGAGACCAATATAAATAAGAAACTGGTCACTATCACCAACGTATAGAAGGGATGAAGACATGCTCTCTCCTCCATACAACAAGGCGTGGGCTTCTGTTCTTCACCAGAAGAAAGAGATTAACAAAGCAACAGCCCGTAGAAGACAACTGTTAAGGCAAAGGTGCTTTCCAGATAGCTCTGTAATTTCATGGGAACATCCAAAGCTGACATCCAGGTCTCTAGTCAGTTTAAAGACAGACTCTCATCTAAAAGGACTGAATGAAGCCTGGAAAGACTGGCATCCCTGTGGAGCAGGCAGACGAATCCAGATGGACTTTGATTTTGCCACAGCTACTGACCTGTGAAATGCAATGTTCCCTTCACAAGGTCTTTCCCAGTCACTTCTTTTTTCAGCTGCTTGTACTCTTCGGTCAGAAGCTCAATGTGCTCCACATGGAGTACTTTATCTGCCATAAAAACAAACAAACAAACAAAAAAACAACAAACACCACCAAAAATCAGGACATATTTAATAAGAGCTTTCTGCACATCTAAGCAATAGAAGCTTCACCAGCCACCAGTGAGAACTGACTTAGAAATGTTTTCATGCATGGCTGGCAAAATGATGTCAGGAAGAAAACCAAACCAGGCATCAATCTGGGTTAAGGATTTTCAGGAGACAACAAATATAGAGACTACACAAACAGTAGCCACTATGAAAACTAGAAACTCTGTAATGAAACCCAATACCTGACTAAGGCTGAAACATGAGTCTTCAAAGTAAAAGACGGATTAATTCTTGGTCTCTTTCCCCTCACATTTCCTTGTTCTGCATTTTTCCTCCCAGGGTAGTAAGAAAGAAAAAGAAGGGGAAAACACAGCATAATACTCAGACCCAGATTGTAACAATATGTTAAGGAGTACCTCCCTCCATTGGAATTAATTGGGCTAGTTTGGAATAGAGGCTATCCAATACACATTGAATGTGTCCCTCATTCAATATGTGTTTTTCTGGAAGGTTTCCAGGAGAGTTAATTTAGGCTGCTGACAGTAATGCCTGCTGCTTCAAGAGAAGAGGCATAAATTTTGCTCAATGGGAAGCCATTTGGCGAGGAACAAGGCACTAAGTGGTGTTGGTACAGGGAAACAGCAAAGCAGAAATCCTATACCTCTGGTGCTTTAGGACAAAACTCAGAAAGGAATTTTTTTGAGAAACAGTGGTATAAACAGTGCAGCTTGTCCAAAGAGTTTGCACTCTGCTCCTGCCCAGCACTATTCTGTTCCTTCCAGCTCCATACATCCCCACTGGCCTCAACTGAATTGCCAGCTTCTGACCCTTGGCACTGCAGAGATGGGACCACACACTTTCCAGAAAAAAAGAGATTTTGCTTAGAGAGCGGTCTTTCAGACAGGGATGCTTTGCTGGCCCACATAAGCAAATCACAAACACTAGAAGCTAGGAAAACTGTTTCCAGTTTTATTTTCAGGGAGAGAGAGGACAGTGAAGTGCACAATTCCAATGGCTACACTCATTAAGTGCTATATTATCACTGTGACAGAAGTTTCCTTCTCTATCTGCATTCTTAGTGCCACAACCAGAGACCAGGGCTGTTGCAAGGGCAAACATACCTTACTCTCAGACTTGACATTTGTGTGTTTATTTCCCCATTGGCACGTGCCTTAAATCCTAGACTGACACATCTCTGAGACAGGCATACTCCCTTGTATGTCATGATTAATAGCAGACTGGAGACCTGCCTTTGAGTTTGATGCCTTTGTTGCCACCAAACAGGCAATACTGTTTGCACCCATGAGAACAAATGCCATTACCTTTCTGTTCAGCCATCTCCCAAAGCTCATGGGCTGCCTTAGCAGACAAAGCCATGGGGTACTCAACGAGGACATGTTTCCCAGCTTCTAAAAACATTCTGAAAGGAATACAAGATCAGTCTTTAAAAAGCAGATCATCATAATCATCTCTCTCCACTGCGCAAGCTGCTTCTCATTCCCACAGTCAGCCCCATATGGAGAAGTGCAGAACATGGAGCAACAGGAATAAACGGAAAGTTTCCTAACAAGGATGGTGTGGTGGCTGCATCACACATTTAAACACCAGAAGAGTTGGCTTTTAATTCTCCTTTTTCCACAGAATTCCCTCACTCACCTACAGCAAGTCGCTAAAATGCCGCAGCATAAAGCATCACAATTTCTAACATCCAGACACTTGAGTGGCTGGAATGGGGGAGTGGAATGCCCTTCCTCTATATAATCTGTGAGGAAAGGCTTTAGATACTGTCTTAAGCTGCCTGTCAATCAAACACAGGCCTAGATGTATGCAATTTGAATTACTTGGGAAATGAATGCATCTTAAATCCTACTCTCTTCCAGGGCTTCTTGGGTGCTCTAGGGAACTCACTATCATTCACTTCAGGCTTCTAGTCTGGCAGTCTCTCCTCCAGTCTCCACATCGTCTTAAGCAACAGCTTTACACAGCTCCTCTGTGCTTCTAAATTACAGGCAAAAGGGTGGGAAAAGGGGAAGAAAACCAAACCAAACCAAAACCAAAAACCAACTCAAAATACCTGATGGTTTCTTCATGGCTTCTGTTCTCTGTGCTGATGAAGACTGCATGGACCTCTTTGCTTGTTAGAGCATCTTCCAGGCTAATCTGCTTGGCCTCATTAATATTGCCAAAACTCCTCCTGTGCATTTAGCATAAATACAACCAGAGCATAAGCATCACAATCCATTCTTCCCAATTGCATGTTGTGCAGCAGCACTTAAAAACTGTTACCACGGACCACTCTCTCACTGCCTTCAACTGGGGTAGAACAAAGGCAGCTTCTAATTCAGGAAGGGCAAGATCACTTACAGACAGAAGTGGAGTGCACGAAGGAAGAAAACAGATGGGTCAGTGCGTGGGTGCTGGTATCAGTATAGAAACTGTCCTGCTATTCAAGTGTACAGTGTTTTGGGTTTTGTTTCTTTATTTGGTTTTTTGGTTTTTGTTTGTTGTTGTTATTGGGGGGGGAGTGTTTTGTTTTGGTGTTTTGTTTTATAATAACCATTATTATGAAGAAGCCATTTTAAGAGCATTACTTGAAAGAGGACTGTGCTCCTGTGGGAGAATTCTCTCCACCACGTTGGACACCGTGGGTAAAAGCACTTGAGTTGGCAGGGCCATATGCAACTACAAGAAATACAGACAGGCAGGAGAGGGACAAAGCAGATGCTTGGCTATGATGGCCCATTCCTTGCAACACACACTCCATGTCAGTGCTAAGGGGAAGGCTCTCTCAGCCACCATCCTGAGCACATCTCCACCTGAATACGAAACACGAACACACACTCCCCCCAAAAACCCTTTCCATTAAGAAAGACTGGAGCAGACACCTTGACAGTCTTAGGACAGGTGACAGATAGCATGAGGGTAGGCCAGAAGCAGGACTTGAAAGCAAAGACAGGTAATGTTTGTATGTGACTGGAAGGCAAAGGGCAAGGCAAAGGACAAGCAAGCTGTCTGTGAACCGTGCATTTCGACAGCACTGTGTCTCAACAGAAGCAATAAATCCCGTCTTCAGTGTTGTCCAAGGCTAGCTGTAGCACTAGCAAAGGCATCAGGGAAGCAAGAGGGAATTTGGCAGCGAGGTAAATTGCATGACCTAATGGGTCCTTTCAGTCTCAAACAACCCTGACTGCATGATTTAAATATAGCTGGAAAAATACATTCACAGTCTGAGATCCATACATGTACCGCCTAACTATTTAAAACCTTTATGCTCCACTGTTATGGGGCAGACAGTTTACCAGGAGTGCTCAGAGGGGGGTATAGGCGTAACACAGTCTTGCTAAATTTCCATGGCTCCAAGCTAGTGAGAAAAAACATAAAGCTGCCCTCTCAGAGGCAACTTAACTGCATGTACTAAATGATGAGATTTTCTTTAAAGACTTCTACAGGTTTGGTATTTGGTTTTAAAAAAAATTAGAACTTTAGGATGCAGTTGCAGTGTTAGAAGCTCTACGACGTGCTTTTGTAGAAAAAAAAAAAAAGAAGTTTTTAAAAACTTCATAAAACACCTTGTGTTTTTTAAACATTTCTATAAATTGAATGCAGACATTACCTCATTAATGCAATTATTGTCTGCACCATCCTAAACCTACAGGAATTTTCAGTCAGACAAAATTGCATTTCTTTTTATCAAACATATTCTGCAGTGAGAATGAATCTTAGCTTTTATTTTAGTAATTTCTGCAAGGTATTTCACTAAGGTAACCTATTTGTTCCCTCTTGCAACACTTTCTGTGCTTTTCCCCAGCTGCCACTCAGAATGACTGGCATGTTTGCACAAACATTCCCTTTTCAGACAGCCTTAATTATAAGAGAAATGTAAAACTTTGGATATTAATCCACTGCCCCCTTCAAATAATAGTCCTCCACATGGAAAAGCAAGTGCACCAGAAAGAAGAAACATTACAATATCCATATGAAACATACTAAGACTAAATTTCTAACCTGGATACAAATCCAAAGAGTTTGAGGTGTTCAGAAGGGCTGGAAGGCATTGGATTCATCAAGTCTCGGATCCGTGCTAAGCCAGCGATTCCAACTCCAACCACCACAGTCCCAAACATTTTGTTAATCTGATCAAAGGAAAAAAAAAAAAGAGCAACATTTTTTTCTTTTAGCAGGGAGAGGAGAAGCTGAGAGGGAGGTAGGAGGATGGATTACTCTTGAACTGTGCTCTCTTATAGCCAAACCTTATTCAAATGTCAGCAAGCAGACAGCTAACAGAGATGCTACAGGCTACTGAGCTCACTTGCATCCCATTGAAATCTGGTCAAGTGGTTCAGCCTGTCATAGGACAAGTCTTGAGGCTTGTATTTAACAGCTATTATATCACAGCTCTGGCACAAAGTTCTTCCCTTCTGTGAATAGAAGGCAGACTTCAAAAGTGAGACATTCTTCTATTTATATCGGCGCTTCCATGCTGGAAAGGAGCCAAAAGGTTCTGCAAACCCAGCAAAGCTTTATATAAACCCTGCTGACTTCCTGAGCATCTGCAACACAGCCTGCCTCGGGGTCCCACACAGACACTCACAGCACACGGCAGCATAGCCGGAATACTTTGGGACAGGAAGCAAAGAGCATCATTTCTTCCCCCATATAACCACCGGCACGTCCTACAATGTCATGATGCAACCAACCATCTGGTAATTTGGTCAAGATGCTTGCTTGACATTTCCATGCACAAAGAAAGCTCTGCCATCTCTTTAATGACAAGCAGGCATGTCCTCAAGATTTACGTCTCCCAAAAGCACATTCCTGCCACAATTGCATCATACAGAGGACAAGCCAGGTATTGCACTCGCTGGCCAGACTGCTGGGCCACTGGTAATAAATTATTCTGTTGGTTCTATGATTTGCATTTGATTTGCGGAAGCACTGGGCAACCAATGTAACCTTTCAAACCTGCACTGTTCCACCATGCTGAGGACTAGCAAAACTCTGTGAAGGAATTGTAAGATTTACAGGAAAAACGGCCTAAAGCCAAGACAAGTCAGCCCCTCTGCATTTTTTGTTCCTTCCATCCTATGACAGCATCCCTTCAAACTCTGTTTTTTTCTGTTTTGTTGTTCTCCTTCCTGCCACTGCCAATCTCTTCACCTGAGTGAACTTCTTCAATCACTTCTACTACCCAGCTGCAGCCCTTCAAATCCTTCTGACACTTAAAGGGATATATGGACACCCCCACTTCATTCCTCCTTGTGCCTCTTGTCTGATGGGATCACAGTGCAGCAGCACAGCCATAAGTGACTGTTCTGACAGTGCTAGAAGATGACAGCTGGTAACAAATTACATCAACTGGCACAAAGAAAAAAAGTAAATGAAGTTCCTCTCCAATCACATGTCACATCTGGATTTTGTTTTTCTATAAGCTCCCGCCTACGTATATATTCCTGTCAGTGCTGAATCCTGCTTACTTTATACATGTCAAAAGGGTACAAGGGTAAAACACAGAGTGGCATATTTAATATAAAAGAAAAAATGAGTTATATTGGAAGAGTTCTCTAGGGGGATTACAGTGACACATCATTACCAAATATTTGAGGTATAATGTGATGACACTGCTCACCAGGGAAGAGAGATGTGTAGGGCCGAGAGAGGGGGTTGGAAAGAAAGGTAGCGTAACCATACAACCCATTTTCAGTTCCACCCACAGGCAGAATCCTGGCCTGGGATCTCAATTACACTTGCTTTTATCTATGGCCAAAGAGGAGAGACTGAGATTTCAAGAATTATCTTGGCTGGAAGGAGCCCCTGGAGGTCACCCGATCAAAACCCCACTTTGCCGCAGCAGGGCCATGCCTGAGTTCTGACTGTTCCCGTGCATGGCAATCCAGCAACATCAGGGCCTCTGCCACAGTGTCTGACCACCCGCACAGCAAGAACAACTTCTTACTATCTATTCAGAGTTTCCTGCATTGCTTTTTGCCATTTCACTGCACTTCTCTGAAAAGAATATGGCTCTAGCTCCCCTACATTCTCCTATCAGAAAGATGCAGGCAGTGATAATATCCCCCTTTACACTTCTTTTCTGGAGGCTCTGAAGCCTCTCTTCATTCATCATCTAATCCAGCCCCCTGACCATCCTGGTGGCTTTCCACTGGACTTGCGCCTGTATTAAACTTATTTCTCATACCACAGTACACAAAACTGGACACAGCACTGCAGACGTAACCAGAATCTGTTGGCTACACTCTTGCTAATTCAGCCCAGGACAGGGTTGGTCTTCTTTGCCAGAAGAGCATGCTGTGGCTTGAGGTTGAACTTGTCTACCAGCATCTGCATGGCACTTTCTTGCTTTCCAGTCAGGCAGTCCCCAACCTGTACTGTTTCACAGGGTTATTCCGCCCTGGACAAGGGACTCTCATGTTTGCCTTTGATGAACATCATTATGTTCTTGTTTGCTGTTTCTCTAGCCTGCCCAGGCCCTTCTGGTGTATCGGCCTTTCCCACTAGTTTGATTCCATCCATGGACTTGACAAAGCTGCTCTCCATCCTGTCGTCCAGGTGGTAATAAAGACATTTAACAGTACTGAAGAGAACAACAATATCTGCCCTTTTGCAGTCACCAGGAATCTCCCTTGATCACCAAGTGTCTTCACAGTGACATCAGCCAAGCCCCTCAGCACCCCTGGATGTACCTTGTCTGGTGCCGGGGGCTGCTGTACATCCAGTTATCTCAAGACCTGTATCACTGTCTTCCTCTACTATTAGCAGACTCAGAAATACCGGAGGTCTGAGGACAGACCTTACTAGTAAAAGCTTCAGTGAAAAAAGGCATCAAGTGCCTTTAATTTCCTTCATCCCAGCCCCACTGAGCACCAGGCTCATACTTTCTCAGTGCTCTTTTTCTTGTGAATATACCCAGAGAAACCCCTCCCATAGCTCATTTTCCAGCTGAGCTTTGCCTTTTCCAGCTCCAACCCTGCAAGCTTGGCCACTGTGTCTATGTCCCTCGTGGATAGTCCCTCCCAGTTTATGCACTTGCTTTTTGTGTTTGAGCTCAGTCAAGAGGTTCCTGCTGATCTACACCAGCTTTCTGCCATTCTTGGCTCTGCTTGCAGAACACGAGTGGGGTGCCTGTGCTCCAGGAAGGTCATTCCTGTAGATCAATCTCAGCCTCTCAGCACACCAGGGCAGTCACCCATAGGACCTTGACAAGCAGAGCCATCGAAAAGCCGAAAAACTGCTCTTCTGAAGTTTATGATTGTAATCCCTTAAAATTTAGATTCACGAAGGGCTACAGTGTGTATCAGGACTAGGTCAGCAGAGGTTTAGAAGCAGTCCAGCTGATCAGGGGCTTACTTTAAGTTCAGAAATTTTCAAGGTTAGTGGAGTGTTAAGCTGTTAATATTTGCCTACTGCCTTGAGGAGGATTGGGAGTGGGAGTCACACAGCAGACAAATTCCCCTGAAGCTCCTACAGTCATCTTGTTTCCAAGAACTGCTTTTTTTTTTTCTGCAGAGCTGCTGACCTCCACTTCAACGAAGTGGAAAAGGTGGGGGAGCTGACTACCTTCCTCAACTGCCATGAACAAAGAACACACCTCAGCAGATGCTCAGATTGCTGAACATCAATATTTTTGCCTCTCATTTAAAAAACTTTCCTAGTTTCATCTGATGAACAACTTCTGACCTCCCTAAAAGTCACATTTAAGAGAAGCAAGATGATTTCAAGCTAGGAACAAAGCCTGTTACTATGCAACCTGTTGCCATAGCAACCAGCCACTGGTCCAGGTCAAGGGTTTGCAGGCTAATACAGTATCCACACGGAAAAAGACAGCTACTACATGTGCATTACAGAAGCTTTCCTTAACGCGTGTAGCTAAGAGAAAAATCACCATGTCTGCAACCCTGCTGCTGCTTTTTATTATCCTCACGTGAGTCACATAAGAAAACCCAGAGATGCTTAAGGAGCAAAGTAAATTAGATGTTTTTTGGAACTGTCATGAACCAGGTAAGAACAGAATACAGAACACTCATCTGAGATTCCAGATTAATATATGAAAATTTACTGCTCAGTTCATACCTTTACACTAGGATAACAGCTACAGTTATCTTTCAAGCACAAAAACAAAAAAAGAGGAAGCCCAAACCATAAACTGCCTGTCTTCCATGCCTTTTTCTTAAGATAGGTGACCTCAGTTCAAGCTTTGAAAAAAGATTTCAGAGGCATTTTAAAGGCTGCTGAACTTTGACTCCTGTTGTACTGAAAAATTGTACAGTAAGTGATAGAACAGTACATCAGCCAGGGTCTAAAAGCATTCTTCTCCATTCTCTCCTGACTAGCTATATGAAAGCAAAGGGGCTGGTGAGAAGACGAGAGAGTGATGTCCTTCATGCTCACAGCCTGTGACTGAAGAGTGTCTCCCACCACCCCACAGCAATTGCCCTGGCCTGGTCACAGGCAGTGCTGCCAGCCCCACCAAGGGTCCCCTCTGAACTGGCACAAGGAGCATGGCCGCTGCTGACTGGTGCTGGAGCTCTTCCCTACCAACAGCCACAACAAGTGCCTCCTCTTACTAAGGGAGATGAGCCCTGCATGGCACAGAAGCAGACCCAAGAAAGGCATCTAGCTGAAGAAGATCATCCATCCTACACCAACATATCATCACCTTGTCCTCCTTCTGATCTCTGTTGAATTTTCTGTGCTTGTGCTGCTTATTTCCTCCATTGAATAGACACAGACTACTCTACAGCAAAAAAAAAAGTCCCCTATACCCAAGGATTCTTGCAAAATTTAGCAGTAAAATAGGAATATTCAGCAGCAAAACAGGCAATGTCCAAAGGGATTGGTCACCCAGCAAATGTGTTCCTTCCCAGAGAAATCACAGTGGAACTTCAGTCCCTATATCTTAAAACTGCTAATGCTCAGAGGTAAGCTTTAGGGAAGTGAGGCTTACCTCTGTTTTGTGCAACATCACTAAGACTGTGCAGAGGTAAGATAAAAGGCAGAGCTTACAAATTATCTCCCCTTCAAGAAAATTTTTCATGGCATCTCTAGATATCACAGGATGAGAACACGTACTTTCTCTCATAATACATCAAGAATTTCAGTAAGCCTCATGCACTCTCCCTGCAGTTTTCAAAATCTTGTTCCCACAGGTATGAATGAGTGACTTGCATCTGAAATAAAAATATTTTCCAATTAATGTCACCTGCAATAGCATAACAGTAATGTGGGAGTCTTTACTGAAGCTCTCCCAGACTGGTCTTTTTAAGTGTGCTACTTCAAGTAACTACCACTTTACTGCCACACATATCTTAAGAATAGCAGAAACTTCACAAATGAGCACTTAATCTGAAAATACTGCTGTCAAGGTTAGTTGACTTTTGCATACTCAGCTGTTGAACCATTTCATTCCCACAAGTAATTCTTCAGCAATTTTCACTCTCTCCAACATCCCCTTCTATACCTGTCAGATCTTTGCGTACATTAAACCTATAGTTCTACCAAACCTGAGTGCTGACACATTGTAATTTCCTACCTGCCAGTTAAAAACACACAATACAATCCATACTGACCTGGCAGCCACATCCCACTGCTCCTGTGAGTAGAGGGGGACTCAGATGGCCAGATACCAGCAACCGGGGACATGAAGATTCAGGGGCAGCTATTGCACACACGGTGTGTCTGAGCCCAGCCACTGGAAGGATCCACCTTGTAAATACATACATACATACATTCTCATTAGCGGACCTCCATCCTGCTCTGCCAGAGAGGGGAAGAGGATGTGGCTGCTGGTGCTGGCTGTGTTTTTGTGAGCGCTCTGTCTGTGATCTGTATGGCTGGCCACATACAAGTGTATATACACGGTGTACACGTATCCTCTGAGTACATCTGCTGACTGGGAATATGTTTTCAGCGTTGCTGCTGGTTGGACCAGGGGCCACAGAGCTGAGCAGCCTCGACCCTCTCAGGCCGCTCAATTCAGCCAGTGTTCTCCCATAACATAAACCAGGCTGGACCGAGGAAGTTCTCCAGAGCTCCCTTTGCAGCAGACTTGTGGATTAGACATCATAGAAAATGTTTTCTCTGTTATGGCAGCAAAACCCTGAGAGGGGGGTTGCAGAATCTTCCTTGATAGGTGTTTTTACGTCAATGCTGGACAGACAGCAACAGTCACTGTAAAATCAACAAGCTGAAACCTCAAGGTCCCTTCCAGCCCTACATCTCTGATTTCAAATACCCAGAGCCCCGGCAGATGCTGTACACAGGGTGTTAGTACAGCCAGTGCCACCACCTCTCACTCTCATATTGTCTACTCCTAGCAAGATGCATCTGTCTGGAGGAGAGAAAGCAAAAACTGAACAATGTGGATTTTGTTAGTGTTGTTTTTTAAAAGGGAAAAGCTGCACAAATGTTCCAATTTAGCAGCCTATTCAAAGGCATAAATATCCTTTGCTCTGCAAGAAACCACTTATGTGCTTTAACCTCTGCATGTGCTTAAGTACCTTAAGAAAGCAGACTCAACACAGGCTGTGTTAATTCTAGCTAAAGGCAGACCTTGAAGGAAAAGGAGAAACAGAAACAGAGGCAAAGAAAATCATTGTTCAAATGCTAACATGCTGGAGCGGGAGCTTGTGCCTTTGCTGCAACCTAGAGATAAAAGTAAAATCCTTCTGCAAGAAAGAGACAGTCAGGAAGGCAACCCCCACCACTCTCTTTGTTACTTCTCTTTAAAACATTAATTGGACATAAAATGAGAGTCAAAAATTTTCTTGAAAACCTGCCAAGACCATTTACAGTCTCCACATTTCAGAGGAAAACAACAGCACCTAGAAGCTGTGAGCAACCACACACATTTTCCTTGCGAGTTGTTTGTTATGGTCTTAAGTGTCAACCCTCCCCAGCACCTCTCTGTCTCTCACACCCATCTCTCTGGTTATCGTAACATGCAGGCTCTGGCAAGTTACACCTTTGAGGCACCAACTCTAGCAGAGCTTTGCCAGCAAAAAAGTGTCTCTCATCCTGACTGGCACCACTGTGCTGTGGAAACAGCTAGAACGGGCTGTTCCTCCTGCCTTTTAAATGCTATTTGAACAATACACCTGTATTGGTTTACATTTATATGTAGGTTTATTTGCCCAGGTTTACTGATTAAACTCTGGTTTTCCAGCTAGCTGCCAAAGCTGAAGTTGATACAAGTATGGTCAGATGCTGTGATACAGCTGCTGAACAAGCACCTTTATCATATACAGTGATGGTTAATAATAAATGACTGCCCTTGTCAGGGATACTTGACAGATACACTGTCTTCAGCATTAATAGTTAAATAGAAAGGAGAACTTATCTTAAAACATACATCTGCAACTTAAGTACCTCCAGAGTCTGCAACAGTTCAGACTCCAGTCACAGTGAGGTTGCTCTCCACAGCCTGCAACTTCATGCTTGCAGCAAAAACACTTCACAAAACTAATATAAAAGCATGAGAGGTACTGGAAGAATCTGAAAATCTGTTTTTAATACATGACATATCCCACCCTGTAGAGGACTGAGTCAGATGTGCTGTGACATACATGCATGGGTATGAATGACCATTTTATCCTGCTCTCTGTCGGTAGTTACCCTTTGTGTTTCAAATTTGGTTGTTAGTCTGAAGAGGAAAAAAAATAAAAGCAAATAAAACGTCTGAGATGGAGTCCCAGACATGCGCAGAGAAGCGAAGTCCTTGGTCTGGCTCATTTTGTCCATTAGACAACCTATATTGTTTCAGTTTAAAGAGAAAAATGGTGTTTTGTGCAGACAGTTCAAATGGTGGACCTTGCCTATTTTAAGTGTTTTGCATGAAACAACTGATTTCTATAGGTGACAGCGGAGAGCCAAATTACATTTGAATGTAATTTAGATAGTACACTACTAATGCTGAAACTATCCAGGAAAGAACTAAGCCCATTTTTTGGCACCTGGGAGAAAAAACAAACAAAAAAACAAACAAACAAACAACAGAGAATTGAAGAGTTCCAGTTCTTATTTTATAAATATATCCTCTTAAAAAAAATACAACAACCACCCTACTTCTAATGTTAAGTTTCCAGGAACTAGTCTGGAGTGAATTACCAAGAGCCTTATGAAACTTCTGGTGGGTAAATAAACAATCCCACATAACTGCAGCCTCATCACAGCTATTCTTTAACCAAAAGGCTGCTTGTATGTGGCTAAAGCAAAGAGAGCCACAGACAGTGCCAAAAGTTTCTTTCAGGCTTTAATGTGCTATAACAGTTTTTGAAAGTGAACTTGTCTATGGTGGCAGAAGAATGTTTTAGCAAGTGACTGTCAGTTACTTTGGAGTAAAGTCCAGTTTTAGATGAGCACTCAGGAGAATGAGCAGTGGTATGGAGCTATCGGCAATCCATAGATCCTAATTTTCCACGTAATCAAACAACATTATTGCTGTAGTACTAGCCTGTGCCTGAAAACAGGCTGGAGAAAATAACCCTGAGTAAAGCTAAAAATTGTAATAGCTCAAAGAACAGAAAGGGAAAAAAAGGCATGAAACACATCCCCCACCACATTTTTGATTTAACACCCACATAAACACTAAAGCTACCACAAATTTGAACTCTGCCAGGTATGTGTGGACCACTATGTACCCTGGCTTCCCCGCAGAACAATAAAGCCACCAAAGCCTCTGCACAGCTAAATAACTACTGAGGCTCTGCTTAAACACCTATTGGATACAAAGACATTGCTGTTTGTGCTGACTCTTACACTTTTTAAAGAGAGCTTTTCACGTTCCATTAAAAAAAAAAAAATAGGACTACTCATCTCTATCTGCATTTTTGGGAAAACTTTACTCAGAGCTAATCACAAGAGGCGTAGCTGACAGGGCAAGGAGCTGAGACATGTCAAATAACCTCAGCACATTCCCCTCCCTTCTTATGCTGGTCATTTTCTTTTTGCTATGTTACCTATCAAAACTAGAAACTTCTCCAGCTCACTTGGTAATTTCACAAGTGCCTTGCAGATAAACTCCAATGCTAGCAGTGGCTTCCAAGCCTTTGCTGTAATACAAATGAAAGTGATGACAGACAGTTACAGAAAAATGTTCAGAAATATTGTTTCAATTACTACATCAGCCCCTGAATTTACCCGTCAATTACTGCTGGACTTTCTACAAGCGTTTTCTTCTGCAGAGGACCCAACGAATGCAGAGGTGGGCTGGGTAGAAGTAGGAAAGCTGTGTTTCCAGGCTGTATTCCTGCCTTCTTCCAGAAGTTTACTGGGTGACCTACAAGAAGCAAACCACATCCCCTTTCCCTGTCAGTCCTCCCAGTTAAAGAGCAGAGGAAGTATGTCTCTTCTGTAAAGCACTCTCAGACCTTCTCATGATAAGTGCACTGTAAGAAGTAGGTATTATTACAACCTTTCTCTTCACTGTAGGAAAGGCCACACAGATCAGACATCTAGAAAAGGTGGCTATAACTTAGGTTTGTATTGAAATATCAATATAAAACAATGTCATATAATGCATGACACAAAAATGTTTTGTTTTGTTTTTTTCCTTTCTCTTGCTGTCAAATTAATCTGAAACCTAAACTCTACAAGGAGTTATATGCATGCTTAGCTTTAATCCCAAGTAATCCCACTTATATCAATGAGAATATTCCTACAAATACATTAAGAGCTTTTGCTGTTTACTGTAATACTAGCAGGCACAAGAACAAAACACTTAGCCAGCCACAAGTATCTTTTAATATCTTTATGGACTCAATCCAATAGATGATACCTATCTTCCGGTCCACTAAAGGTCACTGCATCCCAGATCTGTAACAGGCTGACCTATTTTGAGAATTCCCCAAACAAAAAAAGCACTCCTGCTACAAGCTGCAGTCATGATAAAGATATTCCTCACCATGGCTCATGGAACCCTCTGACTCCATCATTAGCATGATGGCAATTCATAACACCAGAGGCCTGTCCCACACTCTCTTCAAAGCAAACAAATTGTAGCTGGTCAGGCAAGTGTAATTTTTTTAGCTGATTTCTCTTCCCCTATCCCAGCAAAAATGTTTTCACTTTTCTAAAATAAATTGAGTGTGATAGACTTTTTTCTAATAACAAAATAGAAATAACTTGAGAAGTAGATAACATTTTGCATAATGTTGTAACCTTAAAAATTATGCATGCAATGGCTAACACCTCTGTCATCTTACCAGTCTACCACTCCTCAGTAGGGCCTGAAAAATGCCATGGGTGCTCTCCATTCCCATCAAATTTTGGAAATCTACCAATGGCAGCAATTGCTTGAGAGAAGGGGGGGAAAAGCGCTTTTGAATTAAGATTAACAATTGAGGTTACTCAAATCCCTCCTAACTTTAGAGCTCAGTATTTTTCATGAAGAGTCAGTCTGCAATTCAATGTCATTTAGCAGTCAAGTAGTCCTGACGTGCTACTTATCTGTTAAAATTGTCCCAAGAAACTGAAAACACCTTTATCAAAATATCAGCCACTAGAGGGGGCGTGTGGCGTCCTTCTTAAATCATACTAATAAGAAAGTTAATTAAAAACAAATTTAAAAGGTTACAGGAATGCTGTAAAAGCATATTTCCCACAGCGCTTCAACTGCACATTAAGTCTCCTGCACAGTTTTAGGAAGAACACTGCTTTTCTTGTCTATAACCAGACACATTGCAAAAGCAAACTCCACATTTTCCCTTCCAATTCCTAGGTCTACCCCCATCAAACCCTACAATTTCTACAAGCAGAGAAGTAGTTTTATAGGCCAAGAAGACGGCTAAATTACCCACTAGTTTTGATTTGCCTGTACAGTGAGGCAGCTCTGAGCATGCCTAAGCATGAACCTTCAAGTGTGCCCACCTAGAGCTTGACATGCTCAGGCTCACGCTCAGGCTTGACAAACAAGCGAAAGAATGACCTACAAGACAGCTCCTATTTACAGCTGTCTGCCTCTTTACAGATCCGCCATCAACAGATTCACTGTTCCAAAAGTCTCCAAAAGGACCTAAAAAGCAGCCATCAAGTTGGCTCCAATTGCAATCAAAGCAGAAGATCCTATTTGGCTCAAGCCACTCCAACAACTACTAAAATGAAAACTTGTCTAAAGAGAAATGAATACATATTGCAACTCCCAGTTATTGTATTCCAGTCTTGCACATGGATATGTAATGAATATGAAACTCATAAAAAATGATAACCTGACTTGATGCTTGGGTTCACACAGTAAATTAGCTAGAGGAGGATACAGGATGGATTGTGCCAGTGTATTAGGGGCACTGTAGGTTCTACATACTTTGTTAGATCTCATTGGTTTTGGACCAGTGAAGCTGCTGGCAGCACCTACCAGAACTCATGACCCCCACCAAAATGTCTTTAAAAATAACCATAACTGGTGAAAAGGCTTTTTAAAAGCCTTTACTCCTCACAATATATCTTCAAAGATGTGGGGCTTGAAGGTTTTACTGAAGCTGAATGCCTGCTCAGAGAAGTAGTTTAAACACACAGCCTACTGACAACCAGCATGGCCATGTAATCAGGACAAACAACCAAGTGTGAGTCTTTTCGTTTCCTCTGACACAGTGATCTACTTACTGTGGACCAGTATTTTATTTACAACAACTGTGACTGAACAAATGGACAATATTCCATCAAAGGCAGGATCAGCACAACCTCCTAACTTTGCAACAACTCAAACAATTACTGCAAAGTTCAGGAGCAGGCAATACGTAGTTCATTGGACCTTTTCTGCAATATTTTGTTGAAATAACAGTTACTCTTATAAGAGCTCTGTCCCCTCCTCAAGTTCATGCCCTTAACTGCACCATCCCTTTAAGTGAACAAAGAGGTCACTGAGTTCTGAAGAGAGTGGCTGTACTGAACCACCACCATCCTATGCTACCAGTGGTAACATTAAAGATATTTTAAAATGTAACAGCAATCGTGTTCATTACTTTATTCAGCCTTGCAGCTTTAAAAAATCTCAGTCTAAATCCCTTCTTTACTCCTTACCTTCTGCTAGCATAACTCAAAGAATTTTAAGGTTCTGGGAAAGAGACCCAGTGTATAAGACTAATTTCTACTATTTAAGTCATTCACATCTCATGCATGAGTGTGGCCTGTTACTGTTTAGCCCTGTGCTGGTGGCCGAAACAGCAGACAGACATTCCCTCTTGCCTTTCCTTCCATAGGGGGACAAGGGGAAGGAAGGGAAAAGGAGGAAAGACTTGAGGGTTGAAATGGAAGTAGATTTAACAGAACAATCAAAGAAGAGTGTTACAGGGCAATACTTAGCCACTGAAATGCATGCTATTAGTAATGAAGGCCTGAGGACAGGCAACCAGCCCAGTAAAAACACAGAGATCAGAACCAGTGTCAGGAGCAGGGATAAGAGCAGGAACAGGAGCTGGAGCCCCTCTGCCCCACGAACAGCAGCCATCAAGGAAAGAGAGCAGACCCTGGTAATTTCCCACTTATATATGAAGCATGATGTTCATGGTATGGAATACCTGTGTTGGCCAGCTTGGGTCAGGTGTGCTGGATCTGCTCCTCCCCAGTGCTACCTTGCACCTGCATCTGGGCAGTTTCCTTTCATACCAGATCCCAAAGACCGGAAAGCTACTTGAATAAAACCTTAACTCTGTCTCAGGGTCAAAAGTGTCTAACTGCATGAAGAAAATTTACCCGCTTTTCAGTCAAACCAGTACAGGCCTCTCCACAAACTGGGTTTCAGACAAATCATCTTTTTTATCATTAGAAACAGAAAACACAAGGCATCCTACATTAGTATCACAAACACAAACACTAAACATGGATATTTGTAAGCCGTCACTGTTTTATCAATGCCTGCCTTAGCTATCAGATGATAAATCTCTGTTTTTCCCTCCCATGGTCAGACTTCTATAGATAAAGACAGCAATGGAGCCTCAGCAGCTCAGAATATGTAACCGACAACCGTCTGCAATGATCTGTCCTCCAAGTCCACTTGGATCCATTGGCTTTAGTTAGGATTAAATGGAGTCAGAGAAAGACCATTAATAGTGTGGCCAAACCATGGCTTGTGAGTCACAAGCCATTTGATTACACTTGCTTTCAGGCTGGATGGTTTTTCCTCCTGACCACACAGATTTTAGTTCTGCAGTCTGGAATAGGAAGGTTTATTCCAAATAGGCATATGAGCAAAAATAAGGTGATGTTAGAATAAGGTGGGTTAGAAATAAAAAAAAAAAATAATAATAATGAGCACACTGTAAGTAATGTACTTTGAACTTCTCTTTGTTAGAATGACAGAATGGTTTGGGTTGCAAGGGACCTTTAAAGATCATCTAGTCCAAACCCCCTGACATGGGTGTGATGTTTCTCTTTCTCCAGTCACTGGGGACATTGCCTGATCGCCACAAATTTTCAAACATGACAGAGAGTGACTTGGCAACTGCACCAATTCTTCCTACTCATGATGATTCTATTGATGAAAAAGGCCATCTCTGTCACCATGGCAGTATGAGAATCCAAAGGCAAAAGATGAAGAGTTGAAGCCTCATTTAGTAGTCATTTAACAAAAAGAAACTTAATCTCCAGGGTTATCAGCACCTTCAGGCTTCCTTAGGAGCTGCTAACTTGGCAGCATCTAAGATAGGAGGACTTCCCCTCCCATGTTTCAAAAACAGGAACATCATGCCTCTGATATTACAGGACATTTGATGCTGGGAAAGTACCAGCCAATTGACAGGGATGGTGGTAAGCTGCAGTGAACCAGCAGTTTTTCTGAAAGGTGCTATTTCAGCCCGAGTGCATGAGCAAAAGAGCACTGCTGACCTTGCATTTGAAAAGAAAAAGGAAGGTGCATCATGCATTTCCCTGGTGCAAAATTAGGACTTCTTCAGAGACAACAGGGAATAAAGAGTGTGTTCTCCATCTCTGCCCACTTGAGAAAGCAACATCCTGTCTGGTAGAGTCTTAGCAGAAAAACTGGGCTCAGAACAGCCAGAGAATTACGTTGCCACATTCCCTGCTCAGAAGGCAAGATGAAAAAGGATGTGAAGCTTTTCTCTCCGCTAAAAGAGAAGACCATCAATCCATCTTAAGTCCTGTTTATTTTATCATATAACATGGATATTTTTATGGTTCTTTTGTGGTGTTTTCTTTATGCCTATGTTGCAACTATTACTACATCAGGCTGGTTGTCACCAGGACCCACCCAGAAAGGACTGGGTTGGAAACACCTGTCAGAATACTGTTAGTTTTAAGCAGTAAGCAGAGCCAGGCAAATAACCTTATTCAACAGATCCTAGTATTAAGGCCTCATTACAGATACCAGGCATATAAGAAAAGACAATATGTCTTATCTTTCTAAATCGGGCTAAGTGCAAAGACAGCTATCCCACTTTACTATGCAAGGTGGTAAATGTAACACAGATTCCAAAATCAAAGTTTTGCTCAGATGTTGCCATTTGAAAAGATTACACAGTTCAAATGAAAAACATGTTTCCCAGATCAAACACTTCCAGCAGTCACCAGTACTAGTTATGCTGACTTCTGCATGACAAACCTAAAACATATCAGGGCTGTTTCTAACAGACTGCACTCCAGGTTACTCAGACTGCAAATCAAGTACTCCATACTAATGTAAAAAACAGGCCTACTCTGTCTTACATGGGACACCAAGAATGAATGCAGACAAAGCCCATAGTCACCTTCAACGCCAGAAGTGTACCACTCCAGTTGCAGCCTCATCAAGTGACAGTGAGTTGTCACGAGTACAGAATCCATCTTTACCCTTTCCTGTGAGCTTCTCATGGATTTCTGCCTCCGCAAAATCATAGCTTTAGTCAATTACAGAAGTCAGGAGACAATTTGCCATCTCCATCCAAATTTTATGTATCAGATTTAATGGGGACAAAAAATCTCAGTCCTTTATATATTTGTATCTGTCACTAAGACTAAACTTAGAGAGATCTATACAAACACGCTGATGCCACTTCCAGCTGCACACCATTGTGCTATGCCTGGGAAAAATTAGCAAATTACTCCAAAGACAAGTACAAGCAAGCCACTGTGGTCTCTAAATTCATCACCAAAATTACAGACTAACCAGTCTTCTGTTGCTAATCTGTGTTGGAGACTGCAAAAGACAGTAAATACTGACTAAAGGCTGTTTTGCCTAGCAACAGAAGGGTTCACAAAGCTTTATAGCTGCTAGCATAGCTAAAAAACATCCATGGTGTTTCAGCTGTGGTCTCAACTTTTCCTCTCACATCCTGTCCCAGTTCCTCCTCTTACTGAGGGATTATGGAATTACTTAATAATTCCATATTCTTTCTGGCAGCTTTCCTTTGCTCTTATTCACAGAACAAAGGTAACGACAAGACAATAAGAATCCCTTTCTGCCCACACATTTCACTAAGAGGGAAAGCTAAGAAACACAGTAATGTTACTTGAGCCATAAGAATAGCTTGCTTTATTAGCCAGTGTAGTGCAGCCTTTAATTTATCATTTAGGATACTTACTATAATATAATAGGAATGCTGGTTGTACCAAACATGGTCTTTCTAACTGGTTTATACTGCTATACGGAGAAGAAGGGGGAAGGAAGGAAAAAAAAAAGGAAACTTCTTTTATGCTCACTGTTGAACTTGTGTTGTTAAAGTGGTGGATTGCAATCATCTGGAAAAACAGGACTGGCAAATGCATTTCATTATCTTTCCCAGCCAGGTGTGTTTTCTGCAATGTTTTCTTATTAGCACAGCAGAGCTCTGTCTGGATTGCAACATTAGTCTATGGAACACTTAAGTTCAGTTAAATAAAAAGCCACAGATCTTTTTGCTTAGCAGAGAAGAAACAGGTCAAATGCATAGATTCATGTTTTTATTACAGTTGCACTGATTCTACAAACTTTCAAGATGTAAGGCAACACTTTAGCCTTACATGCTGTCCTGGTTTCAGCTGGAATAGAGTTAATTTTCTTCCTAGTAGCTGGTATCATGCTGTGTTTTGCATTTAGGATGAGAATAATGTTGATAATACACTGATGTTTTAGTTGTTGCTAAGCAGTCAAGGACTTCTCAGCTTCTGAGGCTGTGCCAGGTGCACAAGAAGCTGAGGGGACACAGGCAGGACAGCTGACCCCAGCTGACCAAAGGGATATTCCATACCATGTGATGTTATGCTCAGTATATATTTGGGGGAAAGAAGAAGGAAGGGGGTACGTTCAGAGTGATGCTGTTGGTCTTCCCAAGTAACTGTCACATGTGATGAAGCCCTGCTGTCCAGGAGATGACTGAACACCTGCCTGCCTATGGGAAGGAGTGAATTAATCCCTTGTTTTGCTTTGCTTGTGTGTGTGACTTTTGCTTTACCTGTTAAAATGTCCTTATCTCAACCCAAGAGAGAGTTTTCTCACTTTTACCCTTCTGATTCACTCCCACACGCCACTGGGGGATAACAAGTGAGCGGCTGTGTGGTGCTTAGTTGCCAGCTGGGGTTAAACCAGGACACATGCATAGGAACACTTTCCATGGTCCAAGGCTAACTGCAGAGGAGGGGGACAGGCCCTCAGCAACCTTTGTTCTACTGAGTTACAAGAGAGTATGTATACACTCAGGGTGTTGGAGTTTTTTGTGTTTGTTTTGTCTTGTTTTTTTAACTACAGGATTAAGCTGCTAAGTGCCTTGGCTTTCAGACTGTTTTTCTTTCCTAAGCCCCATTCTCTACCCTGTCAGTGAAGTAACCTTTTTAGCACCTTGCTTAATAAAGTGCAGTACAAGTATAACATAAGTTCTTTTACTACACTGTGCACTACTTACAAGCTTCAGAAAAATCTACAGTTGCTTGAAAATTAGAGGTGAATGCGTTAACCCTGGTCCTGCATATGTTGATGTTGGTGTACCACTGTGTCAATCACAGGTAATCCTTTCCTGGGGAGTTATTTTCCCACTGCAAACACTGCTTTATTACATCTAAGCTCTTTCTGCTAGTTTTTCCACTTCTTTCCAGTGTTGGTTTGTTTTTTATCTCCTGTTGCCTGGCTGACACTTACCTAGCCAAGGAGGGCAGCACAGACAGACCTTCAATGGACCACACCAGTGACAATAGAAAACACCCACTAAAGCTTCTTACAACAAATCTGCACAACATACAGTGCAATATACTCTCTACAAACTATATCAAACTGAGGTGACTTCAGAGTCATTATCAAAAAGCAAAAATGCCAATGAGCATTCCGCTCCTGCATCTTACTAAGTCTTGAAATTCATGTGCAAGATTCAAAGTGAATCCAGTTTTAAATTGAAAACTGGTCAGTTAATTTATCCATTCACCTTCACTTGTTTTGACAAGAAGGGTTCATTTTTAGTGAAGAGATCAAAGTGGCCCCTTTCTCATCCTGTTCTCATCTGCTGAGTTTAGTTTCTGAAGTCTGTGGATACAGCAGACATTCTTCATTAAAGAAAAAAAAAAGTTTGGCCCTTTGACATTTAAAATCAAGTCTTTCAGAGCTGAATGTGGTGGTCTTTGGGGTTTGTTGGTTTTTCTTTGTTTGTTTGTTTTGTTTTTTATTTTATTTTATTTTTATTTTTTTTGGGGGGGGGCAGTCGTTGTTAAAACAACCAGTTAGAACTACATTCGGAAAATACTGAGGATACTAAAAATAAGAAGTTGAAAACTACAAAGATTGATTCTCCTTTTTAGCTATACAAAATAAGCATTGCCATTCCTTTAAGGATAACACAAAGCATACTTCACTGATTTAAACTCCAGTTGCTCATAAATGGTAACTCAAGTCACTGTCTAAAGAAACAGTGAGGTTGGTATTAGAAAAAAAAAGTCTGTTGACCATGTGCATGTAAATCCAGGACAAGTCCAGTATCATCAGCCTTCCAGTATATGGGAAGTTCCCTGATGAAATGGTAAGAATCATATCAATCATTAACATTTTACTATCAATTATTGAATATCTAAGTTGCATGACCTGTTTGTGGCAACAGGTTTTAGTAAGACTTTAACGTTAAAGTGCTGAAAATAATTTTAAATATTTACCTATTGCTTTTTATTTTGTGAAAAATAAAATTCAAGTTAAACTACTGAAACAGATTTGTCTTTATTTTCCCATTTATCAACATGAACGACAGAAAGATGCTCAAACACTATGTTATTGATTTTTGGCACAGTGTCATTCCATGTTCACATGTGTAACCACAGGACCAATAGTTGAATGACTATCCTCTTTCCAGGAGAACTAATTTGGCAAATCAGTGCAAGGAGTTTGATAAAAATTATTTCACACAAAATCAGTTAAATAGACTGTTGCCCTAATTAACATTACCTTGTTTTGTTTGAACAAGCTCTAACACAGAAGTCCAGCACGATGCCAGGAGAGTTACATAAAAGCTGAGCCTCTTTTTTCTGTGTGTAGACTGAGCCTTGATGCATTTTTTTTTAAGATGGAGACTGGTAGTAGCTGTGACTAGACCATAAAATAATCATTAACAAAGTGTCAATGTGTTTTATATACAGATTCTGTACCATATCTGAGGACGTAAGAACCACCTTTCTCCCACCAAAGGCTGACTGGAATATGGCCCCACCACTTCCTTTTACAAAAGGAAAATATTATCTCCACTTTTTGCATGGGTAAACTGAGGCACAGCAAGGCTAATGGTCTGTTTCAGAAGGGGGTGTCAAACATCTGCAGTAAACATGGATTTTAACACGATTTGGAGGAAGATCAGCATCTGTGAACACAAGCCCAGAAGACACTTTCTAGGGAGGGTTTTAAATGACCTCTCATGCTCTCACCATGCAGTGCTCTGGCCACGCAATGATGCTACTTGGCTACTTCCACATCATGTACAAGGTGCTGCTTCACTCCACCTTGAACATTCTTCCAAACCAAGGGCTTTTCCGTTTCTCTTTTCTCTCTGTTCCCCACCCCCTTCCCGAGTGCTGGCCTGTCCCTCTGGTGTGGTGGGTGCCTTTGGAGCAGGGAGGACAGCCTGACTCGCAGGACTGCCCCACTCCTTCACAACCGAGGGGGAAACGCTGGTGACAAGCAATCCTGGGAAGGGTGGAAGGAGGGGGGGTCAGAAGACGAAAGCGGTGCTTCCAAATTCTAATTACAGTTAGCAGGGATTAAGTAATAGTCACTAACCTCTTCAGCTCACAGAGGAGAAATGTGATCCTGTTTAATTCTCCTCCGCTCCCCGCAGCTCCTTCTTATACAACCCTTCGCAGCTCCCGCATATCAATGCACGGCTGCTATCAGTGCAGCAACACCCCCTCTGTCAGGAATCCAATAAGGACTCTATAGGGGCGGGCTATAGCCAGGAGCAGCTGCAGAAAGGCTGGTCCAGGCACTGGAGCTGAGTGCTTTCTCTTAGAGAACACCTAGAAAGCTGCATATGGCTAGCAAGGGGCTGAAACCTCCCTGGAGACCCGTACAAGACCCCGGTTAAGCCCACGCAGCGGTCACCCCAGAGCCCAGTCACGCAACGGCTTGCAGATACCGGTACATCAGCAGTGTCCATAGGCTGAGCCCGTGCTCAGGAAATTGGGAGTTTCAGCAGTGCCAAGCTGAAAATAAACCCTCCTGTGCCTGTCTCCCCCCAAGCAGGCGGTATACAGATAGCAGCCGCTAGAACAGCCCAGGACAGATGTTACACAAGCTCTTATTCAAGACTATTTGTCTCCCTTCCTACAGGGATTGCTTCCTGGCCCATTACCTACTGTGCTTAAGCACCAGCTTTTCCTTGGAGAGGCACCTTTTACCCAGATCTTAACCCCAGCCTCTTTACTTGCCATTTCTTATCTACATGCGACAGGACATTCAGCTGCTTCATCCAGGGCTTGGAAGATAAAAGCCCGAGAGGCTGCAGCTATTTTCCCCGAGGCCAGTAGCTCCTGAAATAAACAGTGTATGGAATGAGGACGGTCTGAATTCCACAGATTATTCTATACCATGCCGATGCTGGGCGTTTACAGACCTTGATGGAACCTAAAACTGTGTCACATTGGGACTACACATACAAAGGATCACATTCTGTACTCGTTTACCTCAATAGAAACAGCTGTAGAAATCAGTAACTATTTTTGCACCTGAGTGTGTTCTATTCAACCTGTTTCTGGCAAATCTTGGGGCATGCAATGTGTAAGCAGTAATACCTTAAGCAGTCTGACTTCTTCCTATGAAAGTTAAAAATCCAGTGCAGCTCTACATTTCTTGATTTATTTTTCAGAAAATCTGCAGAAATTTTAAGAGTGCTACACTCTGCTTTCCATCTTTTCCCACTAATTTCTTCTGGCCAATTAACTTACCAGCAAGACTTCAAGAACTCACTTGGCCTCCTCCCAGCCACATTTGCTTTTCCAAAGTGACATTTTCTGAGTCAGTTATAGAGTTTTAACTCATGCAAAACTTCTGTGGTCTAACATAACTTCATCCGAACATGGGTTTTATACTGACATTACTATGCTGGATGTTTCAGATATGTCACAGGATGTTTTAGAATTCTTTCCTTCCGCTCTCAAACACATTGTATTACCTACCTTTGTATTATTGTACATTGTACACATTGTATTATCTACCTATCAGCAGCTCTAATTACAGTTGTTACATAACTGCAATAAGGAGGAATTCCAGTGAGTGACTGAAGAATTCCATACAAGACTAAGGAGCAGAAATATTAAAGTCCATCAAAGCATGAATGGTGGTCTGCAACATATGTATGGTATTGCATTGGCAGACCAGGAGATACAGCATCTAAAGATATACATCATGAGTTCAACATACAGGATTGCTAATGAGTAGCACAGCAACTGTATGCTTAGCAGAAAGTAATGAATCAATTAGCATGATAGGAAACCATAATGAAAGGCAGAACATATGAAAGAATGAATGTGGGAGTGATTAGAGGCAGATGTAACTCGGAGCCCTTAAATTCATTAACAGCGCTCACATTTGTACAGCCACGTGTTCTACAGGATGCAGGACCTATCCAATCTCCTAATTAACATTGTACAAAGAGAAAAAAAAATGCTTCCCAGATTGATCAGCTCCCAAAAGCAAGCGGGAGTGGCAAAATACAGCCAAACAGGAGGGCCTTTCTGCCTCTTTCCAGCACACTGTGGAGTTAGGTTAGCGTAAACCAGCCAGGTAACTACTTGCTGTTTGATACCTGTACACCGCCTCGAGCTTGCTCTGCCACACATTTGTTTATTTATTCAGGCAGCCAGATAACAAACCCAAAATTTAACTGAACTCCATACCTGGTCAAGATTCAGGAGGTGGAGGGAGCAGCTCCTCCAGAGGTGAAATGAGACATAGGGGAGCCATTTGTGGCCATGAGATGAGCAGCTGGCATGGCAAGAGAAGCTAGGGTCCCCAGGGTGGTGGGAATGGGCAGGGGCAAACGCCAGCCTTGGAAGAAGCAGCAGGAAATATCCCCCAGCGTGGACATAGCTCTACTGCTATATTGATATCTTACACAGTGTGTTTCTCTTTCCATATGGAAATAGCAGAGTGAGTATCTATAAATAACGAGTGCCTTTCGACAACAATAAAACTTCATTAAAATTGGATGGATATTATATAGCTTTCATCATTGAAAAATTACAAGGGGTAGTTAGGCCAACAGAGGCATAGCTGGGAACAACAGACAAGTTTTTGGCACAAAATCCTTCTTCACGTCTGAAATGTGTGAAATAGATTTTTTAGAGAATAATTGGGTATGTGGGAGTCAGACCACCCCTGAAGGTAAAGACAACAGGTTCCCACAAAGAAGGGATGTTAGTGGAAAGGCAGGAGGCGAGAGAGGTTAAAAACCTGCAGCTTTGCATACAAAACAGCCTCTAGCAGAGCGCAGGAAGATTTCCCACTAGCCTAGGTCACCCGTTCCCTTTTTTGTCCTGTATTTCTCATGGTCCATTTTTTTGTCATATCTGCACATCGTTTTGTTCTGCTGATTTTTTTTTTTCCATGCCATGTTTCTCCCTGCTCTCACCTTCCACAGTCCTACGAGTGTTACAAGTCCTAGCAAGCAGATGTATTAATTAACTTCAGCTACAACCTAGCAAACTCCCACTTCTCAATTATTTTGTTAGGAACAACTAAGCAATGCAAAACAATATAATCATTATTGTGACAACAGGGGTTGACTAGCAACCACTGGAAGACCTCCACAGGAAGGAACGGTTTTATTTGGGATAATTCAATAGCGCATAATATTCCATTAAATCAGAATGGTAAGACCAAAATTAAAAAAAAAAGGTAAAAAGCTGGAAACTATTTGGATGATAGAAGAAACTGGCTTGGCAAGAGCCCTGAGAAGAATGGCTGATTCGACTCCTCAGCCAGGACGCACAGACAATAAATAAGAAAGCAGGTACAACGGAGCAAGAAACAGCAGTGAAATACACTCTATTGGTACACTCATGGCTTAATTTCAGATTAATCAGAACCTGTGAGTCAAGACTTGGGGCCCTGTAATCCAGCAGTGCTCACGCACACTTTACAAATGCTACAGCCTGCGTGCTGAGCTCAGTGACAGCCCTGGACAACTTGCTTAAATAAACACCACCGTGGCTTTGGCTTATGCGGTACAATGATGAGGGATAAATTCGGAATGAAAAAGATAAGATAAAGACAGCAGTAATCAAGTTAAATATGCACATCGGTGTAGGGAATCAGATCATCAGATAAAATCCAGAAAGTTATCTTTGGGGATTGCTGGACACTTACAGAAATTGTTGGGTTTTCCAATTTTAATGCAGAAGAGCGTTTTTATGGTGTCCCCGATTGGGGCTTGGCCTGGAAAATAATAAACCACCACAGAAGAGAGCAGATCTCAGAACTAGGCAGCAAGTTCAGGTGTATTTGGGATTATCTGTACGGAGCAGACAGGATTTGGGTTAGAGGGAGGCCCGCGCTTTGTTATCAACCATATGTTGACCTAAAGAAAATGGGAAGAGCAACAGTAACTCCAAAGTGTCAGAAAATATTTAACATTCAAACTTGTTTTCACATGGACCAAAAGACATACCATATTCAAATACAAAACCTCTTGTCCACAACTGTGACCGCTTTAGAATGAACCAGTTCGTTGCATGCTGAAGCAACATTGTTGGTCTAGAAACCAGGTTCTGGCATAGCACTATTTGTAGTTAATTTTGCTTTCTCTGAGAGACTGCAAATAATAAGATATAGACATTAACACCTCGTGAATACATTTAACTTTCCATTTAGCAACAGGTTTATTCAGCATGACTGTAGATAAGGGTAGCAGCAAACAATCATTGGAGCTTAAAAGACATTTTGAAAATAAGTACCAAGGCCTCATATTTGTTCTGAAACTGTTTGTTTTCTTTTCAGGGAACACTGTTTGTCTTGAGGAGCTGACAGGATCTGGGTTACAGGCAGGCCCGCGCTTTGCCATGGCAGGCGGCTGGGAACCGCAGCCGTCTCCTCACAAGTTTCCCCCTATTCACCCCCCATAGCCGAGCCCACGGCTATGGGACACCCGCCACCTCCGCAAAACGGGCGAGGCACAGACCGAGGAACCCTCCAGCCGTGCCTCCGAGGAGAGGACCCTCGGAAATCACCCCCTGCTCGGAACACAGCGGGGCCAGAGCCGCCGCCACAACCGCCGCAGCGCCCTCCCCTCAGCCGCGGCCGCCGGCAGCGCCCCCTGCCGCGCCCTGCCGGCACCGCAGGCCGCGGCAATGGCGGCCCCCACGGCCCACGCGTGAGCGCTTCCGCTGACCGCCGCTGCCGTGAGTGGGGAGGGGCAGCCGAGCCCGGGACGCGGTCACGGCCCCTGTGGGCGGTGGGGTACCCGAGTGAATTCCCCCCCGCCCGCCGGCGCGCTCGGCGCTGCCCAAAATGGCGACGCGGGAGGGGGCGGTGGGGCAGCGGGAAGGGGGCGCGGGGGTGAGTTTGCACTGGGGAAGGTCGAACAGGGCTCCTCCGGCTCTGTGAATAAGTACAGGAAACAGCAGACACTTAGGAAGGCGGTAGGGGTGAAAACAGAGGTACTAACCGGGTGTCATCACGGTGAGGGGAGCCGTGCAGCCAGGTGGCCACAGGCCTGCTAAGCAAGGAGTCTAAGACCCATAAGAGGATGAACAAGGATAATAATTATACACACATCATCTCACAGTGCATTTACCAGGGCCACGTTGACATAACTGCACTTTAAGTTAGCTCACCTGCTTTTAGAAGTGGGGTGTGAGGCAAATCTATTTAGTAAGGTAAAAACAAAGCCTGATGTGCATAAAGTATTCAAGCTGCTCCTCTAATGCTGATTTCATCTATTTAAAAGTCATTTCCAGAGAAGGGAGTGCCCAAGGGAGCTCGCACGCAGGTGGGTTTGAGATGGGGGAGGCACGGGATGCCATCACTTCTGCCCCACGGCCAAGGGGCACGGCAGGCAAACCGGACCTCAGCCCAAGGAAAAGTTAAAACAAGTACAGGCCCACAGTGCTCTGAGCCCTGGAAAACCTGGTGACAGAACCACAGGTATCAGAAGTTTGAAGAAACAAGGCAACTGTAAAGCAAGTCGGTTTCAGTAGCTTATCCACATAGTACAAAAACTATAGTAAATTTACTTCCGCATTTGGTACAACTTGAGGAGGGATCAAGTTGTCTTGAGCATGTTTAATATTCTAACACAATGAAAAAGAGGAATTGCTATGTTTCTTTCTCTTTAAAAAAAAAAAAAAAATCGAAACTCTCCAGTTTAAGATAGCTTCCATAACTAGATCAGACAAGGCTTTTGCCGTCCCTTTTGATTGGTGAGGCTAGCTCCTTCAGCCCTCCAGCTTAGTTGGTTTTGACTCAAATCAGTTACTTTCTGCCGATTTACATTAACTCTTGAAAGTACAAGAAGGGAGCATGCAGCATGAGGTATAAGAGTGGGCTGGATTGCTTCTTTTAATGCCAGGTTTTGATAAACTGAAGCATTGAACTGTAAAATGAGCAGCCCCTGTTAGGTCAGCCTCACAGTCTGGAGCAATAGCAGGCTGTGACAGCAAGATGGCCCTATTCCACTGCCCAGCTGTACATCATGCTGTACCTCTATCAGGTTTAGGGATCAGCTGGCTTTTTGAAAGTTAGTTTTCCTGTGCATCGAGGTTTTGTAGACTTGGCATACACCACAGCAGCACAATCCAGCAGAAGGGATGGAAAGTGAGCATGAGTACCCCTTCCAGCAGCAACTCGCAGCTGAACTTTAATGCAGTGTTAAACTGCACCTACTCTTTGTTTTGAGTCTAAGCTTTGACACAAATTTGAGCAGTAGAACAATGTTTCCTGTCGTGCTGGAGCCCATGTTAAGGGTTCTTCTTAAACTTGACTGAGGGTGTGGTAGGGACAGACGTGTGCATGTTGACAGATAACAAAATGCTGCCTTTCTGGCAGCTTAGTGCCTAGAGATCATTTTGTCCTAGTTAAGACTTAACAAGAATTATTGCTCTCACTGTCTCAACATAATAGTTTAAGGTACTGAAATATCCCAAATCAGCCAAATTCCAATAAATACAAACTGCAAAGAAAACTTATCTTAAACAAGCAATGTAGCAATTTTAAAGTTGATACATTTATTCCCCTGAGGAAGAAGGGGGGTGAAGAGGTTAATCAAACTTAATGTGTCAAATTTTTGTTAGATGAGCTTTAATTTAGACCAATGTAAATTGAATCAAAAACATGGAGAATGGAGATAAGGAGCTTTTGGGATTAGAAGAAAAAAATAAAACCCAAACCCTTCATTACTACTTTACAGCTTTTTCTAAGTAGTCCTTCACTCTTGCAGTTCTGAAACTAATCAAGTGTGCATGGATTATTGCTGCACATATTTTACTTCAAAGCTGTTTATTCCCCAGAAGTCAGAGGCTTTGCATGTCTGTTAATATAGTACTTTCCAGGCCACTTTTCTAATACAAACTTCTGAGTTTTGACTCAATGCCAAAAGGAGCAAAATAACATCCTTACCTTTGCAGCTGTAACCACAACATAAAACCAAGCAGGAGGAAGAGATGATGCTGGGGTTTGTTTTCGCTACACTTAAGGCACCTGAGGTGTTGTAGCTCGCACAAAGAGACAGGCCCACGCATGTCTTACCTAACAACATGGCTGTTAGGGCACTTGATCTTGCTTTTACAAGTGCCACAGTTAAGCCAGCACAGGTGAATGAAACTTATCTGTTAAATAACAGCTCTGTGCAGGCATCGTCCTTGCACAGCAGTTTCTCTTTGCCTGTACTACTGTCATGGATGAGTGGAATGCATCTCACTCGAAAGAAAGAAGCAGCAATATGTTTTATTGTGGTTAAATAATAATTTGACAGAGTCCAATGAATGCAATGGAGGAAATACACAGAGGAAAATTGAATTAGCCTCAAGTTAGAATGATGTGCACAGAGACTGGAGATGCAAAGCGTAAGAAAAACCCTCCCCATTGAGTCATGCGATTTAGAATGGACCCTCTTGCTTTCTAAATGCCTAGGTGCATCTATGTCCAGTCTTAGTCCCAGACTGGATCAACAGTTTATGTCTAAGAGTAGAGACATAAGGAATACAGAGGTTCTAATGATTAATACTGAGTAGCCACATAGTTTTATAACGTCCCATTGGTATAAATTCAGCATGCAATCAAACTCACCAAGGCAAAAATAAAGTTACTGTACTACAGGGTATCATGATATCAGTCACTTACCAAAGATCCGCCATTGGCAAAAGGTTTCTCTGCCTTGAGGAGCAACCCTGAGAGGTGTCCCAGCAGCTCAAGGGAAGATCACCACCATGCAGCCACGCTGCCTAGCAGAGAGAGCTCAAAGAAGGCTCACGTAGGCTGTCATATTTATAGATTAAAGTGGTCGGCTTGTAGTCAAATCATATGTGGTGGAAAGGTACACACGAGACTCCTTGTACCCACAGCTTCCTTTGTTCCTTGATAAATGAGTCTTGGAAAAGCTACTCGCTATTCATACGTCTACCGCATGATCGGTGTTCAGGCTCATAGGCATCAGTGATCCCTGTATCACTGCTCCTTTGTGGTGAACTAGAGGAGTTCATGGATTGGCATTAGCTCAGGCCTTTGCGTCCTTTGGAGCCGGCACCAAACCATCGCCAGTCTGGTCAAGGGGGCGAGTGCACCCTTCACAACTACCTTACCTGGTCTGTAGCAAACCCTTAGAGCAGCTCTGAGAACGATTCGGTAGCAGCCCAACTTGTGGTTGTTCTGAGAATTAGGAGGGATACAGATCTGAAGGCCACATCAGCTCTAGCCTACTTTTGTGCAGGCTTGTCCAACTCCAAACTGTACAAGTGCCACAGAAACAGAAGTCAACAACAGATGCATGCAAACATTTGATCTTGAAATGCTTGCATATGCATATTCAAGTTAGGAGGAAGGAAGAGGCGGGAAAAAAGGAACTTAGCTGAATTTTTCTAATTGTCTATAATGCTGTTAGTGACTCAGTCTACAGTTTTGAGCTGTGATTTTGCATAACTGAGGAGGCTGCAGAAAAAGGCTGTATTGTTTCTTAGTTTCTGGAAATAAGCAGCAGTTACATGACCATAAAGCTAGTGTGGGAACTAACTTCTTGAATATGCAGTCTTACTTTTTTCTACTCAGCATACCATAAGGAATAGAAATGATTTGAGTATGTACTTCTGAAAAGCTACTTGATACACAAGAAAACTTGAAATTTTACTAACAAGGTTCCAGTTGTCAGTCCAGCATTGCTTCTTGGTCTTTTCCCTGTTGTGAGCAACTTGAAAAGCACCACCAGCTACTTACATGACATTTGCTTTTAAGCATGTTTCGGGTGATGCTTCCTGGTATTAGTGTGTCTTTAGTTGAGTGATAGAATACTTTCATCTGCTGGGGTGGCAGTGGTGGTTTTTGTTTAACAACTGCATAGCAGTAATAACAGTTGTATTTAAACACCCTCTCTTCTCCCAGGGCAGAGTAATTTGCTTTTCTTTGTATTTACATACTTTCATTAAGTGATTGCACAGCATACTGCCAGCAAAAATAGATAGTCCCTGTTTCCAGAGCTGCCTCAGAGTACTCTACATATCCCCTGTACACAGCAGAAAATTTAGAGGCTTTTACCCCACCTTTCTCTCCCTTCCCTACACCAAATAAAAACTCATTCCTGCTATTAATTTGATTGCTACACTAAACATAGTAAGTGAAATTATCCATTACCTAAAAATGGATCCTGCCATCATGTTGTTAGACCTCTCATGGATCAAACTGGAGGCACGTGAACAGGGAATGTTTTCCTCTTCCATATCTGTAGCTGTATCTGCTTTGAAGAATGGTTTTGCAAGCTTCTCCCATTAAGTAACAAAGAGATAGAAATCTTCCACATCCCTGTGTGCCTTCTCCAGATGCGGATTAACTTCATTAGTGGCAGCACTAATCTCCCAGTCTGTCTGGCAGGTGTTGATCTATGCTCCAGCACTAGCATAGATTCACTTTGATGATGTTAAATGTGTTAGAGCCAGGAGTGTGCTTTTGAAGCAGATTGTCTCCATGTACTGTGCTTTGACTTGAACTTGAGGCTTTAAGATGGACCACCAGAGACTGCACCACCAGAGGATGCCTAACAGACTCACAGGTGGGAAAGTCTGTGAGAGCAGGCAAGAGCTAGTATAAATGAACCACACACACAAGACCCCTACAGTGGGAACACAGCCCCCAGCATCATGTATTTTGATTTACAGACCTGTACTTATTCCTGATATAGATATAATCAGCAGTAATTATAAAAAAGATCATTCTAGCATTAAAATATTTATAAATTGATGTATTGAACTCCCCCAGAAGTAAGACCCATAAGGAAAGGGAATATCCATGGGGAAGTTTGATCCATCAGAAGTCTAACACAGTCCCAAAGACCTCAAGACTAGTGCATTCCAGTCTTTTAGCACTCTACAGAAGTCTCTACAACTGGCTACATGGTGTTGATGAACACCACAAATCAAAGGTTTAAACGCAGAGCAGTACACGGAGTTCTGGACTACTTGAAAAGACACGCTTATCTATCTGAGCAGCGTTCATTATAATGTAATGTGAAAAGTCATTCACCTGGGACCGGGAAATACATGTTAGAGTACTTAGGAGGTCAGAGAAAATAAGAAGATACTCGGAATGCAGAGATGTTTGTAGATACAGGGTGACTAGACTGCCTAACAAGAGCTCACTTTGGCAGGTTGTAGGTAAAAGGAATACAAGTCTTGCCAGAGGCACAAATCAATAGGAAAGCAGGAATTTGTGTCCTGTTCATGGCATAAGAGAACCATAAAAGTAGTGTTAGCATTAAAACCAGGCACATAAATGTAAGTTAAAAGATGTAAGAACTGCAGAAACCTGCTCTGGAAAGCTTTCTAGGCTAAGAGTTATTAGGCTTGATTAGATATTCTTAGAGGCAATTCAGATGCTTTCCATATAGCTGTGGTTTTCTTAAGAGATTGCTACTGAGCTGCTCTTCAGCCTACTGGGTAACAAAGTATAAGCCAGTAGGAGAAAGCCAGAGCTAGCCAGGTTAAAAGTCAAGGATAATGGAGCTGGAAATATAGTGAGGAGAACAAGCCATGAAAAACCTTATTTAGCAGCATTGTGTTTTTTTTTCCTGAAGTCTTAAAATGAGGAACAGTATTGTCTGAAAAATCCTACAGGTCTTGTCAGCTCAATGCAGACATCACCAAGTAAAGGTCTTTGGCTCACTTACAACCTTGCATACTCTGATGTCTTGTATCATTTTCTTCTGTCCTCTCTACAAAACAACCTCTCCAAAACACATAGTAAGCATCCTTTCAGTGGCCTTCCCTGACAGCAGCTATGCCAAGCAGTAGACAGAATCATCTTTACTCTCTACTGCCTGCCCACCATTATCTCCAACCGTAATAAAGGCAAACTCTGAAGAAACATTTGTCATTTTTCATGGGACTGGTTGTCCAGTAAGCACGTTATTAATGAGTGTTCAGAGAAAAGAGTCACAGCCTATGTGTCTAAACAAGTGACATGGCACTTTTTGCACATGACTTCAAGTACCAAGCATTTAACTTTTAGTCAAAAAAAGCTTTAGGCTTGAACTTTTGCCTTGGCCCCCAGCATCATCTGTGTTTAGCCAGAGAGCTGCAACATGATGTAGGCCATACACCAACCTATTTTAACTACTGAGTTTAGATGGAAGAATGATGTTGCTTATTCTACCAGGACTGGAAAGCAACTGTCAGCACTTAGAGCTACATCATGAGCTGCTGCAATAAGTTTATGAAAATCTTCTGTTAAATAGAAAGCAGTGAACTGCATGTGAGTTATTAGAACTGCAGCTATCTAAGCTTAATTCTGGCATCTAGGAACATTTCCTTGGGTTTTACTGCATATGTATATTCATGGTACAAGCACTGAGAGTGAAAACTAAAAGCCTATGTGCCTCAGAACCTGCAGTACAATTAGAAGGACACAGCAGACTAGTACAAGTGAAGACGGAAAGTTGCTGTATGTAACTTCATCATTACATTTGGTCATGGCAAATGCATAAACACAAAGCTGCTTTAGAATTGCTAGTTTGCTGTAGTACAATATTTCTTCATATAGCATAGTGGGAAAGCCTACCTTAAGAAATGGTTTACAATAAATAGTACCTCTAAGATTCCCTGTGCTTTATAGGAGTACATGAAGAGATCCTTAGTGGAAGCCATCACACGCCACTTGGAAAAAGGCAAGTAACAGCTTACCAAGAGCCCTTATACCAAATAGCAGGCTTCAATCCTTTAAAAAAAGCAAAACGCCACCACACAAAAAACCAACTTGTATCCTAGCACATTTTCACTTCCTAAAGTAGCAGTAGAACCCTGCTGTAAAATGACTTCTCTTAATGCTAGAAGCTCCCAGGTACTTTGTCTTTGATGCCTATCACCTGCTAGTCTTTATAGCCCTTCTCCTTCAAGCCTCCCAGGTGCAAACCTTTCAGTTGAAAAATGTGCTCCTTAACTCTGCCTTACCCACAAGTGCTGAGGAGTATGTTTCTACCAGTCTTTATACTGCTAGGTGTGGAGGACTAACTAATTCTGAAAAAATAAGTTGTCTGTATTTCTGTTACTTTTTTTTTCTTTTTTTTTTTTTTTCAGTCAGGGCTTAATTACAAATTCCATGGGCTTCTGAGTAAATTAATTGAACTCCAGGGGTGTATATGAGTTACAACCACTGTTAAACACAGCGTGTTTTCTTCCCATCTTTGTTACAAAATCTACAGTGGTCTCCGTACTGCTTCCATTTAATTGGAGTTTTGCCACAAACTTAAATAGGTAGCTCAGTTCCAAATTCATAAACAGAATGGAAAGATTTACTCCAAGTGTGGGATGTAGTGGAAAGACGATTAGAAGCTGAGCAGTTGCTTTTACATGGTGAGCATGCCCTAGCTTGATGAGGTTATTTCCTGAACCTAAACTGTAAACAAGCAACTGTGCAAAGTCACAAACCTGTGTATGGGACACTGGATGGATGTCTTGGAAATTATGACAAAATCTAACAATCTTCACCTCACTGAAATTGCTGAAACATTTTCCGTGTACTTGACTGGAGCCAGGATTTTGCTGTAGGCACTTACACTCTGACTTTGCAGCAGTTAATGCACGCTGTGCAGTAAATTCCTATGAAAACTGTTTTAGCTCCTCTTCTTCCCATTTCTCCATTTTCCTTTAGGATAACTGAGTTTTAAAAGGTTTTCCTAAACTTTCTTCTATTCCATTCCCCTTTTTACACGAGAAACTAATAGATATCCTTCCAGCATTCTGCTTGAGCAACACCATTGTTGTTACTTTTACACTGTATTAGTCATAATGCACACTAGTATGAAGTCTTCCTTCAGAATTTCAAAGTACTTAACAAATATTAATTAAGTATTGCGTCTCTGTGAGGTACGTAAGTAATTAATTTTATAAGCCAGCATCATAAAAAGGAGAGAGGAGGGTGGATTCTCACATCAGTGCATAGCCTCTTATTCATTTACAGTTATTTTCTTCACAGGTGTCTAGACTTGAAGTTAGTTCCTTATGCAGCTTTTGTGATGGCCACAGTAACAGGAACATTTGTGAAGCTGAACTGCAAGACACCTTTCATATATCCATTATATGAAAGCATGTCCCCTCAAATTTGTTGTAAAATGGAGTTATAGTGAATCAAGTCAGTAGAGAAGCCAGGTGAAGAAGGTGAGACTTGAGCTCCAGCCCTGCCTCCAGTTCATCAGAACAGGCATTCTGAAACTTCTGTTGCCCTATGTTTGCTTTCCTACAGGTAGCAAAGGGCTTTCTGGATGTTGCAGGCTTCTTTTTCCCGACACATTTTACTCTTTCCACCTGGAAATCACATTTAGGCAGATTTTGAGGACTTCATAGATCTGTCTGGGCTTTCCAGATGTCTGGTAGCTGTAGGGAGCAGCAGACACTTCTGAACTAGTTGCTGCAAGTCTGGAAACTCTGGACATAATGCTATGAGCATGCACTGCAGTTACAGAACATGAAGCAGCCTAAGCAGGAGCAGCTCTGTGTGTGCTGTGCTGTCCAGCCATGCATCATAAGTCCTAAACTCTTCAGAAACAGCAGCCTTGATGTAGATATATTGTGCATCTACTAAGACTCAATGCAGTCAGCCCCATGCTTTCATGGGGGAACTACGCAGTTATTTGCACATAGATTATACAGCCACTGGCTTGTGGGTGTGCTGCAGCTGGTGCATAGGCACAAACTTTTTTCTGCTCATGAAGTCCACTGCAGGCATACGGGATTCCTACCCCTCTTGTTTGCATCCTTATACCCACACTCCTCCAAAGCAACAATGATCAGGATCCATACTTGTTCCACTTCTCTCTTTGATTCCCCCCTGTGACACCTGGGGATGATTTCACAGTTGCTACCACCAGGAGAGAGAGGTGGCAATCCCCAGTCCTTTTCCCTCCCAGCAGTCCTTGCTTTTGGTCATCCTGCTGTTTACCCTGCACTGGTTCTGGCATGTGTTGGATCCCTTCATTAGCCACTTTGGCCTATTAGCCTGGAAGAAAAAGAGCAGAAAGGTGGGTAGCTTTCTCTGTGGTAGCGAGGTAAATCAGCTTACAGACACAAGGTAAAGGATCCGAGGAGTACACGAGCTGCTGCAAGTGCAACCAGGGGGCTGGGAAGGAGATTGAGAGACTTGACCTCACACTTTTGCAACACTGACTTGTTAGATCAGCCTAGCTGCCCATGAAACAGTAGTTTGATTTCTTTCTTTTACAGAACAGAGACCTTACTTGGCCTCTTTTTCGCTTCTCATCATTTATAGCTATGTCTTTCAATCTGGGGAAATTTGGGTGGATTAAGTGTTTTTGTCACACCACCACATAAGAATCATATTTTTTGAGGGGTTATCAAGGATTTTCTACATGATCGCAATTGCGTATGAACTTTCTTTAATATGCTTCTGTGGCCTTAAACCAGTTGAGCTATTTGTTTTCCCCAGCTATTCATGTGTTGGAGGCTAAAAGTGTTGCTATCTTCATGTTCAGAAAACTCTGCTTTTTAAACATCCTTATTCTGATGCTAAGATATTATCAAAAAAGGCTTTGAATCTCTTGTCTTGCTCCCTTGAACTAGTTTTGAAATTGTACCTAAGGCTAAATACAGCTCCCATATTGTGTGGAAACTGCTTTGAAATTAAACAGAAATTTGAGAAGCTTCTGACAGCTGCCTCCGAGAGTGTCAAGCACATGATAGCTTCTTCCCAACCCTCTGGAAAATTAATAAATAATTTAAATCATCAGGTTTTTTTCCCTACTGCATAACATCTAGCCAGATTTCAGCTGGAAGAGCAGAAAATCAAAGCGTGATGAAATTCTGATTATTCCTTCAGTATTGTTTGAGAAATGATGGAAGACTTCAACGCATTAATAAAGCAATTTAGACATCCGTCTGCCAGAGTGGTGGAGCACAGAAGATCAAAAGAACATTCTCATCTGCTTGATACACACACCCAGTGTTCATTCATTAATGGCATACTTTTAGCGTAGGTTATAACTGTACACATCTTACAACAAAGCAGTGCCATGATGTCCCTTGTACATAGGGAACAGAGAGAGCAGGAAAAAAAAAGTCTGGTTGATGAAAGCATTCTCAGCAACTGAGAACATCACTCACTCCGACATGGTTTACTGTCAACTTTGAAAGGGTGGGAGGAATAACTGCACACCACTGTCTTAATTCAATTGTATTGTTCAGAATTAATCCCCCACTGATAAAATAATTCCTGATAAAACACATTGTAGCTCTCAGAAGTCATGCACTCAAAGCATACACAGCAGGTGTGTGTTGATGCATCTGTGCTCTGTAAACTATAAGCAAATTAGCAGTTTGGGTCTGCCCATCTGTTTTGGTGACAAAAAGTAAAGACCTAAGTATATGTATTTTAAATCAAATATGACCCATTTCAGCTTCTGAAGAAGAAAGAGGGTCCATCCTTTCCAGACAGAGGAAAGAGACAAAACACATTGTGTTTGTCCTGGTATTCCACAGGGGTCTCTCTAAAGACCTAAACTTCAACTGGAAAGCAGAAAGCATTTGCTTACTGCTTTTGCATTTTTAGGAAATAAATTTCCTCACGTCCTCTTAAGGAAAATCCCAGTTGTAATGAGGCTATCTGGGCAGACTCCAGATCAAATTTGTTCCTGGCATGATGGCATTGACTTAGTGGCAGTGCACCAGAAACAAATCTGGCCCTTTCTCTCTTTGAAAGCGAAAGTGTGTTAGCCAGTTGTTCCAGAATCACACAGAGTAATATGCCTTTGGATTGTACACAGCTAATCCTCTTTATACTTTGCTGACTGTAACCTGCTTAGTCTTACATGAAATGTATTCACCGTCTTTTCGTGAGCCTGATCCAAAGCATGTTGAAGTCAGTGGAAGGAGTCCAGATCTTTTCAGTAGTTTTGGAGCCGGCTCTATATGAACAGCTGGTCTAGCAGTGAGTCTTCTAGTTGAAAGACAAGGAAAATAAGCAGCACCAAACCACATTGGACTCAGCGCTGTATTAAAGATATAAATGAGAGTAATGTGAAACTTGTAAAACCAGACTGGACAAAACACTGTGAAACATGCTGCAGGGAGCAGTCTAGTGCTAGCAGAGGAATAAGCTAGCTATTTAATGATTTCTTTTCCATAGCTTTTACTTTTCCACTTATTCTGTAATGTAACAGGCAAATAGCTGCCAGACAGCAGCACTGCAATGAGAACATATGTAGTGTTTGCTTTTATCTTACATTACAAAAGAAGTATGAGTGCTGTGTGTTATTCAAAGTATAAAATTACAGGTGTCAAATCCTTTGGTGCTTTAAGTGCTGTGCCAGAAAAGTAATCCAGTAAAAATAGCTATGTCCTGTTGAAGCTGAGCAGTTAGTATTGTTATTGCAGCTCCTTGCTTGCATGGCAGTGTAAGATGGCACAAAACAAGCATAAGAGACCAGCAAGAAACCTGTCCGGAATTGCCAAGAGCATAGAAAGACAGGGGGGTGGAAACCATATAAACCTAAGAGTCCAAAGTGAGAATCTGCCTGGTCTGCTTTACAGTTGGTTTTAACTTTAAAAAAGCTGTTAGACTAAAGCTCTTTAACATCTTAAGAGGTAATTCTTATCCAGAGATACCAAAGAATTAAAGCCAAGGGTGATTTGTGCTTGGTTTTGGATAAGTATGTGGTCAATCCTCTATCCTAAGGAGCGTACAATTTAAAAAGTAGAAAAATATTTAGCTCGAAAGGTGAAATATTTTTTTCATCTCCATGTTACAGGTGAGGGTGTGCAACGGGGATTAAGATGGCTTGGCTGGGCTAGACAGTCGGCTCTGTTGCCTGTGGCAGAGAACCTGCAGCTGCTGTCAAGTACTTTACAAGCAAGCCATCTATTGAGCTGAATAAGTCTTGAGGAAAAAGCTCGCTGTGGACCTGAACTAAGGCAGGAAATACTTGAAGAGGACATAGTGGAGCACAACACGGGTTTTTGGTACGTGGATTTCTCCTCAGTAGAGCACGAAGAGCCACACACACTGTGTGCAGCTCCTGGAAATTAAGTTAATGCTTTTAGTGTTCATTTCACAAAAATTGAGTCTGAAGAAAATCTATTTAGTACATCATTTCCCTAAAGGGGGCAGAAGACTCACTCCACTTGATACTTTTTCCAGGTCTCCAGAGCTGCAGTGAAACCTGGACGGAGGTAGCCTGGTTTGCTAAATTGGGGACATGCTGTTTCTGTCAGTATAGATGTTAAGAAGCTTATTAAAGGACATAGCAGCTAACAAGTGAATCTTTAATCCCTGCCAAATCCCTTTAGTTCATGATCTGTGTAAGCAGTTCATGTAAAAAAGAAACTTTTACTCATCAGTTCTTGTGTGTTTCCAGATGAGATGTGTTTTTACTTGCAGGGTGAGAATCAGAACACATTTTACTTGTAATTTTCAGGATGAATTTTGGCTGCCCTTAAAAACACTCTCCAAAAAAATCTTTCTTCCCCTACTTCTTGAAAACCATGGGAGTCATATTCATTGTCCACACTGGTATTTTAAGTAAGTGGCATGTAGGGTGTGGTGGGCTACGTAGTATTCCACTGAACAGCAGGCTAAATCCTTATTCTGAGAGGCTGCAGTTCTGTTAAAAGGTCAGAAATGACAAGGTTGTGTAGTACACCAAAGCTTGCCTGTCTTGACTGAGATGTAAGTAAGAGGTTAACAGTCACGTTTCGATTTACAGAAAAACTTTTACTTTGGTTGCTCTTTTTTTCTTTGCATACCGCATGCTCACGCTGAATGTAAGTATCTCGTGCTGCAATGAGTGAGTCAATTTTAGGTTCCTTTTTCATACAAGTTTTGTTCCTGTTAATTTGTGAAGGGACTCTGTACCAAAAATCAGAACCAGCTATGAAGGAGTTTTTTTTACTTTATCTCTGAAAAAAAGAACACTGCAGTAGGTCTGTCAGTCATTAGATCAAAGGATGCATCTAGTGTACCTCGGTATGCTGTAACGTGAGCTATTTGTTCAGTAGTTAGCTCTAGTTAACTAACATGACTATTCATTCTAAAATAAGCACTTTGGCAGTGTTTGCTCCCAGGCAAATACTTGTTCTCCTACAGCTCTTTCTCAGCTCAGCTGCCTCTGATCCCCTTTGCAAGTGCCGAAGTTGTTAGCCTTTGTAGTCATGAGAGTTAATTACTGCTCATTTTGCTCCCTTTTCTGCATGGCCAAAAGCTTTTATGTCCTTTAGGTGGTTCAGGAGTGGAAAGCCTAGCTTGCATTAAGGGACTGTTTACTTATGCAACATACGATTTATAGTTGCCAAGAAGTGGTCTGCCACATGCGTACTGGCAGGTTGGTGGCTGTGCAGCTGCACTGCTAATTACATATCTGGGCTGGCTGAGCTCAGTGCATCTGACAGTGGAGATAAGCTCTGGGGCAAAGCAGGAGATCGAGGTTGGGTGAACTAGGCCATCTGGGAAGTGGTGGCTAGATGTGACACCTGGGGACAGATGGGGTGGATCTGCTGGGGATGGAGGCTGGACATGTAGAGAGCACAGCAACTAGCCATGATACAGGGCTCTGAGTAAGGAGCAGAGGAAGAAAATTGCAGGCTAAAGCAATTTGTGTAGCAACTAGCTGTGCCCAGCATGGCCCTTTGGTATTGGGCTGGACTCCTTTAGCTTTGGGAGTGGTTGTGGTAGTAGGAGGGGAGCATATATTATTGTTTAGCTTTCATATCAGTCCAAGAAAACTAGGTTTATCTCCCAGCCCCAAAGCATTGTCCTCACCAAAGCGGATATTCAAACACAGTGTTTTTTAGAGGTTGTGGCCTGCAGTAGCAGGAAGCTCAGCAGAGACCACATACTTTTAGCATCTCCGATCTCTGGGGTTTTTTACTTGAATTATGTTTTCCCTTTTCAGCTAAATAAACCATAGCGAAAAGCCTTTCACTGTGTGCTAAGATATTCTCAAATGCTCTTGTTTCCAAGGGCAACTTTACTGGAGGCAGCGATGCAGTCTCAGAACAGAGTTTTTACATGTCCCAGTTATAGATTTACTTTCCATGCTGCTGACAGCTTGATTTGTGAAAGAAAAAAGGACAAAATAGCAAAACAAAACTCAACCCGCAGCCTGTTCAAGAGAGAAAAACACAGACTTGCTGTGCTACAGAGGAAGTGTCAAACGCAAACATTTCAAAGGAGGAAAGCTTCTAGTCTTCAAGAATATTCTTTACAAGAATAAGTCTCATAACTGTAACTATTTTTAAGCTTTAAAAGTTTCCTGTTTAATACCTGTGGGATAAGTCTGTGCAGCTAGCTGGAGGCCAATTTTAACCTTGGACCATTGAAATCTATTGACCTGTGGTTTGGTACAGAGCTGGCCATTGTTTTTTTCCCGCTTTGAAATAAGGGATATCTGGGAAACCTCTAGCACCACCCCCCACCCCCCCACCCCTCCCCCCCCCCAAAAAAATCGCGTGACTGACTCTGCGCTAGACCTGTTTTACTTAGCTGCCTAGTTTTGCAAAGTAGCCAGATACTGAAAATGTTGCTTAATTAAGCAGATGTCAGATGTGGAAACTCACCATGATGCTTTTACACTGAATCTGGTGAATACTAAGAGGACATTAACTGCACGTGTAATTCCAGACCTGTTTCATTCTGGTTTGAAATTTAGCAGCAGCTGTGGAAAGAGAAGGCTGAACTGGGGTGTTCTGCTGTTGAACAAACAATTTTATTTCTAAAGCAAAGTCTCATGGCAATGCACTGCAGGGCTCATGATTCATAAAGCCAGTCGAGCACTGAAGGGAACTGTGTCTCGATTTGCGGCTTATAAAAACAGGAGTTCGCTAATAAACGCATTCTTCAGAATTGCAGGCCGGCACATTCTTGAAAGTGGAGTTCACAGCTTTGTCTTGAACAGTAGACTCCTATGATTACTGCATACTGTGCTTTTATGATAGGTGAGACAGCTTCCTCCTGGCCACTTAGTTATGTCACCATTAAATGAAGAAAAAGAATTGGGATGACCTGGTCTAGAAGGGGTAAAGCAAACAGCAGAGCATTGCCATCGACGAAACAAAACTTGCTTTAAGCGCATTCTCTAGTTACTCTGAGTCACCAGTCCTCAAATATGTTTATTCTCTTCTTCCTCCTCCGTCTTTCCCTAAGCTGTATTACAAAGCGGTGCTTTGACTAGAAGCTGGGGTGCAATATGGGGGCGCTCCTGAGAGCAGGCAGGGGTGGAGACTGTGGGGAGGGACTGAGCTAAGGTACTGAGAAAGACCAGAGCCTAGGTTGCAAAGCTGCTTGAGTCAAATGTTGCTTCTTAAGGCGTCTTAGGAAGTCCCAGGCTGGGTGTTCCTCTCCCTGTCGTCTTCTCATCCTCAGTGCTGGGCATTTCAGTTTTAAATCCAGAATCTTCAGAGGAAAAAAAGTGTTCCCTGGTTATGAAACTGAATGAGTCAAGCATACCTTTGAATTGCTGCATGTATTTCTGACAAGAGGATCCAAGACCTGCAGATTAGAGTCAAGTGTGGTGAATAGTGACCATCCACAGAAACCAGCCCGAATATGGCCATCCAAATGGTTATATTATAAAACTAAGTAGTATAGGTGAGCAGATGTATTTTGCTAAGGCTTAAGAGAGACACAGAGGAAATTATTTTCCATAAATACTAAAGTAGGAAGTATTTCTTAGTTGTTCATAGTGCACTTTTTTTCCTAAAGTCAGCCAAATACACAGTTTTGGGAATGTACTTCTAGTATATGTTGAACTCAGGAATCTGCCTTCACCAATTTAGTTCCCTAATCAAAACACATTAGACATGTTTTCTTCTCTTAGCACATCTGTATATGCATGTGTGTTTGTATATGTATCCGTGTGTGTGTTCCATTACAGTTAGCATTAACTGCAGGCATCTGGGATGAAATGGACTGTAATATTTCCATGCCATCTGCTCAAACAGCAGACTGCCTTCAAAAAGAATACTCAGATGTTCATGAACTGGGATGATGAGGATGATGAACAAGTCTCTGTGTGAGGAAAAAACCTAGTTTCTCAACTGGCAAACTTTTTTTAAAAATCAGAAATTTCTGGTATCTGAAATGCTTTTAAGTGCAGGATTCCGATTTTCTCCTTCATGAAAACTGTGTTAGAACAGCATGTAGACTGAGCAGGACAAAGTTAGCAGTATGATAAAATGTTTTGATATGTTTTCCTAATTTGAGAGAGGGTTTCTCACTCCTCCATGGAAGAGAGCTGCTTGTCAGCATCGGCTGAGGCTGCAGCAAACCCTGTTTCGGTAGCAGCAGCTGTGTCACTGATTTTGCTCTGCTGCGAGAACCCCAGAGCAACAGCAGCACCAGGGGCAGCATTAAGATAGCAAATCTATAGATGAAAGAATGCAAATTTGATTGCAGTATTGGTTATGCTGTTAGTCAGGTTCAGCCAATTGCATTTATGTTGAGCAACACCTAGAGCCTGCTGGAGCCAGTGGGAGTTTTGCCATCAGCTTCCCTGGGGGGTAGGATTTTGCTCATTGTTTGAATTAGCTGTATCTTCACAGGAGCATATGGGAGCAAATGCAAAGGTTTAGAATTGAAGGAGCCAGTAAGCAGCTTTGTGCGTTTACTTTGTTATACAGGTAAAAGCTGAGACTGTATAACCCATCTGCTAGACTTTCAACACATCTCTGTAAAACCCATGTTAGAGTCAGAGCATTCTTTTCTATTTAATTTATGGCCCTGGCTGCCTGAATGAGTGCATCTGGAGCTCAGAAGTCTTATGCCCTTATTGTAAATTAGCTTGAAAAACTGCACACGTTGTCAGACCTTTGCTGTAGAAATGCCAGGCTCTGTAGTTGAGATGCTTTTGTGTATGTGTATGTTTTTTACGTGAAAAGGCTGTTGAACTTCATGCATAAACACTGTTCTCTGTTTCTTTTTTTTTTTTTTTTTTTTCCCCTCCCTCTTTTGTTACAGACTGTGGACTAGCATTGAATATTCAGGGAAAGCTCCCCAGAGAGATTAGGGACATGGACAGATTTTAAACAGGGCCTTAATGCATGGACACGGAAGGACAAACATTCTAGTGGGAATACTAATGCAAATGCCCTGGTTTTGGGTCAAAATGCATTAAACAGTTGCTTTAATGCTAAAGATGCTTTTAAAATCAATACAGACCGGAAATTATCAAATTTATAAATAGAGATTTTGCCATTTCCTCAGTAAAGTAGCCAAAGAGAATAAAAGTACTTCACTGACTGTCTTTGTTGTAAAGCATACAACACTTTCAAGTACCAGTGCTCGAGAGAAGCACATCTACAAAACCCTTTCTGCAGGGCTCAGAATCCCATATCCTACTGAAACTTACTTAAGATAGGAGTTGTCTGTGTCCTTGCTAGAGAGCTGTGAGAACTAAGATGCTTTGACCTGAGTAAACTGCTGTTATCATCAGTTACTCTGATTACACCGTTGTGGAACACAGCCTATTGCTGTTTTTTAATAAATCTATGTTAAAAGAAATTCAGTGAAGCCATTGCACAAACAAGCAGTAACAGTACATATATTTGGGCCAGGTATGCAGCAACTAAACTCAAGTGGAATCCAACTGTAAAAACTGACAACCTAGATGGGTCAGAGTCTGTAACTGGGTTGCATAATATTAATATGGCAATATCAATGTCTCAGTGTGGCTTTAATCACTACATGGTTGGTATTTATCATTAAGCTATGTGCATATTAAAGGAAGGTTTGACAGATTTAAAATAAATGTAGTGAAAAGATATTCCAAGTACCTTATGTTTCTGAAATAAATACGTTGCCCTACCTTTGCTGTATATTTGCCTTATGAGTCCTTCAGCCTGACTCCACATCACTGTTGTGCCCCAGTCTCTGAAATGGAAACAAGTATCATTTGGAGTATAGAAGTGCAGCAGTGTCCGTATAATACTTAGATAATTTAAGTTCCCATTGTGGACCACATTTCATTAACTGTACACTTCATATGACCCATTGACTCTATTGCCACTGTCCCATGTCACAATAATCCCTGGGATTATTTTCCTGCCACTGGGTTGAGGCCCTTTGGCTTAGGTACTGCATGTTTGCAGCTGTTGCAAACATTTGACAGCTTTGAACTCAACATTTCTTAAGCTCCAGCTTAGTTTGGAGCAGAAGAGCAAGTCGTCAGTGAGGAGCCCTGCATCGCTGTGTGCTGCAGCCTGCAACTTTTCATTGCTGCCCGTCTTCTGCATCATCCCTGTAGCACTTCCTTTTGGCTCCTCTTTGCTTTCAGTCATTTCTTTCCAACCTCACAGTTTTTCCTGGTCTGCTTCTCCCTATTGTGCTCTTTAAACCATTCTGTGGACACTAGAAGTTGTTCTCAGGTTTATTCTGCGGGCCAGTTTTGAGGCCATGTTAGGTGTATGCATCCTGTTTGCTACTTGGAAGACAGTGGTCAGGTTCCACTCTGCAGCTATAAGACACAGATAGAACTGCAGCTGCTGTCCGCGGGAGATGTAATTTTAGATTCTTTCAGGATGAGGCGGTCTCTCTAACCTTAGCCTTGCTCTCAGTAATGCCTGTGGTGTAACCACGCTCAACAGTTTGTGGTTTGGATGTTAAAGAGCACAATTCCCATTGAGAAGACGGCTGCTGTTGACATAAATGGCAAGATTTCAAGATTTCTGCGTTCACACATGGCCTTTAAAGCTAATCGGACAGCAAGACCAGTCAGACCTCTCTCCACAGGCTGGTCCTTGCTGGAATTAATACTTTATGAGCCCCTGAGACTGTGCCATTAGTGTTAACCAGGGTGCCCTTGCATGCCTCTGCTTTTCCTCCCTGCCCTAAAACTCACAGTTGTCTTGTAAGAAAAGTGCCACTGTCTTGTCTCCACTTCTCCCATGCTTGGCTGTGTCTCAAAGATGCTTGGAGAAGACGAAATGCCAAAGGGAGGGAGCATTTTTCCAAGCTTGCAGTCCGTACTTTTCCACAGAAAGTGGGATGCACCGTGCAGCTGTCTTGGGTCCTGCTGGGACCACTGCCACCTGATTTGTGTGCTACATGGTTATGGATTAAAAGGTGTGTGGCGGGGGGGGAAGCAAAAAGCAGGCTGGGGATTGAAATGAGGACACTTTACTGGGTTGCTTTCATCCCAAAGGGAAGGTGAATAACTCTTGCGCTTATATCCAGAAGGTGGCACCGGCAGACCGAGCTGCAGGCAGCTCTCCCTGCCCTGCCGGGCCCCCGACAGGCTGGCACCGCCGCCCCGGCTGGAAACAGCCTCGCTAATCCGGGCTCTCAGCCCTCTAAGCCTACATCCAAGCCTGTGCTCTCCTTGCTTGGCTCCAGGCTCTGAACCCACGAGTGACCGGCATGGGGTGACCAACAGTCATAGGTGTGATGGGATCTTGTGGCTTGAATAAGCAACTGAGCCCAAGGACAAGCAAAAGCTTTAAGCAGTGGGATCTTTACCTCCTTGTTACAAAACCAGTTTTGCTGTTGAAGTGGGGAAAAGCCCATCTAAGGACATCATTCAGGGATTTTTTTTAGAAGATGTCTTGCAGCAGCTGCTAGTGCTGTTTGGGCACTGCCGCCTCTGTTAGTAGATGTGTATGTGTTGGTGTCAGCAGCTGAGTTATCACACATGCTGGCAAGTGTTTCTCAGGTGACACAATTCTAAATACTAAATTAAGAGATGGTTCTTTATCTTCTTTGTTTTGGGGGGATTTCTGTGGCTGTGAAAGGCAGACCAGGAACAGCGTTTTGGCATTGTAAATCAAGGCTTTCATCCAAAGTGCAGGCCATGGGGACACCTTCGTGCTGGAGAGCCCTCAGCTCACTGCCCCTGGGCAGTGAAACTGTTTCACTGCAGAAGGGAGTGGATACAATTTTTAAACATGCTTGAGGAGCCAGACAAGTCAGGCTTTTCTGCAAGAGCAATTCTGGCTTACACGTTTCCTTTTTTGAGACGGAAGATAGCTTTCTTAATTTAGTCAATGGTTTTCCAACCTCAGAAACCACAAGGATCCATGCTGGATTTTGGAGATATCCATCTTTCCACATTGGCCAGTCTGTCCCCATTTTCCCTTACTAGCATTATTGCTCTTGGTTACAAAAATAACCTTTTTTCCCCCCTCTTTTCTTCATCCCATCTCACCTCAGCAGGAGCCAAAACCAGGCTCCTGTACCCACCACGCAGAGCCAGCTGCTGGGGTGGGAAGGAGGAGGCAGGCACCAGGCCAGCTGCCAACTGTGGGGCTGCTGCCAGTCCTCATCCTCCAGCTGCTGCCCTCTGCTCCCTCTGTGGCAGCCGTTCAGCCGTGAACACCAGCAGGCAGGAGATCCTTGAGGGAAAGCAGCGAGCTGCCTGCTGATCATGTTGATCACTTTTGAAAAAAAAAAATGCCAACAAAACAACACCCACAATAACCCCCAAACTCCCAGAGCTGTCTTCTGTGATGGTTCTTAGGTGCTATTAGTTGTCATGTGGTGGCATGAAATTGAAAAGTAGGCCACAATAAACTTCTGATATCTGGGCACTGTGTGTTTACTGTGTGACTTCAGTTTAACAGTGTCCTGAAAGGACCTTTGTTCTTTATAGCTATACACTGAGCAGCTAAAAGTAAGGCTCTTTAAAATACAGATAATTAAGTCCATTTAAATTTTAAAGAGGTTTTACACTAAGAAGTAAACATGTAGGTTGAAAATAAGGAGTAGACAAGAAATTATTCTGAGCTGCCCAGTTGACTTTGTGCTGGAACACCATACTTTTTCCCAGATGTTTGTCTGCTGTTGATGACTCTTGGCATTATGCATATGCAGGAAGGCAGAACATGCAGCTGGACAAAAGGACTGCATACAGAGTGAAGATTTTTGAACTTGCAGCCACCTCAGATGTTACTGTTCTTATTTCTGCCTGTGTCCTTTGTTTCTTATATAGTTCCCTTGCTAGACAATGTTAGGGGCTGGGCCTCTTTTCCTTTTTTTTCTTTTTCTTTTTTTTTTTTTTTTTTTTTTTTTTTTGACACCACTTCTGATAGATTCTTTATCACCTGCTCCCTGCAAGGCAAACTGCAGGGCTGCTTCCCTTCTGTAGCAGCTGTGCTGGAGAACTGCTGATGAGGAACAAATAGGAGCTACTGAGCAATCATTTGGAGACTGGCTATTAAAAAAAAAAAGCCAGCTAATTAGAGCTTAGAGAAAGAGGCAACACTTTGTGCAAAAACACCAGAAGGTAGGCCCTCCAAATCCCATACACTCCCTGTAAATAGCCATAATTAACCCCACAGTATTCAATTTATTAATTAAAATTTAATTAATATTTTCTGTCCTTGATGATCATCTTAGAAACAGTCAGGAAAACATAGAGGCAGCTGTGTTTCTGTAGAGCAGCAGTGACATTCAAGAGGATAGAGCCATGTGAGACTCCTCTCCAGTTGTACCTGTGATAAAACAGAAGTGAAACTGGTCTCTGGATTGCTGGCAAAGGAGGGAAGGATGGGAGCCTGTGGAAGCCCCAGTTTTCTTCTCCTGCACGCTTCCAGGCATTACCCTACAAATGCAGCACTCACCTGGGTTGTTTGAAAGTGTGAAAGGGAGGAATAGTGAGAAAATTAATATCATCATTACTTATTTGACCACACCAGCTGAGGGCTGCTGTGCAGCACTGTGCTTCGCTTAGTTTTGATGTTCCGCTTGTTGCTGAGTGAGCTCAGCAGAGATACCTCTCCTGAACTTCTTGGACCCCATCAAAGTAGCACAGTTACTGCTTAAAAATGCTGTGTCTATAGCTTGGCACAATCCTGTTTTACTCCAGGGGTGGGTTTCCTGGTCATTCATGCTACCTATGGTCAGCATGTCAGACATCTGTCAGTGTCAGAGCTCTCTTCTGGAACAAATCCATTGGTATTCCCAAGGGGAAACGTGAGTGTTGTCAACCGTGTAGTTCACTGCAGCGTTTGCTACAGACAGACAGGGTAGATGTGGAAGACACTAAATGTATTTCCTTTAAGGACAGCAGTTCAGCATTGTTCCAGGTTAGGCAGTAGCATTATTTGTGCCCTCACATGTGCTTTTGCTAGAGCACACAACAATTTTTTCGGACATTTTAGTGTTTTTGACCCAGCACTCCTTTGCTGGACTGCAGCATACACCTGTTAGGATTGTTCATACTTGGAACTGAAAAAAAACCCCACCAAGGTCACACATAGAAAATAACAACTGTTATCTACAGGTTCATGAGAGTCTACATGATGTGAGTGCTACGCAGCCTGGCTGCAGTCAGCACACTCAGAAAGGAGCAAATTCTTAACAGTGTGATCATGAACTGTCCTGCAAAAACGGGCCTGTGGGCAAGTGCCCACTGTACAGGCCTGGTGAGAATGGCCACGAGGTAATGAAGGTCTTTTATTCCCCATTTAATAGAAGGGTGCAGACTGACTCAGCAAGAGAACGTACTCGGAGTATGTGGAAAACAAGTCTCACAAGTCATGGGGAAAAAGCTTTCAGTACAGAACTGTTAGACAGAAGAAGCAGGCAGAGGAGATGGGACACAAGTACTATGACCACCATCTTCTTGTCTTCTCTCTGCTTCTCTGGATGAAACATGATGGGTTAGGCAGTCTTTTTTGATACAGCTAGTGGATCAGGCCCTTCTGGTAGTGAAGTGGCATGTCATTTCTCAATCCTAGGGCGGCAGGCACCAAGCTGTTCAGTGCTATGAGGTCAGAAGTGCTTCTGAGCACACCCAGAAGCAGAACTGGAGGTTTCGGCGAACGTCAGCATTAGAAAAGACTAATGTCACAATCTGGAGTCTCTTCACCCTCCAGGCTTTGGTGCATAACTATAGCTTTAGGATCGTCACAGACCCTGCCCTTATGGTCTTTTCTATGGTCACACAAGAAACAAGCCTCAGGCCTGCTAGACCAGGGGTCTAGTTTGGGACTAAACTGTTACATTACAAAAATTACATTTGGCCCTTTGAAGGCAACCACAAGGCTGATGTGGCTCCCGGTGAAAATGAGTTTGGCAATCCTGCACTAGACTGTGAGCTATGTCTCCCATCAGTTGTGTGCTCCAGGCATGGACAACACTTAAGGGCAATAGGGGACTAGAATGAATAAGTTCTTTACCTTTGAGGGGAAAGAAGTGCCTTTCATGCTCTGCAAAGGTACTCATGCAGGGATGTCTCCAGTTCTCCAGTAGCAAGGCCAAAAGGGTGGAGATGAAGATGCCATCGCTATTGCAATGGCTCCACTGGCTTCAGGCTGGGACACCTGACGTGACAATGTTGAGTCACAGCAATATTTAATCTTGTGTTGCCACATGTGATGAAACAGGCCTGATCCATTGTTACACTGTTGGTAATTCCGATGCTGAAAGTTACTGCAGCCTTCATCTGAAAATGAAACTCAAATTAGCACAGTAACTGTCCAACAACTATTGCAACTATTGCCTGACTTCACGTGCATCATTTATCACTTTCTTTCCTTCTTTCTTTCTTCCAGTCTAGTAAATGATTTTTGCTGAATTTTTAGAAATGTACTTCCTGCACCTTTCCACAATTCACCACCTTCTCTGACTTTTACAAAAAGTAAGGCAGGGATAAAAAGCAAAACAAAAAAACCTTAGGCAACTCACTGTTGTTTTGAATTTGGCATTCAGAACAACAAATACATCCAAACGATTTTTGCTTTACTGTTAGTCATTTGTAGTAACCTGCAATTAAAAGGCTCAGCATTTGTCCTCACCTCTTTCTGAAATTACATTTTCCACTTCCGAGGCCCTGGCCTCAGGCCGTGGATTTTTGAAGCAATCATCCCTTGATAATTAATGCTTAAGATGAATGTTGCAACTTTTAACACTGTGTTGCTGAGTAAACATCCAGAAATGCCTGGTACTAAAAAAGAATACAAAAAATACAAGGCTTTTACTGGAAGCTGAAGGTTTTGCAGACACTATCCTTACAGCTCCCGGCTGCAATACGTTTGGTTACCCCTTCTTCTGGATAGGGGTGACTGCCACGCTCAAAAAACCAGAGAAAAATAAATACCACATCTCATCTGTCAGTTCTTTGTGCCACTGACTCATCACCCCAGAAAGCTTGCTGGGAACGATTAGCTCATACCGAGAGGGAGGAGACCGATCTTTGACAAATGATCTGTAGTTGTAACGCAATCAGTGTCATTTTGGATTTTCGTGAAAGGGCATGAGGAAAAGGGATGGACTGGGAGGAGAGGAAGGGGTAAAAATGGAAGATGAAGGAGCAAGTATGGTTAGAAGTTCCCTTTCTCTTTCATATCCCTTTGTTTGTCCTGAGTCTGCCTTTTCTCTGTACAAGCCATAGTTTCCAGTCTTACTAACACAGTTGTTTTTAGCTGTGATAGCAACTCCTCCTATAGGGGGCTTCTGTATGTGACACCACATGCTCCTCAGTAGCATTATCTGAACCTCTCCTTGAGGCATTTTTGGTGCTTTAGAAATTAAGTAACTGTATCATCCCTTTCTAACTTAAATCTGTAGCAAATATAAAGGCAAGTGGGAAAATCTGCAACTTCAGTCACCTGAGAAGGGGAAAGGGGGCCTGGGTTGAGGCTGTCTCCTTGGTTTAGCTATCTGACTTGGGCATTCCAATCCTGATTCAGACCTTTTGGGAGACACCTCATGCCTAACATTTCCCAATCAGTTGGCACAAGGCAGCTGCCTTCTCACCTGAGACTCCTAAGAGAGGAAAAGTGGGAAAACACATGATTTTGTGAGTGGACTCTGTGAAAAGTGGCAGGGGGATCACACTGCACTAACCCCGTACTGCATCCACTAGGCTGGTATGTCCCCCAGAGATCTGATCTCTTAGTGCTGTTTCTCATACATTGAAGCCTTTCCTGGTCCAGCAGAGGCTGGTAACAAAATCCTAAACAGATCAATTAGAACAAGAACAGAATACTACTTTAGACTAGTTTCCCACTCCCCTTTTTTTTTCTTTTTCCTCTCCTTTTCTACCTCCCAGAAGAAAGAAGGGAATTCCCAATCCAGCACACAACTAGCAGGTTGACAAACCAACTTTGGAGCTGGTGGTTTGGGTTTTGTTACCCTTTTACGTTCATTCTGTTCAAAAGAAACCAAAACCCGAAGAGCTCCTGGAAGAGCTTCATGTGTCTGATTCTGCAATTAAGTGTGAAAACGGAACCTCCCACATAATCTTGCCTTTCTGGAAGTGAAGTTCAGGCTTTAAGGAAGATTAGTAAGAGAAACATTCAGCACTAGTCATACTCATTTGGGTAACAGGCAAGTTTCTGCCTGCGCTCACTTCTAATATTCATTATGAATGTGTATTAGTGACTTCCTAAGCAGTAATCCCAGCTGAATAACAAATGAAGTATTGCATTCTGCTGTAATAGTTTCCTGTTCTTTTAGCATTCTTTGTATACCATCAACAGCATGCTGATATATTAACCGGGTGCCTAGAGCTTGGCTATTTTATTATCGTTTGCTTTAGTTATCTGCCCAGATTGCTGATCCTAAAAGTATTAAGCTAATTTTCAGATTATTTCGTCTTGAATTATTTTGTTGTTGTTGTTTATTTGCTCCTTTAAAAGTCTGCCAATAAAGATGAAGACCTCTTTGTGCTAAGTTTAAGTCTCCTCAAAATAGCTTGCTTGCCTTTTTCTGTTGATTTTTCACAGATCCCTTAAAAAATGTGGGTCCAGAAAGCACTACTGCAGGCTACAGTGTTCTTCAGTTACACTTTATGTTAAACATGACACAGATCGTTCAGCATTTTGCTGAACTGAAGCATTACCAAATCCCATGGAATGGAAAATGTGTTGTGAGTAAAAGCAGTGTGTTTTTCAATAACTGCTTAATCCTAAACAGATCATTCAAATGCAGTGTAATAAAGACGCTACTATAGCTGATGAAAAGATTTTGTTTAACCTCAGTGGGCTCTCAGACAGGTGGAGATAATATACTTGCCCTTGCTAACAGCATTCATTTAGCTGTGTTTTATTTAGCTGTGTTTCATTTCCTAGACTGAGAATTAGATTTCCTTCTCTGTTGTTTGTATAGAAAGATTCAAACTACTCCAGAAGGTCATGTGGGACCCAGTGTGTTTAGAAGAAGGAGCTGCATTTGAATAGAAGATACCTCCCAACTTCATGTTCAGCCATTTAGCTTTATTCAAAATAAGCATCCTTACCATGCTTTTGAGCTGATGCCATACAATGGACCGTGCTAGTCTACTGCACACCGTGGCTTGCTGCAATGAGGGACCATAAAAGAGCCTACATAAAGAGCAAGAAGCTGTCTCACGTGCCAGCTCACACACATGTGTGCATGTGTTCACACTGGTGAGCATGTATATTAAGCCATTCAAGTTTATACACCTAAGGCTAGAAATGTTTATCTTTTTTTTCCCCTTGGCTCAATTCCCACTTTATTCAAATCCTGTCCCCAGACTTAACATACTTTGTTCTTACATTGCCTACTTTGAAGTCTAGGAACCTGAAGTGGGCAGGCTCCCAGCACCTTCAGTTGTCTCTGGACCAGACTTCAACTAGTACGTTTTATCTAGAGGACATTTTGAAAGACATTTGACTGTAGCCTTCCACAGCCATTTCATAAGGACCAGGACTTGTAAAGAAGCAAGCAGAGGCACAGAGCAGTTTGATCAAAAGCACAGTCACCTAAGTATCAGGGATCAGGGTAAAGTTTAGGCATCTGACTTCATACTTGCACCAGAGCATAATTTACTGGCTTTGTTTTGTTTTGTCTTTTGCTCTTTCTCCTCCTTACTTCTTCACTGTTAGAATTAAAGTGACCAAGGTAATTTATGCTCCAAATTCCTTCTCTTGTTCTGAAACCAGCAATGAATACTGTAGGTTTTTCTGAAGGAAAACCTTTCTCTTAAGGTGTCACATGCTACAGTTTTTTCCCTGGGAGCATGGGATAGGTAGAAAAAAAGCTCCATTAGTGACCCTTTTGCTATGTAACCTTTCCTTAAAATGTCAGCAACTGGGCTTCCACAGAGAGAACAACAAATATTGAAAGAGGAATGTGAAGGACATTATGAGAGAAGAAAGCAAGAAAAGGGATCTGCTCAGACAAGTTTCTTGGGCAAGGTGATGTAATATGTACTGTAGAAAATCCTAGCGGTTGACATAACTTTCTTTCTAAGTAGCTGTGGCTGCCAGCATGCAGGGAGGAACAAAACATACAGCTGGGAATACAGCTGAGCAGATTGTTTTGTCCAAAAGAAATATAGTAGGTGTAAAACTTGTTTTCAAAAGATGTCATTGAAGCTTAATTGGAAAGTGTCTTATGAATTAAGGCTGAGCGACCAGTGTTGAAAGTCTCATTTCTGTTGGGGCTGTTCATGTCGATACTGTAACATTAACTTCTGCATGCTGGGAGTACTCAAGAGGCTGCTGTTGGGATGCCACAATATGCAGTTCTGTTATAAACTCCCAGTCTTGTTCCTACAATTTGGCAAATGTTTAACAAGCTTTTTAGCAGCTGTCTTGAAAATTCCCTGGCTTTGTATTGACTGACTTGCACATATTTCAGCTTGTTTTCCTACAGAAGCGAGACTTACCTGCTTGTGCGTTGTGCTTGTGTCTGCATCTGTGTATGTACAGTTCGGGACCCTCCCTCTCTGTTGTATGAGACCTGGCAGACAACCACAGGGTCTTTGAGATATTGAAGATACTAGAATTTTGTGGGAGCAGGTGTCTGGATACTGAAGAGAGTCTGATTCTTCTCTGTAGGGGAGAGGCTGCAGGGAGCTGTGCTCTTAGTTGGCTTTGGAGACTCCAAGAGGCTCAAATTCAGAGGAAACCAGGTTTTCTTACTCCACTTCTCACAGAGTTTACTAGTTTAAAGATCTTGACTGCAACCTGAAATGTTTCATCTTTGAAGACACCAGTTCCTCTACTTTGTTCCTCCTGGTACATGTACAGAGCAAAATGCTGCATGTGCAGAGACTGGTAAACATGAAGCGGATAAACTACTAAACAAAAAGTTCCAGCACATGGACTATTGTGGATTTATTCATTATTACCAACAGATGAAGAGCTGTACAGGAAGAACGTCTATTATGAAAATTATATTTAGTTGTAGTACTGAAATACATCATCTGTTACCTCCTTTTCACAAATACTGCTAGTGCTGTTCAGACAGCCAGCAGGCGTGGTTTCATGCAAAAGAGTGTGTGGTTATTTCTGTAAGGTTTTTGTGAATAAGGCTGGACAAAGCTGCAGAAGATCCCTAATGTTTTTGATGGGACTACTGTTATGTCAAAATGCCATGTGCTTACTTCTCACTTTACTGTAAATTGGTTATAGGGAAAACACAGGCAGTAGGGCTGACAGTATGAGATTTTTTCTTGGAGTGGGAAGGCAAAGGACCCCGTTGAATACTTAAGAATGTCTGAATATTCTGCCTCTCCTACATACCCACTCTTTTGTATTTTCTTTTTTTGTTCTAGGTGGTGTCTGGACAAGAACTGTCAGGAGAGTTTTAATAGCTGGATTGAGGCTACTGAGTGATAGCGATTTTGAACCACTGTTTTACAGGAGTGGTACCAAAAAGCCTGCTGTTATGCTGAGTGCTTTACAGGATAAATAACACTCCCTTCTTCCTCAGCTGCCTAAAAATCAAGCCATAGGTGTTGAGCTTCAACCTGAATACGGTAAGTCAGTCCTCAGAAGCCTGCATCCATTGCATGATTAAGCTTAAAATAATTGCATTATAGTTATCAACCTGTCATACACTGTTTTAAACAAAGCCAGGGAAAAATCACTGCAGTGCAATCAAAGAATCATAGAATAGTTTGGGTTGGAAGGGACCTTCAAAGGTCATCTAGTCCAACCCCCAGTGTAGCTGACACATTGCCAAATCTCTCCCTGTTGTACTACAGCTGCAGTAAATTGGGTCTTGTTAGCACATCCCAGCTCTGTGCTGATGTTGGGTTGGATTTCAAGAGCTCCCTAAGTTACAGCAGTGCTGAGGCCAGAAAACTGCAGTAGATCACTAGAAAAGCCCTGCCTGCTGCCAAAACCAGTCGTGCTTCTTGGCCATGACAAAAGCTCAAGATTTCTTTGTGCAACCTCCGTTTACTTCCTAAACTGGAAAGTGCAGAAGACGTCTAAGCTGGCCAGTTGCTTAAGCAAATAAAGTGGTGGTCTACTTTTTCTCCTAGGGTAGAAAAATGGGATCAGAAAGTGATGTTACAGATCAAAGTGGCAACTCTCTATCCCTAAGGGTTACTGTATCCCTAAAGAGACAGTAACCTTTCAAAAACCTCTCTGTCCAGGATACAGTATCCCTAAAGTGTCCCCTAAAGTATCCCTTTCAAAAACCTAGTCTTGGGTTTTGCTTGCAATTTGCTGGGCTCCTTTAAGGGAAAGTTTCCCCCAACTAAAACTTTGGTGACTAGAGAGATTGAGGAGGAAGGGCAGTGTAACTGGCTGCTCTCTTTCTGCACAGAGGTGAAAACCAGCTGGTTGCTCCAGTTGGCCTTTAGGCCAGCATTTGATAAAACTTTGCTCCTTTGCTGTTCCCACTAAATGCTTTCCGGTGTCACACTCGCATGCACAGTCCTTTCCCATTCCCTCATAACCTCCATGCATACTCTTGCATCTTTATAAAAGTCTATTTGTGGCTTGGAAAACTTGTATCAGAAACAGAGCTATTTAAATATCTTGTGATTTCTTATATTTATTATTTCGGCATCTGAGTACAGTTGCTGAAAGTCTGAGAATGGTTGCTGCTTCAATATGAATTACTTCCCCTCCCCACCCCTAAACCAGGTGACATTTTTAGCTTCACATTGTATAGCAGAAAGTACATTAAACATCAGGTCTGACAGAAATGGGAAATAACAGGATGGGGCTGCAGCTTTAGGTGCTGCAAACAGGCCAACTCTCCATATTAAAAATCAACCACTTTTTTGGTTTAAAGTGTGAACAGCCCATCAAAAAGCTATTTCCTGGGTGATGGAATGTATGCCTGCCTAGTTTGCTTCCTATTAGGATATTAACACTTACTGCATCTGTAACTGCAGGTTATTGAAGGAAGAGCTTAACTCTCTACTAGAACCCTGGGACTAATTAAAACATTCCCATTAACATTTAATGAGAAAGTTGTTACTTTCACCAGTAAACTGGCTTATACTTTTAGTCCCATAAAGCACAAATAGCACATACTGAATCATAATTAACAAGCGGATTTAGGGAAGAGTGCAGTTAGAGGAGTGCAGCTTGCTCCATAAGTTAAAAATAATTGGTTGGTTTCTTCTTGCTCTTCCCACCAGTACTGGATATTATATATGCTAACTAACATTCGTCTCTCAGCAAGGCATCCAGACCTTGTAGGGCCAGTTCTGTCTTCCAGTAAGACCTTTGCATCATAAAATGTCCCACACCAATGATCCACAGGGGAAAAATCCCATGCTTGTAGGAACTTCCAAGGCAGGGTATCGCACCATTTGCTTGCCTAGCTGCTTGTCCTGGGTAGAGGAGAACGGCCTGTTAAAAAGAAATAGCCAACACAAAAGGAGAAAAAGAAATGAGACACTTGAGGGTGTGTCTAAAGGATCTAAATATGGAGGGCAGGAAAGGAGGAAGTGTTGCTCTTCTGTGCCCACTTTGGGCAGAGGAGCAGGTCTGGTAAATTTTTGCTCTGTATATCTGTCAGACAGTTCTGCTGTTGTACTCTGGTACTGAGTTATACCTCATTTAAAGTGATTTGATTTACACTGAAGAAGTGTCACATAAGGAATGTAATGTTGGCAGAGTATGGGTCCTCATTAGTAATGTTATAAAGGTTAAAAAAGAATAATACCTCAGTCATTTCACAATGAATTTACAGATAATATAGTAAGAGCAGTGAATAGTGTGTTTTATTCCAAATGTTTCATTTAACAAAGATCAAACACACGTCTGAACACTCTGACTTTGATGCAAATTCCTAATCTGGCCTTCCTCTTGCTTACAGCTGTATAAATCAAGAATTACTCTAATGAAGTGAGCAAAATCATTACCCTTTATAAAAGTCAAAAAAGAGAGTGAGTCTTTTTGCCTCTTCAGCGAATCCCATTTTATTCAATACGAACACAACAGTACATTTAAATGCAATGCAGGAACGGAGCCAACTGGTAAATATTGTTCAGAGTTCTTGAACTGAATGTCCATCTGAGTACTCTTGAACACTGCAGCACTAAATCTTCTTTTCCTGCAATGTAATCTAGTTTCTTTTCCCCAGAAATAATTATATTTCCTTTTTGTGGACAGAGTCTACATGAACCACATAGTTGTCTTCTGAGCAAAAACCTCAAAGACCACGGCTTGTATAATATATATATATTAAAAAAATGACAACCCACAAACTTTTGTTTTGAACTTAAATGCAGTTTTTGAGTCTATCAGCATTTTTAATTCCATACCAGTTTTCTGCATAGTGGAAAATATACAGCCTTGGAAGGGTAACCATTGTCATACATCATTTAAAAACAAATTATCTAGGAAAGTAATTTTTTCCATTATGAAAATGGCTTGTCATATGTTAGTTAAATGAATTAATCACATAGTACAGCTTTCACAACCTCAAAGACTTAGATTATGGCCCATACATTCCCACGTGTAGCAAGAGCAGCTCTCCTCTTCGTATGTACACCACTATCACTCGACAGTTTCTGTTATGTTTTATTCATATGCAATCATAAATCACTCACAAATCAGTCCAAAGACTAAAACTAACCAGACCAGTTCATATTTCTAGTGTGAGCCAGTCTATTTGCACCTCTCTCAGGATTAAAGCATTTCTTGTTGTGATATGGAAAGATTCCAGGTACGTGGTGTTCAACAGGGAAAGATGACAGCATGACATTTTAGGAGAAGTATGCAGGGAGACAGGAGGAAAAGCAACAGGGACAGAAAAGCACATTTGCTTTTGACTCACCCAGGAGAAGAAAGTCAACTGAGCAATAGCTACCCAATTCATCCTTTGATTTAGCACTCTGCTTTCTGGGATTGTTCAGAGAAGGGAAGGCTTAAGGGAGATCTCATTAATATATGTAAATACCTGAAGGGAGAGTGTGAAGAAGAGGAAGCCGGGTTCTTTCCAGCAGTGCCCAATGGTGAGACCAGAGGCAATGGACACACGCTGAAACACAGGAGGTTCCCTCTGAACATCAGGAAACACTTCTTTATTGTGAGGGTGACTAAGTGCTGGCACAGGTTGCCCAGGGAGGATTTGGAGTCCCCATCCTTGGAGATACTCAAAAGCTGTCTGGACATTGTCCTGGGCAAATGGCTGCAGGTGACCCCATTTGAGCAGGAGGATTGGCCAAAGTGACATCCAGAGGTCTCTTCTGATCTCAGCCCTTTTGTGATACTGTGATGCCACTTTGGTTTTCTGTCAGTGAGAAAGTCAGGCACCTAATTTTCTTGGTGGCTCCCTTCAATCAGGAACAGCAAATTTCAGAAGTGCGAAGGATCTCCAGCAGCCAGGAGCTCTGTAAGGACTTTGAACATGCATGTAGAGTTTGCAGGGGGAAGGAATTAAATGCTTTTGGGGTCAGAATGGGCAACCTTACATCTGGCAAATTAATAGAAAAAAAAGAGGAGTGCAAGAATTACATATTACTTCCACTTCAGTCACTCCGAATAACATTCCTGTCTTTTTTGTTTCAAGGAAGGAGAGAGCTGTGACATAACTAATAAATATACTTCCAGGTATCACCTGATGACTACAGCTTTGTGCCAGTGTCACTGGGAGCACAGGAGGGATGATGAGAACTACTGTGAAAGGACTTGTCATGAGCAAAAGCAAAGCAGAAAAATCTGGATGCCTGAATTTTATGACATTTAATTTCAGTGCAGACTACTGAGGCCTCAGTGGTTTCTGGGGTTATAACTTTTCTTCAGGCTGATTTACCATGTCATTGTCCTGTGCAGGATGAAGTTGAGCACATCAAGAGGTGCTTAGGTCCAGGAGCTTTGCAATGCCAGTTGCTGGTGCTCCAATCTGCAACACTTAGCTCCGACCATAGACAAGAATCCCAGACTTTGGGGCTGCACTGCGATCACACTGAGGGAAACATAGAAAAAGGGATGACACACGTCCTCCGTCTCTTGTGACTATCTGGTCTTCTTGAATGCCAGCTCTCTGACATGCTAAGAAATAGCTGATGTGGACTTAATGTAATGGAGGACAGCAGAAAAAGTGAGAAGGCACATTAAGCACCAGTCTCAACACAGCCCTTTCTCAGAATGTGACCTTCCTGGAATGGCTTCCCATCAGCATGGCAAGACAAGGTGGCAATTTCTGTTTCTACCTTAAGTGCATTTAGCAAAAGGACAGAATAGAGGAGGCTGAAACTTTCACAAACATGAACTCTGTAATGCTAAGCTGAGTTCAAGCAAAGGTGCAGTATGTTCAAACCATACCTGGCACACTAGGGCAACCCTGACAAGCAAGATACAGAAGTGCAATTTCAGCTTTAATGTTGAAGTAGCAAGTTTCTGTTTGTCATGTTGAAAAAACAGCATCTTGCCAAGTTAAAAAGAAGGCACTTTTTCATACTGTGCAGTAGACAATCCTATTATCAAATAATGACGTCTTCATCTTTTGATAGTGCCGTTGGAAGGGGAGAAGGAGTTATTTTCACATCTTGCTGTGTTCTGCTTCCACTTTTAATAAATACAAGTGCCCACTGCTGAAAAGCTCCGTGCTAGAGTGCCCAGGTTTCTCTAACAGAGACCTCAGAAAAGCAGTGCTGGGGTTAACATACTGTTTTACCCAGGCGTATACAAGTGTATTGCAGGAGGCACTATGCAAATAGTGTTCACAGAGTTTATAATTTCCTGTTGGAACAGCAAAGAAAAGAAGGTCATTGATTTAAACCAGAGAATACAAATGATTTCCTGCCCACAAAGCTGCCAAATGCTTGGAGTTATTGATTTTTTTTCTTCCCTGCTGCTAACCAAACACTTCTGGTCCTGTCACGGGCATCATCAGCTTATTGACTAAGTAAACATAACCCATTAAGCTGAACATTTTAAAAATAATAGAAAACAACAGTGACTACAGTAAAAAAAAAAAAAAAAAAGGAAAGGAGCAACAGCTCCTGAAGTTAATTAACTTTTATATAGATTCAAGTTTCTGGAATTCAGTCTTGCATCTAAAAGAGAGAGAAAGGAATAAATTGAAAGACTGTGGGGAGAGAGAAAGAAAAAATAAAAATTAAAAAAGCCCTTTCCAAAAGAAACCAAAAAGTGAATGGTGCAGGGAGGTGTGTACCTCAAATTTTAAGACCATAAGGAAAGAAAAAAATATTGCAAAATTTAGATTGAAATGGTAAAAAGGTATGGCAGCAGCATGGTAAAGACATGCTTTTATTTACTTATTAGCAGCAGGAGGTCTGTGCTGTTGTCTGAATATTTTTTTTTGAAGCCAGAGCTGAGCACAGCTGATGCCCGGCCTTGGAACATGTCAGTTTGAAGATGGCACGTACAGTATTAATAAATGTAGAACAATACTTGCTGTCAAGTCGGTTACAAGGCAGTACTTCACTGAAGGGAGCCTGACAATGTCAAAAAGCATTAGACCAAAGCCAGCAAATGCTTTATACGGTACAGCTGAACCCAAAGGATGAATTGATGCCCTGGATCTGACTTTAAGGCATCTGTCTGCTCTGGAGAGCGTGTGTTTGTCTGAAGATGTAGGGAAACAAGTTGCTTTTCTCTCCTCCTCCAACCATCTGCCTACACATGGAAGGCAAGGAGAAAGACACCAGAGAACGAACCACAGTGTGTTGTAAATGGACATGGATGCCTTGGAGACAAAATAATCTTCAGAAGTAGGAGCACAGGCTCAGGAGACGTGTTCAGAGGCTGCTGTGAACAGCAGGGAGATGGCTGCCAGGCTGGGACGCCACAGAGAGGGCTGTCCTTCCCCTGGGGCTGGCTGTTGCAGGTGCAGCTGCTGGCTTCCCCGGCCAAGATCCTTGCGGTCTTTTGGTGTGAGCGCTAGAGCAGCGAGAGATGAGGTGGTGGGAAGAGATACCACGAGGGAAGTAAACAAGCAGATTACAAAGTGATGAAAAATAAGGGTATCAGCCTTCTACACTGACTTAGAAGAAGGTGTGACCAATTTCTTCCACCCCCTCACCCTTGTGCCTGTCACAGAAGAACACTAATAAGGCAGGTAGTCACAGATTATTAATGACCTGTTAACAGCTTCTTTAATTGCCAATAAGTGCCAACTGTGGCTGTTGTAATTATTCTGCTGGTCCTGAAACACACTCTGTGCCAGGCTGCTAAATACCTTTTCTTTTTTTTTCTGGAACACTCTGTCATGCCTCTTCACACGTGTGTACTGCACCAGGCAATTCATACCTAAGTAAAATTACATATTAGGCTATCAGAGCATTTTACAGACATTAAATGTTGTTGTATTCCAGAAAAATAGTAACCATGAAGTATTTAGTCACTTATTTTTACATGTGTGAATTGAGACACGCAAAGTTTATGGTTTTAGCCACAGTGATACAGTGAGTTGGTCTCTGAGCTGCTTATGAAACCTGAAAGCACTGTCTTCTGCTTTGCCTGCTCTGGTGTCATATGAACTGCAAAAGCCACAGGTAAATTGGAAGTAACACCGAGTAGGGGCTTTTTATATCTGAGCAGAGGTCCCTAGGAGTACACTGTGTAAAAGCCATGGTACCTCTTTATCACTTTTTCTAATTCCCACAGAAGAGAGAGCTGACTAGCATGCAATGGGGAAAGAATACAAAAACACACAGAAAAATGTGTGTATTGTGGTCAAAACCAAAGTCTTTCCTCGGCAGCCTTCAATTTAAGAATTCTGTGAGCATGGATCCCTGCCAGCATCATTAAGCAGCAGTGACTCCCCGCTAACTGGTCCTGTTTCCTTTTCTAATGGATCACAGCACAACAATGTATCTCATGTATGCCACGGTTGTCAGATTTCTTTGTCTTTAGCTCTTGGTAATCCAGCATTTGATCAACAAACCCCACAAACACCTATTTGAAGATTACAGTAGCAACAAGTTTATGAGGAAATAATGCATGATTTAGCAGCCCTGTATGAAAGCCACTTGTGAGGGTATGTCTTGAAAACACCATAAAGCAGCCTAATTTTTGAAGATCCCAGCACTTTTAGGATACAGTGATTCTGTAAAGGTATTGCCCATTTTTAAAAATGTCACCCTTCAACAGTACATCGAAGTGTGGTTTGTGCTTTTGTCCAGCTCTTGGACTGCCACACCTCCTTGTTGGGCAAAGCCCTACACTGTAGCTCCATAGGAAAACCTTGTCCCTGTATCCCTGAAGGTATGTTCACCATGGGAAACAGCCCCAGAGTTGTGCTGAACCTGTCTAGGATGGTACATTTTAGGGTGAGAGAGGGGATGGGGCAGGGGCATAGCCCGGTCTCTGGAGACCGAATGCCTGACCTGGCATAGAGTTCCTGTGAAGTCATAACATGCTTCTCTGCCACAGCTCTGAAAAAAAATAAAAAAAATACTGCCTTTCCTAACAGGAGCTATAGGAGGACCTAAGATTTAATGAATGAAATAGAGACATCGTTTAAAGCATTAGAGAGAGATTTATTTTTCCCTCAAATCTTTTCCCACACATGTTCTCAGCAGGAAACTATGGATTGTAGTCAGCTGTTCTCTGAAATTCCTCCTGCCTTGACTCATTTTTGGAAGAGAAGCTGATTCACATCCAACTGTCTTGTGAGCATCCAGCACATCTTTTCCTTTTTCCAAGGATGGATGGATAAATTGGTAGCTACTCCTCAGAGCAAGTTAAGGGTCTGAGCCCAGATGCAGTACGTGCAAACAGTGTGGCAGGTTCCACTACTTCCTTTGCCCTTTTGCTTTCTCCGTCTTGCACAGCTCTGTGCACAAGTTAACAAGCTGGATCTGTCTGAATGGAAACATTCAAGTATTATGAAAGTTTCTTTTTTATTATTTTCTTTTATTTTTTTTAATGGTTCCCATCATAACTTTTTCTTCCCCTTTTTGTCTTTATGAGAGTAGAATGTTTCTAGGTCAGAATCCCTGATGGTCTTGTGCTGGTTTTGTTGTTCCATGCTTATTAAAAAGTCACGAGTCTTTGAGGTTATTTTTTCCCCAGATCTTAATTTGTGTTAACAGATTTAGCTGATACTGAACCAGTTCTGCTCCTATGGGCAAGGACCAACTTCTGGAAACAATCCAGGTGTCCAAGATGTTTGAAAGTAATTAGTTTTCCTCAAAGCCTTAGGCTTTAAGTGTTGATCTGATGTATTACAAAGGGACTTGACTTTCAGAAGAAGGGTAGGGTCAGCATTTTCTGGGGGAGAGAACGTTCTGAGGAGGGTGTAAAGATGGACACTTGAAATAAACTTACCACATCTGAGAATCTGGAGGGGGTTAGGGCAGCATTTTATTTATTTTTGGTTTTCAGTAGGAAGTATGAATAAGAGCAAGGTGTTCGTGAAGTGCCGAAAGTATGTATAATACTATATAATAAAAGGCATTATGTCAGCAAGATGTTTAGCCTTAGGGCTGCAAACCTTCCCATCTCTGCTGATATTTTTAAAGGCTTTGTAAACTGGGCTCCAGGCTGATCACGGCAGAGTAGATCAGATGTTTTACCTCCTCATTTCTGGAAGCAGATGCATTACAAGGGAATAAGCATCATATGATTTACACTGTGTTTGTGCCTTAAACATTTTGTCCTGTGACTGCCTCCCCTGGCATTCTCTTCCTTTAGGTCACCATCTACTTCTTGCCTATTTAATGCATGCATGTGGATTGTATTATTGAAGCTAGTAAGACTACAGACAGGCATAAACCTTATCAGAAGTGTAGATGGAGACTGTAAACTTCCAGACAGGTACTAACTTTTAACGTAGCCCCATATAGTTCCTAGCCAAATAGTTCCTAGCAGTAAATGTGACCTGATTGCCAGGGAGGTTATTGCAGACTCCTTGTACTTCTTGATGTTTTTTCCCCATCTCAGGATTTAATAAGGTGACTTAAAGCTAGGTAGGTTGTTGGTTTTGGCTCTGAGAATTTATCACTGTCTTTGGCATAACTAATGTACTGGACACAGATAAATGGCGGCAGACTGGCAAGAGAGCTAAGTAGTTACAACTGCATAGCAGGTATTGCAGGCTCTTTGATCTTTCCATGAGAAACGGTTTGGTACTCTCCACTGATCATTTACCTTGCAGGTTCAGTGAACCTATTCTAGGAAACTATATAGAGAAAATACACATCACGCTATGAAAACTTCCCTGGCTTGACAGTCTACTTCTGCTAAGCTCCTGCTAAGCACAGAGTGCTATTCCCTCTCATCCTGACAGCATGAGACTGTCAAAGGACTATATTTGCTCGTTCTTTATGAGATTCTTTTGTTTTAATGTGCCCATTTGGAAGCCGGGCTGTGACGCAGGCTGTGGGTAGGTGTGCGTAGAGTGTGGAGTAATTCTTTTGAACCTTGGATTGCAGCGTTCCATGACTTCCCTGTCAGTGGCAGGGAAGCCAAGAAGCTGTTCTATAGGTTTCTCAGGTAAACCACTCACTGTTAAAACCATAAACACTACTGATCTTTTCTTCCGGTACCTTGGATGTAAGTTTTTCATTTGCCCTACTTAAGAATTCTTACTCTTAAATTGTTTGCAGTTCACCTCTAAAACACAAAAAGTGAATTCACACCTTCCTCACCACTCCGTGGTGTCCAATTACAGAAACATACAATTAGGGATGTTAATGACGGATTATTAGGCATTAACCTATAATGCTGTGCTCCAATAACAGCAAAAATGGGTCACACTGTGGGTATAATTATCCTCCTTCTCCAATAACACACCCTGGTCCTGCCTCTTTCCTGTGATATCACTTGTATTTCAGTACAAAGCATGGGCAGCTCCAGTTGTCTTGGATGATGGTCTGTAGTGGGTTGTTGAACTGGCTGGCACGTGAGTCTGTCCTTCTAAAAGACTGAACAAACTATGATGTAGCATCTTTGCAACTTGGGAGAAAAGCAAAAAAGGATTTAGGCAGTTGCCTTTGTTATCTGCAGTTAGTAAGAAATAATCCATTTCACAGAGGGATAAACTGAGGGACGGCAGAAGAAGTCTCCTTGGACAGTGGGAACAGTGGCCCCACTGTTTCTGTCTGCTTGGCACTGGGGTGGTGCAATAGTCCACAGGGGAAGAGGGCATTTAGAAGGGTGAAGGTGGGCAGGCAGGAGCTAAAAAAATGCAGTTCAGGCAAGCCTGCTGGATGAGACCCTGTAGCATAAGGGCACATGGGGAAGTAGACCGTGACAGTGGGTACAGAAGATGTATGAAGATATATAAATACATAGAAACGTGCAAATGAGAGCACCCAAGAGAGGAGGAAAAGGAAATGAAACTAAAATATCTGTAGGCATCATGTCAGGTTTTGTACCAGCTGAACAAGCCACCTGCATTGTTGTGTGTACCTCAAGAGATGCAATGCAAGAATAAGGTGGCTGTTTAGCGTTCTTCTTAATCAGTCTATTGTCTGCTTTCACTTTCCTGGTTAATTAGTTAGCAGCGAAGGCATAGAATAAACTTATCATGGTTTCCTGACTTGCCTGGAGTTGTCCCTTCAAAGAATTTTAACCGGGGTAAGTTACATCTTTCTAGGAATTGATCCATGAGACCCTTGAAGGAACCATTTCAAAGCTGATTGTAAAGGTGTTTTACCTCCATAAATGCCAAAATGTGCCTATTCAGTGCATCTAGAGAAGAATCACTGAGGAAAAAAAAAAAAAAAGAGAGAAAAAAAAAGGGCACTACTTCTACTTTTGTTTGACTGTGAATTAAGCAAACTTATTTTCTGCAAGTTGCTGAGCTTTTCGTGAAGGCATATCAGACATGCAAAAGCTTGGTATTTCTGAACATACTGGCAGGGGCCACAATTCGTGCTATTAATTCTCAGAAATTAGGTAAATAGCATGTTAAGACCTGAAAAAGGGGAAGATGACATGCTGAAATTATGATCCTGCCAAAACACTTGTGCAGTACTGTCGTCTTTGGTGACAGTACTGATGATGAAGGTATTTTGTAGACAGTGAGTGTTAAGAAGCTGTCTCTAAATCGTTGTCCTGGCATATTATTAGTATAGGAATTGGCTCACACCCAGATGCCTTATGGATCTTACAAGATCAATGGATGGGCAGGAGAGCAAGAATGTGAAATACAAGTGTGTGCTTGTGCTTGTCTGTGGTTTACCTGATGTTACCCTCATCTCCTGTGACTTCCATGACTACCTGGGTGGCTTGCAGAAAAGCTGGACCTGGGGCCAACACAAACCCCACCAGTTCAAGGGAGACGTTCATTGCAGAAAGGTCAGACAACAGTTCCAGCCTTGAAGATAGATGCTCAGATACACGTTCAGACCTATTTATGAGTTTTAATTTAATTTAACAGTAGTCTTTTGCCACATATATATTGCATGTCATGCTGACACCTCAAAGTTTAAAGGCTCCCAGCTGCTTGTATTGGTGGCCTGGCAGTGCATTGTCTTGGCCAGGTGAGAAAGCCAGGAGTGATCCCACCAAGTTTGCATGGATCAAGTCACTTCTCTGAATTCAGTACTGTATTATTGTTTACTGTTTGGACTGCGATTAGCACCCAGAAGCCAGACATGCTGGTGGAGCTTGGTAGCACCAGTAGGAGAAGGATGAAGAGGAGAAGGAGGAGGAAATGTTTTCCCCAAAGAACCTGCAGCCCCAGCTCCCTCGCTCAAGTCTTAGGCAAACAGAACGAATAAATGTGGCTTGGTGAAAATGCCCGTGCATCACTGCTACCTGCCTTTGGTGGAGATGCCTGAGATCGAGCTCTGCCACCCTGGAAAAATAATGACCTACACAAATTTCAGAGACCAAAACAGAAAATCTGAATTTGCTGAAATAAGGGAGACTCTCTTAAGCCCAGCCTATTTTTAGAAGGACCTCTGTGGAGAAAACAAAGTCTAATTAAATCCCGACTTTATTGTTACAGTAACCCACCATTTCACATGTGACCCTGGGAGTCTTCCACCTCTCTGGGTTTGTTAAATCTCATTGTTAACTGCCTGAGTCCTGTTTAGTTTCAAAGTGAAGCCTGAATACTACCTTCTCCACCATCACTCTTATTAGAAATCTCTGTTCTTTAATATATATTTTTAGAGACTGATTCCTTTTGTAACTGTAGGCTCAGTGTTTTTGTGTGCTGATTTCTACTTAATCTTTCTTACTGCTACAGATAGCACAGGGGAAGAAAAAAATCATTTTTTTTCAGAACAGCATAGCTTGGAAATTGTGCTTTTTTTAATTACCGGCTGTGAAGAAATCTGTTTTTCCACCAGTTGACTTGCATACTTTTTAGTGGTATAACAGGTTCTGAGGGGAGATCTTCGCCACAGATAGCAGCGTGAGCTGCCTTCGTTAGGAGGCAATTGCACGCTCTATCTGTAAGATTCTCCTAAATGCATTGTCTTACAGTTACTCCCTTTGTGCCGAATGAAGTCAATGGAGTTTGGTTCTTCCCTTTAATAGTCTCTGCACTTTGCAGGCTCTAATTAATTTTCAGAAAAGCTTAGGACAGAAGGCACTCCTCTCGGCATGCCTCTGCTTCCCTTCCCTAGCGAGTCACCTCCATGGCACTTCAGCAGAGCAGCAGATGGGAGCAGCAAACACGGTTGGCCAGAGGGCAGAAATCCTAGCCACAAGCCCTCACAAACACCAGTTCCTTACTATGTTTCCATCTTCCACAAGGTGACACCATTAATCTCCAGTGTCATCATCCAGAAGTCGTCAGCAGCTGCATGCTGAGGGATGCTCAAGGATTTGGATGCAATATCTGGACGTCCATGCTGCAAAGGACTGTGATGGCAAGGAAGGGGACCAGCAGCTTCTCTCTGAGGGCTGCACTGGGCTCCAAGGACACTTCTGTCCTTGCTTTTTGAAGCTAGCAGGGAATTGTGGCATCAAAGAGGAGGTTTGCAAGGTCTTGAGATGCTTGCTCTGAACCTCTTCCTGCAACATGCTGTCATAGGACTGGCTTGGGGAAACAGACAAGAAATAAATGTGAGGAGAGTGTCAAGGGCTAGCCTGGGGCTGGGGTGGTCCATCCTGCAGGCCTCCTTCTGCTACTGAAAGCAAGCACCAGCTACATTCTCCCTGTTACAGCAACGATGACCTTCAAAGAGCCAGTCTGGACTGCACAACTTGGGTGCGCCTCAGCCCCGTGTCCCTGCCTCACCAGGACCAGCAACGTGCAACAGCTGCAGGCAGGGGTGTCACATTAGTAGCACTGCATGGGGCTGCAGTGCTTACCAGGATCACCATTCCTTGGCTGCCAAGCTCCTTTGCCAGATGGCACTGCCTTGGCACAGCACCATCAGGGTGCTTGCGGCCACTGAGTTGCTGCGAGCGAAGGGGGTAAGGAGAGCATGTGCGAGAATGTGACTGATCGGCACAAAACTCCTCTTACTTTCTATCCCCTTAGTCTGGGTGCAAGCAGACCGTGAGACCTAACAAACCTCAAACCCACCGACAGCGAGTTGTGGAGCCTCTGATTTCCGTCCTTTGCTGGGCACGTCCCATGAGCCTCAGTCAAAACATCCTCGCTTGTGCAAGAGCTCCACATTTTCCCATTTTAACTCAGCAAACTGCCAGCAGCACCCCTCCACCCCCAGACATTTGTGTTCAATTACCCTGAATTTCATCACAGAAAGCAAATTTTGCCTGGCCACAACTTTGAGTAGGGCAAAACCAAATACTGCAGGTCACAGCCTGTTGTATCTGATCTGGTCTCCAGATTTACCACCTTTTTTGTTTTCTTCCTGTTATGTAGTGGTGTCAGATCCTCCTCCTGGCCAGACAGATCTTACAGGAAAATCTTATTAATCAGATTTTGCAGTTTCGGGGTGGGAGGGGGAGGGGTGTCAGGAAATAATGTTGTAAATTGCAATTTAAGGAAAGTTGCAAACACAAGCAAGCAGAAAGCTCTCCCTGTCCTTGTGAAATGACTGCTGCTGTTTCTCTGTAAAAACACACTTGTATTTCCTCTGCCGCAGCTTCTCACACCACTCAAGTTCCCCAGGGGAAGTGAAGAAGAAAACTCATCAGAGAAGCAGATCAGGAAGGAGAGATGGTGACTAACTGTACCAATGGCACAATTTGGGGTTTTTTGAGGCAAAAAATAGACATAATGCACACATGCTTCTCTGAGTTGCTAGCATTACTAGCCATCCATAAATCTGAAGTAATTTAAACAATAAATGTAGATATTAAGAGCTCTTAAAATCAACCTGGGTTGCATTCACGGTTTCCCTTGGTCTAGAGGATGTAAGAAACGGTGTACAGGCATGTCAGCAGAGAGGCAAATGGAGGGAGGCTGCCCGTGTCACCTGGTCCAGCTACAATGGGAAAGACTCCTGACATTTGCCTCTCCACCCTTCTCTAAACTGTGGTTGTCAGCTGAGCAATGCCTGACTAATGCGTACCTGAGGGGATCTAGAGGTGGTTTTCACAACAGGACTCAAACGGCCTTGCCCAGGTCACATTTCTCTTACTGGTTTGAGCCTTGGTTTAACCAGGTCTCACTAACTGTAACCCTCAAGTGATATCATTGTGGCCACAATGAGCGCTGGCAGCCCAGAAAGCCAATTGTTTCCTGGGTTGCATCAAAAGGAGCGTGGCCAGCAGGTCGAGGGAGGTGATTCTATCCCTTTGCTCCACGCTGTTGAGTTCCCACCTGGAGTCCAGCATCCAGCTCTGGAGCTCTCAGTACAGGAAAGACATGGACCGGTTGGAGAGGGGCCAGAGAAGGCCACAGAAATTATCAGAGGGCTGGAACAGCTCTGCTGTGAGGACAGGCTGAGAGAGTTGGGGTTGTTCAGCTTGGAGAAGAGAAGGCTCTGGGGAGAATTTGTAGCAGCCTTCCAGTACATGAAGGGGACCTAGAAGAAAGCTGGAGAGGCAACAGGCTGCCCAGAGAAGCTGTGGATGCCTCATCCCTGGAAGTGTTCAAGGCCAGGTTGGATGGGGCTTTGAGCAGCCTGGTCTAGTGGAAAGTGTTCTGGCCTGTGGCACGGGGGTAGGAACTAGATGATCTTTAGGTCCCTTCCAACCCAAACTGTTCTATGGGGTGTGAAGCCTTTGGGATTAGAAATCCCATACAGTTTCCCCATGTATTCAGACGTCTACATCAGAGGGCAGCCTTTTGCTATTTTTTATCTTTTATTTTTTTTAATATTTATTGCTGTCAAGACCACTTGCCCTTACCATCCCAGCTGCAAGAGAAACAAGAGCATAAACCAATACTCAGATGCCTGGTCAAGTCCCATCCTGTCACAGCCTGAAGAAATGTGCTATTCCCCCACTGACACCTCAGCTCGACTCTTGCTAAGCTGCTGTGGGCAGGAGCATTAGCTTGAGCTCTTCAGGCCACACCGTCTCCCTCTTACCCAAACCATAGGAAGTGTTTAGTAGATGGACTTTCTCAGAGGTGTTTCTTATTCTGCTGGGTCATTCATTCAGATGCCAAAATTGTGACTCATTAAAAGGGCAAGCTTGGGCTGGGGGGAGGGCAGGAAGGAAGAAAAATAGGCTTGCAAGAGCCTTCCTGTTTACCCATAGCTTGGGAAAAAAACCAAGACAACAGAATACCCACACCCTGGCTCCATTATCTTTGCTGGCACAGTGCTGGCTTGGCTCTGTCCCTCACCACTCCAGGCCAAATCCAGCCCTGCCGCGAGCGTGTTTACTTTAGAAGAGTTTACTTGAGAGAGAACCCCGGCCCCCCGAGCCTGAATGCTCACAGTGTGCGAGCGAGCGTACAGGCACCACGAGCCCCCATGACAATGTGCCCTGGCACTGGCCCCCAGCCACACTGAGGAGGTCATTTTCTTCTCGGCAATTAGCAAAGTGGTGGCATCGCTAAAAGAAATTGAATAAACACATTCAACCCGGCTGGGTCCCCAGTTTGCTCTGTTCTCACCACCCTTCCTTCTGGGCGCATGGTGGGGCCCCAGTGAGCAAGAGCGTGATGCCTGTGCCCTGCACTTTCATTCAGGCCTGGTTGGAAAGGGCTTTTAGGAAAGACGAGAAGGGGGGGGAAGTAATCCTTTAGCTTTCTTCTTTTATAACAAATGTCTTCCCTTTTTGTTTTCAGGGAGGAAAAAATGCCAGCTTCTCTAAGAAAACTGCAGCAAATGGCTGTTTTCATGGGTCTGTTCAGTGGCGGGGGATGCATCGTGATGTATAATCTTATGCAAAGTAAGTCTTGGTGCTGTTAGCAACCTTATTTCTCCTCTGCTCCTTTCATTTGCTTTTGTGTAGCGGGGAAAATAGCAGCATGCAAGATGTGAAAAGCAGATGAAGTTAAGGGAAGTGTGGCTGAGCCTCTGGGTTCTGCCTCCATGGGCTCTGCTTTGTTCAGCCTCAGGGCTGCTGCTCTCCCAAGTGCTGCTGCACACATTTCCAGAGGTGGGTACTGAATAGGAATCAGGCTCCTGTAGTCAGGAGAAACTCTAGTTTCTGGGGGTTTCCTGAGGGTGAGGGCAAAGTGAAAGCTTAGGCAGGTTTTGTTTCTTACTGAGATTTTACAGCTGGGCAGGAAAAGAGGACCATCTGTGAGAGGGTATTAAAGTCTAGCGGTTTTATCTGCATATCTCTGTGGTGCTGGCCCTTAAACACAACATGCCTGTGAAGTGCTAAGACATTAGTTTTTTCTGAATGAAGGGCAGATAAGAGTGCTGTTCATTGAGAAGATGAGGACAAGGAGAGAAAAGCTAAACACGTGCCATTGCTGTTTATAAACAGCTCTAATTGCCACATGTCTTTGGCCAAGAATCCAAATTATTAGTTAAAATATGTTTATTTTCTTCTAAAATTGTTTCTAGATATTTGGCATCAGACCAGAAACAAAGCTTTGCCTCTCTCTTGGTGGGTTCTATAGGCTTCTTGGCCCTATGCCTCTCACTCGCTGGTACTATCAAATTACACTGCTTTTCAGCTAGCCTTATATCAGAGGATGCTGCCAGAAAAGTGTAACCAAGCCTGTTCCTCAAGCCCTCAGATAAGCTCTGAAACCTCCTCTTCATTTTGCACGTATTAATAACAAATCAGACAAGGCTGGAAAGCAGGCTTTAATTTTAGGCAGCTCATGCCTTCAAGCTCTGGAGCACATGACAGATATATGATCCTCTTACTCTTTAAAATACAGAATCTGGCTTTAACAAGGACATTAGCATTTTTTAATTTTCAGCTTCAACATTGACATTGTTATCTAGAAATCTCTGGGGGGCGAAAAAAGTCACCCTCCATACTATACAGAAAGTCAAAGGGCTCATTCCCTGCATCACTTAGCTGTGTAATCCAGTGGTGGAACGCGATGGCTACTTCTTGCTTTGTTGCAATAGCAGTGGCCACCGAGTAGCTGTCTGATAACTTGGTGACAAGCCAGCCAGGCTGTTGAAAGGACACTTTGTGCTGCAGAATGCGTCCTTCTGCAGCCTCCAGCAGACAGGGGAGCCACACTGGGACACTTCCTCCCTTGGCACAAACCTAAGGTTATCCCAGTTCTTTCTGCTATCCCAGTGCACATACCTGGCCTATACTGGGACCTGTGAGGAGCAAGTGACTTCCATAGTGGTGGGAGCAGGGGGAGGGGTGTGCTTCAGGTTGAAGGGAAGTTTGCATGCACATGGTGTCTACGAAAGCTTGTACAAACACTTGGGTAATCCTATTTCTACTCACTCACTTTACTTCCACACCCTTCTCAAGGGAGCAGCCTCCCCAGCCAACACCAGCATCCTTTCAGCTCTCCTGCTGAAAACGTGTGGACAAATGGACTGGTTGGGTATTTTATGTATTTTATTGTGTCCAGTTCTGGGCCCCTCAATTCAAGCTTGAGACAGTCCAGCACAGAGCCACGAAGATGATTAAGGGAGTGGAGCATCTCCCTTATGAGAAAAGGCTGAGGGAGCTGGGTCTCTTTAACTTGGAGAAGAGGAGACTGAGGGGTAACCTCATTAATGGTTATAAATATGTAGAGGGCGAGTGTAATGAGAATGGAGCCAGGCTCTTCTCGGTGACAACCAATGATAGGACAAGGGGCAATGGGTACAAACTGGAACACAGGAGGTTCCACTTAAATATGAGAAGAATCTTCTTCACGATGAGGGTGATGGAACATTGGAACGGGCTGCCCAGGGGGGCTGTGGAGTCTCCTTCTCTGAAGACATTCAAAACCCACCTGGACACATTCCTGTGTAACCTCATCTAGGTGTTCCTGCTCCAGTGGGGGGATTGAACTGGATGATCTTTCAATGTCTCTTCCAATCCCTAACATTCTGTGATTCTGTGATAGGAGATACTAACAAGAAACAGCTGAGAAGCAGCACCAGGAAACTTGAACCCATTTCCCCTACAACCTGCAGGATAAGCACAACATACTTTTAACATTGGGTGACTGCTTGCCATGATCCGTGGGCACTAACGGGCTTGTGTGCTGCCACCTCTATTGCTGGAGCTCCTTAGGATGGTCCAGGGGTCCAGGGAGGACCAGCACAGGCTGCAGCCTTGCAAAGCTGTTTCTGTGCCAGCTGGGTGCTGCCTGCTCACAGGGGATACCTCTAGTGAGGGAGAGGGGGCAGCATCCTTCTGCCTCACGCTCCAAGAATAATACCGACAGGCAAGAGGCCAGGGAACAAACCTTACACCTTGTTTTAAACTCTTTGGAAGGCGAGAACCAAGTTGCCAGAGTGGAATTTTCACATGTACATACTCCTGGCTTAACTCTGCCCTTCTTGAGTGAAGTTAGGCTGGTGTGAAGCATACCTAGAAGTCCCAACAGACAAGCCTTACAACTGTTTATAAGCAAATCTCTGCCCCCATATGGAGGGTCGGCATGTTTCCAGCCTCACAGCTCTGCATTGTCCATTGGTGACCACTGCACAGCATTCCCCAGCTATACATGGCAACCAGACATTGATAAATAACGATTTACCACAATTGTCCTCCATATGCCAACAGTGCAGCATCCAGACTACTGTGCTTTTGTTGCTGCTTGACCATTGACTCTAATGGCCCTTCTTTGTGCCTCCCTTTCAATGCATACGTCAGTAGAGTTGCAGCTTCATGGCTGCCACTTGAAAAGCTGTATCAAGACCACAGCAAGAGTTTCACAGCAGCAGCAGCTTTTCCTGTCTCACACCAACGTCTGTGAAATATCCTCCATTCTTGAAGTATTTTCTGTACCTCCTTTAAAGAAGAAATTAGTTATCTTCAGAACATTTTCAGTTATTCGTTTGTATGCTTTTTTTTTGTTGCTTTTAGATGACATACAAATGTATGAAAAGCAGGGAGACACAGCTATAAGCTGAACTGTATAGCAGTATGGAGCAGGCTATATTCAGAGCCCTCTTTACTTAAATTAGCTGAATAACATTACAGTTCAGCATCGCTTCTCTGATGTGTTTCCTCCTTTAAACAGATTTCTCCTAATTAGTAGTTTTGGACTGTTTTTCAGGGAGGGTGTGGTAGTCTTGGTAGTCTGGAGGAAATGTCTTTTTTTTTTAAAAAAAACAAAACTTATGTTTTGGTTTTAAGTGGACAGTCTCCTCACCATCCTGTTTCTCTCACCTAGAAAGTTTTGCCCGGACCCAGTATTACCAGCAGGCCTTGGAGCAACTGAACAGCAATCCCGATGCCTTGGAAGCCCTGGGTGCCCCACCTCTTAAGGTTCACAACATCCGACTGACAGATGGGAGTAATCGTGTGGACACAGAAAGAGCACGGGTAACGCTGGGGAGGTGGTGTTACAGGGTGGCTTCCCAAGGCATCAGTTGATAAGAGGTCAGCCAGGGGATCTTTAGCAGGTCACAAGTCACTTGGGTGCACTGGAAAGCTGTAAAATGCGATGCCAGTTGATTTGGAAGAGGAACAGGTTTCCAGATAATAGATCTCCACTCATGTGAGGGACTAGATACAGCAAGAGTGGCATCTTCATGTTGTACTATATGGGCACATCACAGAATATCAAGGGACCTCCCAAGCCAGTCAGTCCCCTTCCTGCTACTGTAAGTCACAAAATAGTTTTGAGAAACATATCAGATCCAGCTTTAAAGTAGCAGCTGCCTCCTTCATCTCCCTAGATACATCCCAGGCTAGTTTTTAAAGCTTTGTTCAGAACAGAGTTTTATAGCTGCTTATGAGCTGTGCCATGGTACAGCACAAATGATGGGGTTTCTAAAAATCACCTGTAATTCTGTGCCATGGAGGACGGCTGCCTGGCGTGGGACTGAGTGCGTGGGTTACGTAGTAACTGAAGAATGCTGTGCTGGGTGCTGAAGAGTTGCACAAGGCTGCCTTGCATCAGCCCAGGGCTGGGCCAAAGCAAAGCTCACAAACACAAGTCCACTTCCAGTTGGGGTTGCTGCCCAAAAAGGACATCCCATCAGTGTTTTTCCCCTTAGACCAGGACTAGCTGCCTTTCCCTGGTTTTGCTGGTAATGCAAAACATGCCTAGTGACCTGTGCAGGTCCCTCACTGGGGCATCTCATCACATTTGAATCATTTTGTTCCTCCTGGTGAGTAGTTTTGAGTCCTGGGGACCAAGCAAGGGCATTAAGGAATGGGGTAGATGGTACAGTGAAGGAGGGGGGCTGTCAGGGCAAGAAGGAAAAAAAATAATTAAAAAAAAATCAACCTTTAACCAGCTCACAAAATTCCATGTTCCATCTCACTCCAGAGAGGATTCACCCATGTAATACTCTGGGCCAAGTTTCCCAGGTTTTAGAGATTCTACCAGCAAACATATCTAAAGCCAAAAACATGCAAAAAAACCCCACACGACCTCTTATGCTGATTGAAAAGAAGAAGAGAACCTGTCCCAGTGATGTTTTCCTGTGTCACTGCTAAAGAATGCTGGTCGCTTGGGTGACTCAGGGTGAAGTCAAATCCTGCCTTCTACCGACCTCACCCAAGACACAAACCACCAACTTTCTTCTCTGCTTTTTCATGCTCCTGACCATTCATGTTCTCATGAAATAAGCTGTTTAATCATCACTAATGATTATATCATAGATCAGTTTACTAACTCCACAACATTCCCAACTCCTGGGGTTGCTGGACAACCCCTGACATTTTCTCTTCATGATTGCAATACCACCAGCAAACACTACCCCTGAAACACATTCGTTTTATTCAAACATTACATTAAGTGCAATTAGCTGTGGTCGCTGCTACAGCTCCTAACTTTGTTGAACTGAGTGGTAGGATTTGTGACACTGAGAAAAATCATTGAACATCTCTTATTGCCTCGATGTGTGTTAAGGAACTGATCTATAGAGGATTTGAACCTATGTTATGGTTATGGGAAGCTCTAACACAGTGCAGGTCACCTCTGGATCACCATGCATTCCGGTAAGGAAAGGTGTTTGCTCATAAATATTTCAGAGAGTGAGTGGTTTTCTCTGGGGGTTGCAGCTGTAACACAGTACATTCTTTCAGCAGAGAGAGATTAATGTATGGCAGAACAGACATACCTGTATAGCCATGCACACATTAGCCATTAGAAAAGCTAAAGCTTAGTGAAACTCTACAATACAGTTAAAAAAAAAAAAAAAAAGTTAAAAAGGTGTTACATCTTTGACTGTAAAAGGACTAAATGTCCGTTTCATAACGTTTCACTGAATCTTTAACATACTTTCACATTTGCAGATAAAGTTACCAGTATCTGGAACAAAATCAGCAGGGTACCTTTACATTAACTCGGAGATGGACCACTCCCGTCAATGGTGAGTACTGGGGAAGGTGCTGGGAGAAACATATAGATGCAAGAAGAAAAGTGGCAGGAGAAGAGAGCAGAGCAGGGCATTTGCTTTAGTCATCCGTGTTGCTGAGATCATGCACACAAAGGAAGCAGAAATTAATGTCTGAAGGTCTTGTGAAAGGTTGTTACCATTGTTATGACAAAAAATACACACTAGTTGAGAAATACATTGACTTCATCCCTATGAATACAAATAGCAGAGCAACATGAGCGATTTGTTGTGTAAAATGTGTTGTTCAGCAAACTATAGCTCAGTATATATCTGTAAATACTGTGAGCCAAAGTAATGTATTGCCCCCTCCCATCTCTCCTCCCCACAGAGGCGCAGAGGCTGTTGCACAGCAGTCCAAACTCCAGTCTAGTATTAGGTGTTGCAGTAGGGGAGTTACACATTAGACCAGAACCTATCAAGGTGAGCTAAAAATCAGTGCAGGACTTTTTTTTTTTTTTTCAAGCTACCTGATAGATACAGTCCTTATAGTTAAAAAAAGTGCTAGAACAGATACATTACAGCAGAAGGATGCTCTGATTCCACATCATATAGTAGCAACTTTACATTTTTGTAGCACTGTAGCCTGAAAACCTCCACTGTCAAGGGTAAACCAATTTCTAGAACCAAGCAAAAAATTACAACATGAATTTGAAGTCCATCTTCCGTTGCAAAAGAGGAAATTTAATCAGACGCAAACTTCTTCACATGTACTTGTTCTTGGAGTCTGTTAGGCACTTCTGTTAACTCTATTTAAAAATCCAAAGCTACAACATTTTTACTCAGCTGCCACCAGCCATATGGTAATGTTTTCTTTTCATAATTAGGTGAACACAACTTACTGTATTTCTCTTCTGAATAACTGTGGGAAGTAAGGTGTAAAACAATGGGAGGAAGACGCTGGGCTGGGACTTGAGAGAATCAAGGCCAGACCTGGCCTCCTCCCTAGTGACCAGAGATATCCCCAGAGGTCCCCAGCCACCTTTCTTGCACATCTACACTTCCCCAGGGCCTGGGCTCTGATGTCCTCACTTATCTCCTCCTGACAGATGGAGGGAAATAACAGTTCCCTCCTGTTTCGCTGAGTTACTGTGAAGATAACTGAGGATTGCAAGACGTTGAACTACAGGAGAAATTGAAGTGCACACATATCTCTCAGAGATATCTTCTGTAAAAGGGTTTGTGGCAGACGAATCTGTCAGACTCAATCATCTTTGTCCTGCACACAGTTCCACTTGAGGCTAGGCAGGATTTGGTGTCCTTGCACTGGGCTGAGGAACTGAGAGTAAAATGGCTGGTTCCCATCTGATCCACGGAGAGGAATTCCTGAAATACTCAACAGGAATAACAAACATGTAAGCTGGCCATCCTGGTGGGGCTCAGCATAGTGGGCACATGGGCATTTCCGGTGGAGACCACCAGACTAATAGACACAATTAAATGACACCAGGAGCGCTCTGTGCAAGTGGTTTAGGCTCCTAAGCCACCAAAATGCTTCTGACTCCAAGTGCAGTCAGTCCATAGCAGTTTATTTGTTTATGTGGTTATTAAAAAAGAGGACAACTTCAAAGAAAGGGAAATTTTGAGTGCACGAGCTGGTTTGGTCCTGGAGGAGGAGGCACTCAGGTGCAGGCAGCACAGGGATGGGGAGGGTGCCTGGAGGCGAGGTCCTCCAAGGCACCAGCCTTACAAAATGACACTTTCCTGCCCTGAAGTGAGTGGAGGGAAGGTCCGAGACCCCAGGCCATGCTGGGGAGAATGAGCAGTTGCTCCTTCAAGCTGCTATAAATGAGGCAGCTGCTCATCCCAGCTCAGATGGAGATGGAGGGCTGGCGAGCGAAGGGCCCTGCCACAGACCCATCACACAGAGGTGCGGCAGCTGAATTACCTGGTTTTGTGTACTCAGCACCGACTGCAGCAGAAGCAGAGTTGGTCTGGGTGAGCACCGGGAGCTTTTGAAAACAATCCTATCTCAGTACCCCAAAACACTAGTCCTTCCCAGCTGAAAAAGCAGCACGAGCAGTCTCACAGTAGCAGGCTTGGAACAGAGTTCAGAGGAAGCAAAAGGCTCCCTCTCGGTCTCCAAAAAATGCAGTTTTCCTTCTTCTTTGAGTAACCACTGTCATACCCTGTCAGTGTTTCAGCAGTCACATTGAGTGATCACACAGTGTTCAAACTCCTCCAAGCCAGGATAATTCCTTAGCAACACAGTCTGGCTCCAAGGCTGGAGAGGAGCTGAGCAAGGAATGCACCCGCAGGATGGGGAGGAAGAAAGGCACCGGGTCGGGGGAGGAATGTCCTCTCTAAAAATAGCTGGCAGGATTTTATTTGAGTTGCAAACAACAGTAACATGCATCCCAGACCTTTAAATCTGGGCTGTGCTGTGCTATTAGGAAAAACAGCTTTCAGAAGCTGGCACTCAAAAACCAAGTTTTAAAACACTTGAAAGAATTTTTAATAGCACTGAATGCATGGAATGATTTGTTTCTCTATGCCAGCTGTTGCTATACCCTTACTACTATATTAAAGGTAATTGAAACAAGTTGAAAACCTCTTTTGGTTTGTATCAGCTGGTGCCTTCAGGATGTCACCTTGAAACTGCGAGATGGTCAGAGTATTCCTGTTTACCGCTCCCCGGTGGAGACCAGTGGTGTGCAAGAAGGCTAAAACTCAAAGGCAGCTGCGTCTCCACCTCCCACTGAGCCGAAGGAGCCATTAATCGATCGCATCCCACTGTGTTTGTGAATGTATGCAGTTGTCACAAGCGACAATTCCACTTAGGTGGGTGCTCTCAAGACAATTTTCTCTCCAAGACTGACCTCATCATTGTCATGACTGTAATTTCTTTCTTTTGCTGGTCTACTCATGTGTTCAGCAGAAGACTAAAATAAATATATTGCAAAAGACTTGCTGTTGTTCCAGAGAAGTCATGTGTTATGCCCTGTGCGTGCTGGTATTATGAGTTTGAAATAAATAAACAAACTGCCAGGAAACCAGGCTTTTCTACAATTACAGACCAAAGTCAGGACAGCTGGGCTGCTCTGTCATGGCTAGAAGGCTGAGTCAGCTTCTCATAGTCATTCCTGTACTACTTCGGTTTCCCCCATTTCTCAACAAGTGTTTCCTAAAGCAGGAGAGACAAAGCAGTGAAGGCGAAGCTCAGCACCAGTCTCCTCCGCTGCTAATGAATGTCACATATTAGGTAGATTTACACCCTCACAGTTATCATTAAAAAGCTCACGAGATAGCAGAGACCACTTACCATAACTTCTGAATTCCAGGAAAAGTCTTGCTACTCGCATTGCTCCTGCTGAAGGTCGATATAACAGAAGAAGCCACTGTTACACACCAGTGCTGCCCGACGCAGGCTCAGGAGAGCACCTTCACTCTCCCACTTCTGCTTAGAGAGGAAAACACTCAGGAGGTCCAGAACAGGCAAAATACCACCACAGTTCAATCAGACTACAACAAGAGATTGTGGTTGTGCCTTGATTCTCTCAGTGCAGCCACTCAGCCAATGGAGGTGGAGGATTGCCTATAACAGAAGCAAGTTGAGGAATAAGCAATAAAGCCCAAAACCCCAGCCCCCATCAAACTGCACCTTCTAACTAATTGCAAAGCCTAAGGCTCAGTCTGAGATGGCTGAGAGACACAAGTAGCTGTCCTGCTGTCATACCGTGAAGTAACATGCAAGCCACTAAGAACATCCAGAAGAGTATCTTGGATTTATTGTAACAGAGCAGGTTAATCAAGATGCAGCTTCTCTTGAGCCGGCACACACGAAATCCCTGGTCTGGCGTCACAAAATGCTGCACCATGATACCACTGCCTGTCGTGGCTCTAACCCTGAGGGAGATCTCCCCCCATAAACCTGACCAGTAACACTGGAGATTTTACCTTGCTTGGGGGAAGCAGAGATCGCAAAGAAGTTTCATCTCTTAGTTTCCCCCTAAAGACCTAGCAGACCCCGCCTTTAACTCGAAGCACTCCTGATCATCCTAACCAAGCCATGGGCTCCCCAAAGCTGTGAGAATGGGTGGCATCATCATATCAATGTTTCTCTAAGTCCAATCTTTAAACCTGGAGAAGGAAGTAATCAATGGGTGGAGGCTGGAAGCCAACCAATCACTGAAGTGAGACAAAAGAAAAGTCACATTAAAATCCCTGCTTTTGTTTTGCTATTTAATAGTCAGTAAACCCAGAATCTCTTACCTCTTGACCTCAAGTGCCTCAGAAACCACTTCCTCCCTGTGTTGGAGCTCTTCTAAGATGCTCATATCCAGAGGGAGAAAAAAGGAGCAGGCTGGTGTGTTCAGTGCTGAGCTGCTTTGACCATGTGGCTCCCATTAGATCTACCACAGCCTACGGCTGCTGCTTTCAGAGAGGACACAGGTGCAGCCAAAAGAGCTGGAGCATGCCAGGAAAACAGGGAACACAAAGGTCTCAAAACCACTAGCAGCTGCTGAAAGCCCAAATAATTTCAAGAGGGTACCTGGACACCCGTCTTCCCCTTGCAGTCTTTTCCACTAAAATATGCTGGAGCAGATTAGGTTGCTTTTTATCTTCATTAGGTCATTAAAACACTAATTAATTGTAATTATATTGTGTTGCATGTCAGTAAATACCAGTCTGGACAATCATTTCATTTTTATTGAGAAAATATTCATCTTTTATCAAAAGACCTTAAAAAGTTAAAACTTCTTCAGAAAGCCATTCTTTTCTAATCCCAGGAGGAGCCTCTGGAGATCATCTAGTCCAACTACCTCACTCATAACAGGGTCAACAAGAGCAACTTGCCTGGGACTGCATCCAGTCAGGTTTTGAAGATCACCAAGGATGGAGACTCCACAACCTCTGGAGACACTGTACCAGTGTTCAACCATTCTCACAGTATAAAAAAAAATAATAAACCTCCAACAAAACAAACAAATAAACAAAAAAAAGCTTTTTCTTATGTTTGAACAGAATTTCCTGTGTTTCAGTGTGTGCTGGTTGCCTCCTGTCCTGCCATTTGGCACCACTGAGAAGAACCTGGCTCCATCCTTTTTACTCTTCACCCACAGTTATTTACACACACTCATAAAATCCCTCCCAAGCCTTCTCTTGTCCAGACTGACAGTCCCAGGTCTTTCAGCCTTGTTGACAGGTGCAGCAATCCTTTAATCATCTTAATCATTTTAAGCATGTTAAATAATTTCTTTTAAATTGGCTTGAAAATCTGCATAGTTCCTTTTCTATTTGGTGTGGTTAAACCAAGCATCATCTTTATGACCTTTGCTGGATTGCATGTTTGTTTCTTACTCTCTAGTTTGATCTTAATAGGTTCTGCCAGGCAGTCATCACCCTCAAGGAATCTATCAAGGCTGTTCAGGGCAAGAACTTAATTTACAACTGAGAAACAACAAATACTGCTTAGCAGATTGTTACAACACTTGTGCCTATTTGAGCTGGACCCGACTAGCACACAGGGGCTATATAAAACCAGATGTTTTAAAAACACTAGTTTCATAAAGGCTCAGCGGGCTGATGCCTTCCCTTTTGAGTATGTTTCTCCAGGTAGTATTCATAATATGTTTTTGTCCAATTTGTGGGCCTGTCAGTTCACTGCGTAGCTTGGGCAGGTGTGCTGCAATGCACAGGGAACATCAGTCATTTGGATTCACCTCCCGTTTAGAAATGAGGCTGCATAAAGTTCTTTCCCTCCATTTACCTGCATCTTGTCTGCCTGACAAAGCAAAATCATTTTCCTGCATGTTTTCTGCAAAATTGGCTACAAAATTCCCTGCAGCGTGGCCCAGGCAGTCCTGTAACACCGGTAGCAAAGGAGACCTGCCACATTCTTGGTGTTACTTTGGAAGACGCATCACACACAGCTAAGCACTTCTGGTTCATTTTATGTAGCACCGAGTATATAAAAACACTGGAATCACAGCATTTCTTGACCGGTCAAATGCACTTTTCTGTTAATTGGCTTTCCTAGAAGGTTTAGAAGCAAGCACCTTCATTCAGTGACTTTTGAGAGAGCCTTGCCTCTGCTTGCTAAGGCGAGAACTTCCATCCAGCAACCAGACCAGCTGGATCTCACAGGGTGCTTCTGGAAGGTGGCAGCTGGTAAGGTGATACCCCAACAGCTCAGGAGATTTTCCTCTAAGGTTTGGTTAAAAGGCACCTGTGTCATTCAGCCTGTACACTGGGATTACAAATTAATTGAAGAGATGGGGTACACTGGTTTCAATGCATTACCAGTTTAGCTGTGATTCTGGTTGCACAAGCAAGCAAAGACTCAATGCAATTAAGTTCTCTGTGTTTACACAAAAAAAGATAATCCCTTCAAGTAGTTAAGTTCCCTTTCCTCTCCTAATTTTGTAGCAACTGTTGTAGTCCTAACGCTCTGCTTCACTTTGACAAATTCTAACCTTTCCTTAATTAAGAGAGATTTTTATCATACCCATATGGACATTTTTTTTTTCTATTTTATAAAGCTTCACAGTTGTATTTTTATGGAACCAAATATTTTACTTTTACAGTTGTCAGGTGTTCTATAACAGGAACAATTAATGAAATTAAGCAGTGTTAGAAGAACCCAGCGTCTTACCCAGCATCTAGTCAATGCTCTGACTTCCCTCACGGGAATGTGTGTCAGGCAAATAACACATTTCTGGACACAGTGCCCCTTAGAGGGGGTGTGAAAGTTTGTGTCACGGCTTCAGAGGACACATTTCGGTGTGATTTGTTAAACCTGGATTAATGCTGATTTGCATCTGCTTCACCCTGTCCTGGGTACACAGCTGTCCTACATTGCACACCATTCACTGGCATTCACATACCATCTTGCCAGCCCCACGTCTTCAGGCAGGTCGTTTCCCACCTATCAGACATCTGAAATAACAGTCCTAACTTTAATGGCAAAACAAAACAAAAACCCCAAACAAAACAAAACAACAAAACCAAAAAAACCTCAGCTTTACACAGATGATGTGACTATATTTATTAATCCCAGTAACAGCTTAATTCAACAGCTGTAAATGCTGTATTGTGAAGATCTCTTCAGTGTAAGCATATTGCTTTATCGGTGCGTTTTAATATTTGCAGCAAAAATGGAACAGGTGTGTAATTGAGAAAACTAAAACATTAGTAATCCTGCTATACGAACGTTGAGAAAAATAACTACAAAACTCCGTGGATAAAAGCAAGGACACCTGAACATGTGTGCTGGTTTGATTGAAAATGGGTTAATTTTCTTCATGCGGTTAGAAACCTTTCTTTTTTCATAGCTAGTACGCTCATTATTTGGACTTAGTTTGAGAACAAGAGATAATACAGAGTTCATGTTTTTAATTGCTCTGGTCTGAGAGCCAAGGACACTCAGAGCTCTGCCCACAGGTGTGAGGCAGCTGGGAAGGGGGGGGAAGAGATGGAGCAGAGCTTGACTGACATCCAGACTGATCAGTAAGAACATTGCATCCCATTAGTGTCATGCTAATTATTTAAGAAGAGTCAGGACTTTCTGGTTGGCTTTTCCACTCTTCTCACTTGCTCTATGGCACAGCCAGAGGAGTTTTTGGTCAGGATGTTTAGTTTGGCCTTTTGCCATTTTGCAGAGGCCTCTGGGCTTTCCTGCCTTTTTCTTCTTCCTTCTCTCTTTGGGATCAGGTGTTTTGGGACCAGAGTGCTGCTTTCCTGGGATTAGCTGCTCCGCATGTTCATGAGGAATTCCTTGAGTATCTTTTATTTCTATTTTGTGTATATATATATATATATATATTTACTAGTAGTGTGTTAGTATTTTGTTATTTTATTAAACTGTGTTTATCCCAAACCAAGTTTCTGCCTTCCCTTTTGATTCTCTCCCCTACTGGGGGTGAGCGAGTGGCTACGATGGTCGTATTGCTAGCTCGGCTTAAACCACAACAACCTGAGACTTCATCTCACGTATTACAACCCAGTTCCAGCAATATATTTCTAGCTGGTATGCAAAGCCAAGCGTGAAGGTGTGCAGTCACCAACCACAAAAGGGTTCAAGTTGCAGTAGTTTGCAATGCAGCATTGCACTTCAGCTTCACTATTGATTCCAGCCATCATGCAGTCATCCTGCACCAAAATAGAGTAAATTCTGGAATTCTGTTTCAAATCAGTAATGCTGTCTTGAAGAAAGATTATAGTTTCTTTTAAAATATTATATATATGATGTTTTAAAGTGTTTCCCAATGCATAAAGAACAAAAGACCCATCAGCTGCTCAGAAAACAAAATTTTATTTATTGTAAAGTTCCTGAAACAACAAACACCTTATCAGAAGTACAATATACTGGCACTATTTCTTTAAAATGTTGAACTGTCTTCCAGGAACAGCACCTGGAATATTCAAGAGAGCTCTTAAGCCATGGAACAACTTGGTGCAAAGCCCACCTTCTGCCCTGTCCCTTGCCAGCGCCACCAGTGGAGAACGGGCAGTTAATTTTTATTTGCATTTCCTACCTAATGGCCCTCAAGCTTCACCTGGCAGATTGCAAGCTGGAATTCAGCCTTTTGTATTTATGGATCCTCGACTGGAAAGTGTAAGAAATGAGGCAAATCATAATGCGAATTCAGCTTTGGACAATAAAAGGATTATTTAATAGAAATTTTAGTTTAATGACTATAAAATTGCTTCTTGCTTAGAGAGGTGAACATAGCAAGAAGACAAGACAAGACTTTACTTTCAGCTAGATGTTTGCTGTTTATTCCAACAACTGCAACAGAGGCAAAGGCCTTGACTAACCCCCCCACCCCCTACAGATGTAGGTCACATCTCTTACATCAGAGCCACAGAAATAACAATTCTCCAGCAATTTGCAGGAACATCTGCACTTCCATTCCTTTCAGGTTCCTGCATTCAATCAACAGCAGCCCAGCCCCAGCCTTACAAAGGCAGCCAGCAGGTGCCCAGTCTAGAGAGGGGGACCAAGGGACAAGGAGTTGGTTCCTTCTCCACAACCACCCCATCTCACAAACACTTTAAGGCAAAAGCAGCTTTTTTTCAGATGAACTGCGTACATACAACACAGCCCTTTGTATTCATGGAGCTGCAGAAAACCAGCTCTTCTTCTCAAACTGGTGATTTGTTCCCAGTCTTAATGTGTTACTTCACTAGTAACTAAGCGTCTCAAAAACCTTAACCTCAATAGCCCCTTTCTACATCTTTACTCACAGTGGAACAGAAATAGCTTGAAGTGTGTGGGACTGACTGATAGTCCTGCAGTTAAACATTACTGAAAATTTTTCCTATTATAGGGCCAACCTAGGATGCCTTGTTTATAACTTATACTATTAAACTTTCACAACTTTATACAAACTCTTAATGATGTTAAAAAACACTGTACAAAACCACCTTAAGGCACAAAAAGTTAAACAGAAATGCAGCCCACTTGAAGTCTCAAAGCAGCCAATTCAAGAGAAACTGGCCTTGTAATAAGTACATAGTTCATTTATACATGTTAAGCTTCATTGTCATACATTGAAACCAGTAAACATAGGACAAAATGTATGCTGCTCAGCATCTACTGTCTTTCTTCAGTACCAACCCCCATACAAGACACGATCTGCAGTTACAAATTGGAACTGAAACAGCTTATATGTCTCTCCAGGGATTTGCTTTGAGCAACCATGAGCTATTACACATTGAGGTGTGCAGATATGGCAACATAAATTTGTTTTGTAAGGGTGGCACGTGAACATACACCTCAGGGTTTTGCTCGACTTTATAAAAGCAAGGACACACAAATGTGAAAAAGTCGAAATGGCAGTGATGGAGACTGGGAGAATTTTAATCTCGCGGAAATGAATTTCATAAGTTGATGTCCCTCCTCCAAGCAAATTGTCTTGGGTAAATGACCGAACAATAAGAGAGATGCCCATGAAAAGTACTGCCCTGCTTCAAAACTCCAAAAGAGATCAGCATTGTAGGTAGGGTCAGCAAATGTGTGATAATGCAGCTACCCTCCACCTCCAGAAACGTCCAGGGAACACAACTACTCTGTTGGCTCAAAGATTCTTGTTTAACGTTTGCTAATGGCCACACAGAGCTATCCAAGAAAACCTCGCGTGGTTGCTTCTCAGTAGGAGCCTGTAGGTTACTGGCTACAGAAGGGAAAAATCCAGCAAACAACCCATTTCTCCTGAATATGAAAGGCATCTCTGCATTACAACATAAAACACATCCAAACTCAATCATTCAAGTACTATTGGATGTTTTCTTACATGAAGGTCTTCAAGGAGTGGCAAGTTGCCCTACCTACATCAATATTCAATATATGATTCCACAGGGGAAGAATCCTGATAGAACAGTTTAATTTGGGTGCAATTTTTCTGATGTGGCTTCAAGTGAAGGCAAGCAAAGCACTGGCAATGAAGCCTCAGGGAAAAAGGCTCATTGCCTCCCTCAGTGTCACGCTGCTGCTTTTCAATTGTCTTCCTTACTAGCACTTTTTTTCACACCCGTACAGCAATGCTAATTAGGTCACCCCAGGACTGCCTGCGTTATTAATAAGCCATTTACATCTTGTGTGGAGGAGGAACTGTAATAGCACAGAGCACTGAACTCCTGTTCGCTCAAAAGAATAAGAACGCTCTTGGTACTTTTGAAATTGGGAAAGTCTGTAGCAACATGAAAAAAGGAAAAACTAGCTTAAGCACTTATATTCATTATTTTACAGCAAGAAAACTTTTATCGGGGTTTATTATAAAGGAACAGCATAAGGAAACCAAATAAATAGTTGAATAGTTAACAGTACACAATATAATAGTACTAAACTTCAATGACATCAAAATTAAACTTTGGAATAGCATCAATATGAAAGATTACTTGGAAAACTAGGATTCGGTTCAAGATCCTGAGACCTGTGCATTGCAAAAACCAGTCATTTTGATGCCCTGTTGGTCCCGGCTTTGTCCCCTGCAGGACCACATCCATTGAGAACTGATGACCCACCCGTGCAGGTCCCTAATCCCGCTCTGCCCCATCATCCATGTGCTGTTTCTCCAAGTGCCTAAGGGAGAGTGATTGGGAAGCACGAGGTGTGAGTTGTGCTTCATTGTTTCAGAGGAAGCAGCATCTCCTTCCTCATCTGATAGTTATATTGAACCAGGTTATGCAATTTAGCCTCAGGATGCTTCTTTCTTCCTTAAAGCAGCAGTTAGAGGAACAGAAAGAAGGCAGCAATGACCTCATGCTCCCAGTAAAACCCCAGCTGGGTTCTGGGCAGAAGGGGTGGAATCGAGGGCTGATTCATCATTAGTTGGATAAAGTGATCTAGCATGGTGAAGTCAGTGGAGAGAATTTAAACAGACCCTCTGTCATTTGCTTTTTTCTACTCATTAACACTGTGCAGCCACACTGAGCTGGATTCTGTCAGCTCATCTCACCCGACACAGGAGGGGACAGGAGTGATCTCTGCTGGCTCGCAGGAGTGACCAATTTAAGCAAATTCATCACTCTCAGGAGGAGGATTTTACTGTGCTCCCAAATAAGTATCACCTCTGTGTGGTCTGGAATCATTCACTGATACAGATTTCTTCACCTGTGGGACATGTGCATCTCTTAACAGAGAAGCACAGCTCACTTTAGCCATACACCAGGCCAGTCTGGGTCTTGACTTGATGTAAACTTAAAGAACTATATACACAGTATAACTTTGAAATCTGTATGTCAAACCTGTTGATCAAACTCTCTTCTCATACAATTTTTAGATCAGTAGATAGTACCACTGAAGTCAAGAGTGCTAAAAGGTGTTTGAGGAAAACTCAGCATTATGTATTTGCATTAAATGCCAAAACGTATCCTAAAATACTCCTTTTGACGTCTGTCACTGAAACACTTCCAATGTCAGCTTCTCCAGAACACTGGAACAATTAACAAAAACTCTATCAAGCAACAGAAAAACGGAAACAAAAATTACAAACAAAAATAAGCTTTTATCTTTGTTAAATTCCTGTTTATCTGTTTCATGAAATTAAAAACTTGGCACATTTTCCTTGGATGCCATTTATCAACATTTTCTTTTATCTAGAACATTTATTGCATATCAGAAATTCACTTGGCTAGGATATTTGTGTTTAGTAGAAAACACTGCCTTCCAGTTATAGCTATGAAGCTTCACACAGTTCAGTAAATGAATTCTCCTGGTATTTCTTGCAGCAATGGTTCCTCAAATTTAAATCGTTTGGAAATGGCTTTCTGCTCAGTTACTTTTTCCTTTTCTGACTGCCTACATTGTCCCAGTGTATACGAAGCCACTACAATTAGTTCTTCTGTCACTATGGATTCTTCCTCTTCAGTCTTCTCAGCATCTACTGACTTTTCAGAGGCAGAATCTGCATCTTTCTGGGCAACATCACTGGTCTCCCCTCCTGTACTCTTGCTCCAGGCCCTGCAAGCAGGATTATCGCTTTGTTCTAACCATGGATGTTGAAGACATTCTTCAGCAGTTGCCCGGTCCCTGCAGAAGAAGAAAAGTGTTAAATGTCCAAATAAATTTGGAATCCAGTGCCTTGCAGAAGAGATCCGTATCAACTATTCCAAGGATATGACTCTATTGAAGACAGACTGACAGAACATCTAAAAGAACATGCCAACAGCTACCTTTTACCAAAAAAGACCAACAGCAGCCCAAGGGGATGAACAGCTAACACTGAAAGTAAAGGAGTTCATAGATCCTTAAATATCACAGTTTACACTCCCATGTTTCCAAACAACTTTCAAAGTTTATACAGGTGATTTTTTTTTTTTTTTGTAATATAGGAAAACTATCTAAACCTTACACTCTTAAAGTATTTCCACAGACACGCAGTAGGCAGTTTCAATGGTTGACGTGCCCCATGAAGAACTGGTGAAGTTCCACAGGAAACACCTCTTTTGAGACCTGGAATTTCCAACTTGCTGCCCACTGAGAAAAGCACGCTAACGACCCAGAAACGACAAAGCTACTCTACCATCTCCTCAGGAATAAGAGGCTCAAAACACAGTTCATTTAAAAGACATCAGCAAGGTACCTGTAAAAACAGCCAGTATACTGTACCATATGCTACAATTCATATACAGTTTTCTGAAAGGAATTTGAGTTTTAGTTATTAACAGTTGGACACATTCAGAATATGCAAATTTGGAGGGAAACAGAGAACTTCTCTTTTCATATACATGAAAAGTAATAGCACAATGAAATGCAAATACTCAAAGTCCCCTTTTACTTTAAAAATGAAAATACCAGCACTTGGTATATTTAAAATTAATCCAGTCAGACATACTAGCATACACAATTGTGTATTTTACTTACTCAGGTTTCTTAACCAGGAGAGTTTTGATGAAATCCACAGCAGACTCTGATATGAGGTCAAAGTCTTCTCCAGAGTAACTTACATTCATTTGAGATATATTTAAGAATGTTTCTTGTTTATCATCCCCTAAGAAAGGTGATATCCCTGTTAGCATAACATAGGCCAGTACTCCAATGCTCCTAAATTAAAGTAAAAAACAGAAAAGCAGTTTAGTGTTGTATTTTTTTTGTTCTTTTTTTAAAAATGTTTGGTTTGGTTTGTTCTGTTTTTAAACCAAACCAAAACACCTTTTCAATGAAGTTATGACCACCATTAATTTCTTCAACTTACCACATGTCAGTTGCTGTACTGATTGGGTCATAACTCAGAATTTCAGGAGCTATTCAGAGGAAAAAAAAAACAACAAAAAACAGTTTTATTTTTTTGTCATATGCAGACATTATATTTTAGTTACATAGTGCAATAACAGGTATGTGGTAAAATTTAATATAAATCATTTGACGCACAATAGTCTTTTGAAAGAGATATTTCAAGTTATTTAAGTGATTGCTACCATTCACTGGCTTTAAGTGAAACTGATTGTTTTCCTTTTATTGTTCTCTTCAGAAGCAAGGCTATTCTCCTTCTCAGTTAAGGAGGCTATACAAAAATTCCTTATGGGAAAATGAGAAATATCCAACATTCTATATTCCAGCACTGAAACCCATACCCATAAAGATATGAAAATGTACTTGAAAATATATTTTAAGGCCTGGAATGATTTGCTTTGAAGAAAATGAAATTGATACAAACCTCCACAAGCTAAAATATTATATTCAGAGACTGAATAAGCAATTCTGAACTTTTAATCCATGTAATACTTGTGATCACTGCTGGTAAGTATCATCTGAAGTGTGAACTCATCTTCAACACAAGCCCACAATTGTCACACATTAGACTGGCAAACCTTGGCAGTTTTAGCTTTTACAGCAGTATCACATCCAAGTAATAACCTGACCTCTCAACACAGTAACTACCCAGCCTTCTGGCACATTCACTGCACTGAGGCAGCTTCTCATTGCTCCCCAAAGCCTGGCCAGTCCCCTTCTCAGGGTGACATCACTTGTCATGACAACTTACCTACATATTCTGGAGTTCCCATAATTTCTCTTAGCTCCTCACTGCTCTTCATTATTCTGGAAAGGCCAAAATCCACTATCTTAATGTCTCCTAGAGGAGACTTACTGGTTAGTAGAATATTTTGGGGCTGAAAAACAAAAGACAATGACTTTCAGGATCACCCAAATCTAATGCCTATGACACCATATTGCATAAATATTTTATATCACAAGTAGCAATAATGCGTTCCCACAGCAAGTATGAGACCCAGGATGATTCATTTATTTATTTGTGTTCCCCTCTACCCCTCAAGGTGAACTTGAAGAAACACACAAGCTAAAAGGAGTGGCAGATTTTTCTGCTTATAACTGAGACCAAGTATCTACCTTTATTAGCTTAGAACATAAACAGAAGACATACCAGTAACAGTGATTTAACAATAGCATATAAATACCTCCACATTTGTACCTTTGGTCCTTCATATCACCCTTAAAATTCCCCTTTCCTCGTGTCCTTCCAACAGATGGTGCAAAATACCTCCTGTTGAAGGGTGTCCATTCTAAAAGACCTGAACACATAAAACTATTGACTACTTCTGTTTAAAGTCTGTTGCAACCAACCTCAATCTTGTTCAAAGTCCAACAATTGTATTACAGAATACGAGCTCAAGAACAGTTTTAAAAAAATACAGCAGCCTGAAAAACAGGTTTTTAAGAGCATCACCTTTGGATAAACTTGTTTGCTCTGACGTCACTAGATCTTGGCTGTCACCCTTCAAAGCAACTCTGTGGTCATTAAGAATGTCCTTACTGTCTACTTTGAATGCTTGCTCAGTTTAAAAAAAAAAGAAAAAAAAAAAAAGAAGAAAATCTGAAAGCTAACTTTAGACAACTGGTCTTAGAGATTTCTTTTTTTGTAACTGAAGCACATCCTTGCCAAAAAAGACACCAAGTATGACACTCCCTGTTCCCAGGCCAATGATCACATTGGGTTCTAACATCAGCTTCTCCAATGGCCACACTGACAGTTGACACTACGCTCATGCCTCTGGTGAACACAAGTTCTATGAAAGTGAAGAACCCTTTATTTATTGAGAACCTGGATCATCTTGCATTAGGGCTGTTTGAACAGAGAGGAGGGCTGAAGAACATCGAAGCAACCGCTGGCTGGTAATCCAACTGAATTAACACTAACATTTATAATTTTACTAACATTTATAATTTTACTCTCCTCATCCCCCAGTCAATCACAAAGGCATGTTTTCACATGAACAGCCTTGCTTTTGAATACAGAAATAGAATTGTGCAAGAACATTTTCAAAACCTTGGGCCAGTTCTCCTTGCTGTGAGACCTAAATACAGTCAAGCTCTTTCCTTCCCGCAAACTTAAACCATGGTATTTCAAAATAACTCCATTATGTTGTCAATCTATTGCTTGTTTGTAAATTTACGCATTAAGAACACTTTAAAAAAAAAAAATTGTTTGCTTACAAACTAGGTTCTGGTGGCCCTACAAAGGCTTTTGGAGCTGCACATTACCATATGCTTTATAGCTCACATTTGTTATTCTGTATTTGTATTAGAAAAGCAAACATTCAAAAATGCTGACTATGCCTCCCTAATTAGCCTCTCAGATGTTCTTCCCACTGGGAAATTTAGTTACTTTCTGAAGAGGCAAATAGAAAGCATGAGAAAAGCATTTGTTTTCTATATTTAAACGAGGAAAAGTTTTTGATGGAAATGTTTTGTGAAACCCTCAGACCCTGTATTGTAATATTTTTGTAACTAATGTGGTTGCCAGAAGCCTTTTTTAAAACAAACAAACAAACAAAAGCAAACAAAAAACCAAACAAAAATTACCCAAAACACACATATACGGAAAAAACCTTTCTGAAGAATGAGTTGAGTCATAAGCCTAAATCAATTCATAATGAAATATCAGTGATTTTCTTCTTTTAGGGAATCATTAAGGAGTTCAAGAGAAGTGACAGTCTAAACATGAGCATGAAGCCTTAAATAAACCACAGCTTTTAACTTACCATAGCTTTCAGCTCGACACAATTACTCTAAAGGTTTAATAAAAGGAAGATCACTTTCTCACATCTCTAAAGCTGTTTCTCTTTTGCCTTTCCACTGCTATAATACATCTAGGTTTGCCTAATGCTGATTAGCCCACAAATGCAAGAGCAACTCAGGCCAGAGGCTCTCCTGGTAGTCATTCTAAAAAGGGCCTTTCACTCTTACCATCAGGTGGTAATGAAATGGCTAATGACAGCTGTCAAAGGGCAACATTTAAAAACCTCCCCCTCCGCTGCAGCAGGGCTTAAAGGTTCCAATTTAGATCCTTTTATGTTGTGCACTGAACACAAACATAAAAGGAAAAAAACTCCTGCCCAAACAGGCAATCTGAATGGATGCACTTTACTACAAGATGCGTATGTGCAGAGAAACCGCGTGGCACGGCCATAAGACTCTAGCCCAATGTCACGTTAGCATAGCTAGAAACAGGTACCTTTGGAAAGATCATGGAAAAAAGAAAAGTTTCGTTTTTCCAGGCATACTGTCAACAATCAGAAACTTGGGCTTTAGGAATCTGAGATGTTGGTTATACCCGTATCATCATGGTAGAGTAATAGCAGTGTAAAGCATAATTTGTCAATGCGAATATACTTAAATTGGACTAAACTAGCGCCACATAAAGAGCATAGCTCTCCTGACACTACGAACGTCAGTGCAAAGGCCAAAGTAAGGCAATATACACAAAGATCTGTTTTAATCTAGAAACTTATTCTGCAAATTGCAGTTTGTAGTAAATGTACTTAGTGAAATGAAATAACCTTCAACCCTATGTTGCCAGAAGGTTTTTGAATCTTGTAAACTCACTATATAATGGCACTATATATAATGGCAAAATCTGTACATTGCAAATTTGCCATTATTCTAGAAGTTTCATAGAAACTCTGGTCCTAATATTTCTTGTAACTTTAGTTGTTTTCAAGAAGAGTTTGACTAAGGACACATAAAGGTCATGCTTTTTATCAGTGCGTCACCTTAACCTGCAACATTAAGTTAGCTATCTAATTTTATGATACGGTCAAAAAGAAAAGCCAGATCCCTATAAGACAACACAGGAACTGCCCAAGGAATAATGGGCAGAAATGGGAAAAACAGACTAGGTGGGATCCCCCAGCTACAGGGTATGTAAAGATACTAAAGCAGGCTGAGCAGTCAGCCATAAAAACAGTTAAAGGACTCCTATATCTTTAGGCCATTGAAATGCAAGAGCAGAACTTACTTGGGGGTTGGGTTGTCTCCATCCATATGTAAAAATGGAAAAAAATGCAATGGTCACTAAAAGAGTACACATATTAGACTGGCATCACACCTTATTCCCAAAATTAAGCAATGCAAGTCTCAAATTAAGAAATAAGGCCATAATCAAAATAGGTTCTGTAGAACCTGGATACACTATTCTTGCCTATTAAGTAGTTTTGTACTAGTTGCTATAAAGGTTTGAACTCCAGATGAAACTGTTCTTTTGCCTTGAAAAAATGATATTTTAATTTTTAACTCTTTTCTTACTTTCCTAGATGTTCTTTAGGCTGGAATACCACACTTCTGTGTAATAAACATTCCACCTTATCCAACCTGGAAATCTCAGCTGAGAAAATTAAACTGTAACCTTCTTGTAACAGGCCACTTCTGTAATTGCATTAGCTTGCTTGCTTGCTTGAATACGGGTGTAAAATGACACCCAAAAGAATTCCAAACAGTGATTATGCTCATTGTCCTCACTGTACACAACACCTTGAAAAGTTGTCTGCTGGATAACCAGCGTAATACATGCTGTAGGAGAGTGCTGCATAAAGCATTCTCCCAGACCTCAGGGCGAGGTAAGGCTCTTTTTACCCATCTCCACTGCATACAAGAGGCAGCAAGTCCTCCCTAAACCCCCACGCCTTTTTAAATGCTCGTCCACTCCCAACTACTTTAAGCTTTTACCAAACGCCAATTCAAGATCAAGTCAAACAGCGAAAACACAGAGAAAGGAGTCTTCCCTTACTCTGCAGCTTTTATGCACCATTAAGTGGAGATGAAAGACTTCTGACTACAATCTACGCACACCCTGCAAATTAAATAGCATCAACACAATACTGTCCAGTGATACTTAATTTGCACTCAGTAGCACTATATTAGCTCTTTCTCCCAGTCAAAACTGGATTACATGATTAGATTTTGCTATTAAAAAACAGCTATTTTTCAATGATCTTTCCGAAGAACCATGCCTTTGGAAAGAAATGATCAGGTGACAACCCTGCTAAACCACATAAAAATACCTCATTTTTTTCTGCAGTGTTTAGTCTCATAGGAAAAATCTTGCATCTATTAAGGAGGCAGACAGAGGCTAAAGTAAGTTAGCTGCCAGTGTCATAGATCTGGTTGATTAGACTTATAATACAAAACTACAAAAACAAGCTGATAAACACATCCTGACCACCATTTTGACCTAAATTCTTCCAGGCATAGAGCCTTTTTTCAAGATGCAACACAGGGAAACTGGATGGACCTTTCCAAAGGTACTTGTACCAGACAAATGAAAGGGAAACCTTTAGAGAGCCAAAACTAACAGCATAAGCAAAACATTTTATTAAGTATTTGTAAACTTTTTGATGTTGGCAAACACCTTGCTCACCAGCAGTACACTTTGCCCGAGTCTTCTAAATGTCGCCCCGCAAAACCAAGTATGTAGTAAATTCCATGGTGCTGTAAGCACTAGGTAGTGTGAGCCACACTACACAAGAGAAGATGGTTTGAGGCCATAAACATGCTGCCAAAAACAGCACTAACTTCAATTTTTTAGTTTCTTGAAAAATAGGCCACCCCCCCCTTTTTTTTTGAAGTCTTGCAAGGCATGTAGGTCAATCAATCTTCTCAAGTCATGGTTTTTAATCCTATAGTTTCTATCATCCTTATTTGCCAATATTCTGAAGATTTTTCTAAACCTTATTTTGCAGAAGAGTCTCATATATCAAAGTGATAACACTGCAATTAGGACTCCTATTAAGATCCACTTTTCAAAAATACATTGCACACTGCAATCACGTATAAACATATTAACTTGAACACGAGACAATTTGCTCTCCTAATTAATTTTTACAAGCTAGCAAAGCAATGCTGGATCTTTCATTGAGAACTGGAGATGCTCAATTTTATAGCACAAGTTTTCTGGTCAGTTGGAAAGAGTTTTTAAGTAAGCTTTTCCTGAACTCTGAAAAAGCTGCCTGTCCACAAGCTGTAATCAACACTCCAGTCTACTTTTGCCACTAAGTACTGTAGTCAAATAAAGCACAACATATTTCTGATTACAGATACCCACGACAACTTTAACTACAAACATGTATGAATACATACCGTCCATGAAAGACATTTTAATTTGCTTCAATTTGCACTTTGCTTCAAGGACATTCAATGGAAATACCTTTGGCCAGCCATAGTACAGACACTGAATATCTCATGTAAAAGTGTACTGGAACTTTAAGGAATTCTAACTGCTCATTTTCAGTCCTTCTGAGTGCTTATTCTCACATCACCTGCTAAAAATTTTCCATTAATTATTTTAATACAATTATGAAAATATTACGTGTATGACTAAATCAATGGACTACAGAGAATTTTAAAGGATTCCAGAGCTAATTTGAATAAATGGTTGGGAAACCAGGCAGGTGAGGTATTTGTGTGCAAATATTACTCATCCTCTGCTTTAGCTGATGAATGGTGTATGATGTGCTAGGTTATATACTAAATACGTACAGCTTGATACTGGAATCTACTGGCAGCTTTGTACTACTGCCAAAAAGCAATTAAGTATAAGTAAGGATCTCAGCAACAGAACAGACGAAACATGTAGCGGCTTACTACATACTTAGTAAATATGGTAATTGGACATGCAAAAAAAGAATTCAAAAATTTTAATGCAAGATACTTTCCCTACTGCCTTGCTTAGTAATAATAAAGTAGTTCAACCTCAAAATCAGACAAAGTCCCATCTTCCATATGAGAGTACAAATGGAAGCTAAAGGAAATTAACTGCAGCTTGTTGCCAATGGGAGATGATAGTTTTCTGGATCTGTGGTACAACCATAAACAATACTCTGATGATGGCAACTATATTTTTCTCTTCCTTTGGGTCAAAAGTATTTTTGAGCAAGAAAAAAATATTTACTCCAGTAAGTCATGATAATTGATATACCAATAGGGTGGTGGCCAACTGTTTGGCAGTAATTGACAAATATTTAAATTAACTTTTACAGTAATTTAAAAAAAAATCTCTGAAGTGTTAGAAATACATTTAACACATTAGCATACTGTTTTCCAGTCCAGTATGAACACTTAATTCTGAAACATTATACTTTATAATACCACTGTCTCTGCCATCCTTCTGCTTCATTGAAACTCAAGTCAATACTAAAACCGACCTATTTTTCAATGATCATATTGTACTCAGACATTTTTACTGCACTTTAAAAATGAGCCAAGTCTTACCCACAGTACTCATTTGCAATTTAGGGTGAAATGCAAATCCACTTTTGACTTAATTACATTTCCATTAATCAAACCAAGTTTATATTTGACATAATCACAGAAATTCCCCAAAATGCCTGCAACCCCTCAAAGGTTGAATTTTATCCTTTGAAGAATAAGTAGATAAAAATTGTGTTAATTACAAATTAGTATTAGTATGACATATGACCAAGATGTCACCAAGTAAGAAACTGAGAAAAATACAGCAACAATCTTACCTTTAAGTCAAGATGAACCACGTTGTTTCTGTGCAAGAATGAAACTCCTTCCAAGATCTGCTTCATAAGTCGCTTAACATCTTTTTCTTTGAAGGCTTCCTCTCTTTCAGCCACACACTGGTCAAAGATTTCACCTCCAGCAGCGCTATGGAACAATATGAATTCTATTATTTCAAATGTTCAGTTATAGTACCCATTTTGTTCTACTTACACTATTTTATTTAGCATAAGCAAGATCAGCAGGTGGTAGCATTCAATAGTGATACTTTCAGTTATTCAACATTTGGCAAGCTTTTCCTAGGAAGGCCTCTCTGCAGTGTGGTGGCTTTGGAGAGAAGCAAAGATGAGTCACTAGTCATTTAGGTTAGAGAATATGAGTACTACGGAAACTTTTGGGACTGTTTTGGAAACACTACCGACTATGCTTAAAGATGAATGCCACGTTCGTTGGAGGGCAGTGTTTACGTAAAAGATGTGCCTTTTGCCATTTCTGTGAAACCACCTGGAAATGTGGCCAAGGTGAGCCTTTGTAAATGCAAAGCAAAACAGCCCCACCCCCAAACCTCCTCAAAACACTTTGTACGTGCTCAACATTTCAAATGTAAAGTTTATAATTTGTTCTTGAGGTCTCTGGTACACAGGGATGCATTCGGTTTCTAAATAGCCTTCATCTAAAAATAGTTACGAAAATTTTAGCTCTTAATTTGATTCCTTATCTTTTGTTTGTATGATTTAAATAAATAACAAAGTAACAATTCCCCCCCCCCCAAAAAAAAACAACCTACAGATGAATGAATGTTTTTAAGTACTCTGAAGCCACATGCAGTACTGTCTCCATATAAGAGTGACTCTAGAGAACAAAAATTGTTTCACAACATAACCATGTAGCATCTAAAGGAAAATGAGCAGAGCAGAGGCTCCATCTTAAAACAAGAATGGGCATTAGAATGGAACCATTTTGCATATGGATTGTTGAATTACTACTTAGCAAAGTATAAATGAAATCAACACATACACACTTTGTTCTGCATGAAATTCTATAATCATCCCTTAGTGAAAGACGTGAAACCCCCGAGGACAGGATCTTCTCCAGTTACCTCGAACTGTGACAAGCCAAACCTGACTTTGCACAAGCGTTAATCATTATTGATGCACAGCCATCTATTCTGCCTATGCTTGCTCTTTTCTAATAAATTACATTACCTTGGCAATCCAAAAGACAGAGAGTGGTATTCAGCAGGGATGTAACAACAAATGAGAGTTTTATAAAAATGGTGAAGTTGGTTTATGTACCCACAGAAAACACAAATATACTCAATTTTTGATTTTGGCATTACTAACTGCTATAGTCGCAGTACCTGAAAATGAGTCATGGTTGATAATTTTTTGCTTTCTTAGATATTCTCATTATTTAAAATTCTTCCTGTGGATTGTCTTACAAGCAAAAGGAATTTAAAAGAGGGTTATGTCTTTTTCTAAAGAGTTTTATATTTCTGTTCTATATTCTGGCATACTGGTACAGAAATGCAGTTTTATTTTTGAAACTAAGAGCTTCTTTTAAAAAAAGAAAAGTCCATGAAATAATTATTTTTCTTCATCCTTTATCAAAGATGATATAACTCAAAATTGAAATCAATTTCCACCAAAGCAGCATTAATGCTTTAATTCCTCTAGAAGAATTGCATATGCCTGACACTTTATCACATCTTTCTTCAGTACATTTTTACTTAATTCAAGGAAAAAGTTAATAACATTTCAGGTTTGAACAGGTATATTCTAATATTTTAAAATAAAATAAATTTTAAAATAAATTCTTCTCAAAAGCAATGTCATTTGGATCTTCAGGATAAGGATAGAAAAACATCTACTGTAATCAATAAATTAAACTTTCTCCTTTAAGAATTCCATATCATGTTACTTGAAGAATTATTTAATTCCTTGTAGCAGTAAATTATAATGTAAATGCAGTGATAATTTCTACTACCAAAATTACTAACACAATATGTTTTACAGCAACAACGCTGGGATTTTTCTGGTATTGCTTGGCCACTTAAAATAAGTGAAGCAGTACTTCTCCTATTTAATTCTATGTGAAATAGGATTTATTTCAACAAAATTGCTGTTGTCAACCAGGGATCACATTGCATTTTTCATAGACTCTGCTGAAACAAAAATCAGCAACAGGGGGGCCTTATAAAGTCCTGTTTGCTATATGTCTATTCAGCAGACATCTGTTATAATTAAGTAACACTAATAAACATATTAGCATTGAAGTAGGCATCAAGCTAAAATGTAAGCTACACAGAATTTTAACATTACCCTTAAAGTTTCACATGGAAAGGTGGTTTCACAGGCAATGTTTCATTTTTCAATCAACTTTACTAATTAGAACAACTTTTTCCAGACAATTCATTTAATCAGAAAATTACCCCATTCAAACAAGTAACTAGTGACCCTTTACAAGAACATGGGGAAATTTGTTCCTGCAAGTTTGTTTCGTGTATTGTTGCTGTGGAGTGAGCTTAACTGATCCACTTAAGCACAACAGCCAGCTTAGCTGTGAGCCAACTCAGTCACAAGTGGTTGGAAGCACAACATCAAAATGAACTCCAAAAAGATTCTCCCGCACATCTATGCCAAATTTTGCCAAGGTCCTTAACAATACTTTCAACTCGGTTATTTTGTATTGCCTAGCTGGAGTTTAGGGAAAAAACTTCAATCAAAACACAGAAGGGTTTTGATACTTGCTATGAAGGTAGCACAGGCATGTCATTCCTCTGATTTCTGTACACATACAGACCAGGAGTTCTCTGGCGTTCACAACATTTACACATTTTTCCATCACATTTTCTATTAAGCTGTAGCTTTTCTAACAGTCATTATAAAATAACTTTGCAAACCACTGGGTACCCCCACCCATCTCCATACAAAATGTTCCCATAGGATAAAAGCAAATAATTGTCCTTAGGACAAGAAAATCTCTAGGAAAAACAGCCATCTTAATCTGAAAAAAAAAAATAAAATAAGGAAATATATAAGAGCACAACATATTGAAATCCAGTGTTACTTAGAAGGCATTATTTCTCCAGTATACACCCCCTTAGCTATTAACTTCTCTATAGTTTCAAGTGAAATCCAACTGCTCTTCATTAACAAAAAGCATGCTAACATTCTATTACCGCTTATCAGCATGAATGAGCTAAAAGTCATTTGGAAGGCCAGAGCATTAATCTTGGTTACAGTTATGTTGACTTTAAATTCAATGGAGACTGCTTGTCTTCCTTCAAACAGCTTAACAATGCACTATATGGAATTCAGCGTCCTACTTTTCTCAAGGGTACTTAAAATACACCCGCACAGTCATTTAGCCTATCATTAGAAAAATATTGAAAAAACCTATTTCACTGCATCTGAAAAAATTAAACATTCCCTCAGCTCTAATGGATCAGACATTAAGATAGTCTTCTGAAAGACTCAGAAGTACAAATCCACAGAGTACAGATACACAGATAACTTCCTAGACTACACTTGATTTCAAATGCTGAGTGAGAGCATATACAGTCCGCAAGGGTCAAAAATTTACTTCCTACATGTTATTGTCTGCCAAAAGCCTTTATTGAAAGCATTGTCTTTGGAAGATAAATGGAAACCCATCTGCTTTCTGTACACAGAGCTTATATTAAAGATCACACCAACGTGGTTGTAACACTATCAGCAAAGGTTCATCTTTGCTACTGCTGACAGTCGTACCTACCCTCCTTTCCTTGGCTCAGCACAACATTGCATAGTAAACAAGCAAGTGAATTTACTGAGAATTTTTCCAGTGTAAGGCTACCATAACATACCAATGTCTGCATAGCCTGAGAAAACTGCACATCTGTACCTTATGAGAGGATATATGGGAAGAGAAGCATCCAAATGCATTAAGTTGTAGATTCTGTTCTTTTAAGTTCTTGGTTCTCAGACAAATTATTATTATTTTTTTTTTCCTTAACCTTTCCAATAAGGCAACCCAAGAACTGAAACACAAACAGAAGGCAACTGACACATTCAAATAGTTTTCCCCTAAAACTTTTTGAAGAGCTTCAGTCTTGATTTGAGATTGTCACTTAGAACAATTTGTTAATTGTCCTAATAGACACAATGCAAACACTGGAGCAGCAGTTATTTCTGATTACAGTGGTTTTGCATCAAGGTTTATCTATTGAATCCTTTGTTAAATGACAGCAGACTCTTACTTTAAGCAGTTGCACTTCCAGTGAGTAGGATAAGTAATATTCAGGACAACACAAGTAGTAACGTCGTCCAGGTCTAAACAACTATAGGTTAAAAAAGCAATTCATCCAGCATCATCGAATAATCCCTATATTTTCCATATGATATAGACATCTTTTTTATTTTTTTTTTTTTAAGTATAACAACAGTCTACAACATCTACACAAGACCCTGGCAGGTAATTATTCAGTTAAGAAGCTCTTCACAAAAGAATACTTAACGGCTTAGACTGTGAAGTTACACATACAGGTTTCTTTACTATTCAGCCCACTAATATGATCTATCCCTTCCACAGATGTATAAATATACCGTGATGAACACTTATAAAAAACCCCACCAGTCCTAAAGCATCAGATGTTCTGTTGCTCTTTCTTTCAAAAGAAACTGGAAAAAGCCAGGTACTTTGCATACAAATATTGAGCTTGAAAGTTATCAACTTTGCTTTTTTCTTTTTATATCTGCTGTGTCAGGCTTCCCAGACTGTATCTCTACCTTTTTCAGTAAAAGTCCAGATTTCTTTTTCATTCAGTTTTCACTGATATATGGAAACATGACTGACCCACAGATCAACTCAAGGCTTTACATGCTACCCCTTCAACTCCTACTTAAATCCTCTGCTTCATGTCTTGTGCCAACAAACACAAATCAGAGACTGTTGTAAGGGTGGAGGCCGACAACCACCAATTTGCTACCCTCCAGCTGAAGCCGATACTGTAATGCCTCATCGCTTCCCATTCCTCAGCACTTAATATTAACAGTTAGTGGCCAATTTTAAGTTTGTTTTCTGTCAGAAGTTGATAGTGCTTGAAAGACAACCCTCCAGGTAACTAATATTTCTCTTCATGAAGGCAAAGCACTAGGTGTCCTCCTCACCCCTTACGACAGATTCAACATCAAGACAAGAAACTTCAAAACCTTAGCAGATAAAGTTAGTGGCCAACAATTAAGTATTTGTTCTTCTCCTTCCCAAGATAAACCATCTGCCACACAGACCATCGAGCTTAATAGAAACTGAAATGTCCCGGAGAAGCTTACAGTCTAGATATGACCTTTAATCCCCTGCATACAGAATGTTAGAAATTTACTAACCTTCATACCTGTTTTGTTGCAACATGTCTCTGGAACATGCTGACATTAAAGAAGCATCCAGACATACTGACTGGAGTCAGGGAATGACTTTTTGTAATTTACAACTTAACACACAGCTATTTATCTGAAACAAGGTATGACTGTTTGATGCATATAAAAAACATAATGTTGCTAATTAGTGAACAACCTGGTGCCTACTGAACAACCTAGTTAATACTTTGGATTTAAAATGTTTTGCAATTTTAAGAGAACTGAGTTATAAAAGAAAAGTAGCAATTTTGCATTAAAATTATCACAAAACCCATTGCTGATATCAAGTTTTTCATTCTACCGCTCATGTCATATACTTACAGGATCCAGAAATTTAGACTGTATTCTAGGTAGATCTGTGCTGCTAGGGTTTAAAGCATGTATTTCTGAGTCTCCAATAGCAGCAGTTAAAACTCTAGAAGCTCTGTTACACCTTTGCATTATAACAGATACTTGAGTATCTCACAAATCGTGAATTCCATAAGGGCACACTCAAGCTGAAAAAATGTACTCTGGAAGAAAGTTTGCCTTAGCAGACATACTCTGATTCCATTTCACTGAACACTAAAGATACAGTTTCTTTTCATCTCTAAACGTGATTAGATTGGGACACAAGATTTCTCACTATTTCTTTTTGTTATCAAGCAAGAAAAGAGCTATACAAACTAGATTTACCTTAGCAGACAGGTTAAGTAAATTCTGAACTCTCGAGCCTCCCTGTTCCTCTCCTAATTATTTAAAATCCATAAAGCTTGAACAGAGTCTTAACAGTCATTTGACTGTCTCTTGACACCTACATGCCACACATATAAACCACTGGCTTATTATTAGATGAACAATCACAACAGCTGCAGAGACACCCACCTGGGCAAACCCGAGGAGGAAAAAACCACACAGACAAATGTAGAGTCAAGTTAAATGTCATTTGAAAGAAACTATTCTAGGTCAGAATCCTTTTTCTTTGCCAGAAAGATGATTTAGAGAGCTTTTCATTGTAGATCATAGGGGTTTTTGATAGTTTCTTTCTAACAATGAGGTTGCTTCAATACCTTTTTCACAAGTGGTAAAAACCAAATAGATGTTTTGTTTTGTCTGTTTTGTTGCAGTCAATGAAAGAAACTTCACTTTTTGAAGAGATGCTCATTGCAGTCTCTTATACAAGTAGGGAGTGTACACAGGTCATATTTAACTTAAGATTTTTTTTTAATACACAATTTATAGTTCAGCTTTGAAAGATACTACATAATTGGAAAAATTTATTATAACCTGCAGTAGTTATGAGACTGCGTATAATTTCTTGTAATACTGATTTTTGTAGCAGTTCTTTTTGAACTCATGCAAGTGTAACAGGCAAGCAATAAGATATTTTCACATTATTCATACAGACACACAGCATTTTTACATTATTAGTTTTAAGCAAATACTGCAGAATGTTATTCAGAACTCATTAGTAGCACTTACTATTCCAGGACTAAAATCATCTCTGTCGCAGTTTCATAAACTTCATGCAAGTTAATGACCCAAAGGTTGCATTGTGCCAGCTCAAGGACTGCAATTTCGTGGATTATTTCCATCCGACAGTCTTGGCCCTTTCTTCTTTTTCTCATGAATTTTGCTGCAAACTCTCTTTCAGTGTCTTTCTGGATGCATTTCCTCACCACTGCAAACTTTCCCCTGAAATTAAAAAAGAATTTAAAGTTAAAATTAAAACTCTTAATGACAACTTTAGTATCACCCTTATAATTTAAAATTTCAGGAAACCTGAACTCAGTCACTGTTAATGGATACATTTAAAATATGTTCTAAATTTACAAAGATGCCTTCCTGAGTGGTAATCCCTACACTTAAAAGTTAGGAACACCACAACTCAGAATGCAATTTAATCTCCACGGAAAACAGGGAATTAAAAAAACCTATCAATTCAAGGAACCTGGATTTCAAAAATACAGAATAAACAATCTCTGCTAGTTCATAAAATTATGTCACCCTCAAAAATTTCATTAAAAAGCTGGAAAAAACAAAGTGTACAAATCTGCACTTTCTACTTTCTACATCACAATAACCCGGTCAGTTTTCTAAAGTTTCCCACCATATTAAAGGCAACAGCAACCATCACTCTTATTGAATAACTGCTAAAAATCCTGCTCCATTTGCCATGTAATATCCAGACTCTGCTCTTTATTTTCGAAGATAGCACTTTGTTTTCACCATGATAGGTCTCAAATGATGAGTCAGTTCTTTGATTGTTTAACAGTTCTCAAAATTCCTTATTCTTAGTCTCACTGTGTAAGTAAGAAACATAGATAATAATAATAATAATAATAATAATAATAATAATAATAATAATAATAATAAAAAAAAATAAGCACCTTGGCCAGCATAAAGTTTTCTAACAAAATTTTTGCAACAATGATAAGATCAACACAGACACACTGAGCAGAACTGAGCATAGTACTTAACCCACATTAATGAGCGTCATCTCCATCCCTGACACAACACACAACCGATGAGTTACAGGAAGTCAGCAGGCTGGCTAAAAACCACGCTGCAGCACTTGCGTCAGAAGACTTCCCCACAGCATTTTGGACTGAACTGTCTGCTCTAAACTTCCTTGCAGTAGAGTCCCACGCCACCTGCTCCACTAAGTTTCATTCACACAGCATGAATTTTTAAACCAAAAAGGTCTATTAATTAATCTGTAATCTAATGCAATGATGAATTATCATACTTTACGGTATGGCAATCTTTTCTTAATTATTACCATACATGTATAATGTTCATCCTATCTATCTCTTTATTTATATGCAAAAATGGTCTTATAAAGCTGCAGGAGTTGCTTGAGGGTCTTTATTTTGATTCTTTATTTAACTGATCGAAGGGTTGTTGAAACAAAAATGATAGTCCTCACCTGGTTTGGAATACAGTTACATGAGCTTTGCCTCTCCTACCTCCAAGCTGCAGTTCACAGATTTAACTAAGTAAGCTCATGTCAAAGTTTTCCCTCTCACAGCTCCTAACCTATTGGCAGTTACAGCTATCCATGAAATGCAACTGCTAAAAGAAGCTGTGGTCAGCTTACTTAAAATAAGCATTTGTTTCAAAATTAGCCAGTCTAAATGAATGAAGTCAAATATGATCCCACAAAGTGGGTATTCGCTAGGCAATCTCACCAAAATAATCTGACTTGTAACCGCTCATACAGTCATAGTTTTCCTCTAGGAATAATATTTCCCATAAGCACACATTATCTACAGAACAATAAGTATGAAGACTAGATCAGAGCACAGTCCAGACGGCTGCGAAGGCAGACAAACAGTAAGAATATGCTTTCAATGCCTTCAATCCTGTTTCTTGGAATAAAGTTCTTAATTACTAATATATACATTAGGACAACATTATAGTCTTGCAAATGCATTAAAATAATATTATAGGATTTTGTAGCACTATGATGGTGTGGTCAGAAGATCACTATGAAATGTGTTAATAGATATAGAGTTACCACAGAACACCACAGGAGGAACAGACACATAAAGGCTAACAACCTGCTAGGAGCCTGCGTCTGTCAAAAACCACACTGGAAGAAATAACAAACATCTACAGTACAGACAGCTCATCAGGAAACACTAGAATGTGCTCTCAATTCCCAAAATATTGCATGGACAGTGTTTCTTTTAGGTAGATTTCTAGGAAGCTTGTGACATTAGTGTTGGTAGCTACCAGTATAAACATCCCTCCAGTATTGCAATCTAAACCACAACAGAGAGCAACCCTCCCCATGTGGGCAGCAAAAATGATTTTAAATTGCTCCAAATGAAGACATGCATCTGTACAGCCTGTGTACAGTATAAAGGTATAAATTTATTAAAAGCATTAAAATCCTTCCTGAAATTTTTAGCACCAAAAACAGCACAGGAAAAACAAACAACAAAAAACCAAAAACTACTATTGACTACGCTGATAAGAAAAAAACGAACAGATAACTGAGAGACTAACAGGTAAGCTCTTTAACAGCAAATTTTTTTACTGCCTGGTAGATACTAAGCCTTTATTACCAAAAACCTAGACCCCTGGGTTCAGCCTTCTCTATTTTTTCTTAAATAGTCTCTGAATGAATGGTTTCCTTACGGTTGAATGTTGCCTTAGCTCAGAGTCAAAAGCTTTTAATTCTAGCACTGGTGAAGGACCTGGAGAAAGCAGTTTAGAAAAGTTTAAAATCTCTATAATAGAGCTTTCAAGAAGCACGGCCTTGCTTTGCATTGCATACAAACCCATCTGGAAGCATGTTAATTAGCCTAATGAGTAGCAGTGTTGCCAATTCATTGCACATTAGTCACTGTGGAAATAAAACAGTATTCACCGGGCAGGAAGAAACAGCAAGAGCCACCACTGTGTGTGGCCACGCATGTCCTGTTTAGCTGAGCTGGCCAGAAGCCTGACAGGTGACGTAATTAAAAGGACAGGTTACACAGGAGTTCAGACAGCTGACAAATACTAATTCTTAGTTGTTTAAGACCAAGAATCCTGCCCAGATTCTTTATGGTTATACCTATAGTTAGAGCTATTACAACTATAGACTGTAGAACTCATCTTTTCTGAATACAATCCCCCAAAAGATCAAACTTGGCAAACCTGACCTTTATAGCTAATAGAACTAATTACTGTACAGCAATCTAGATTCATGCCTGAAACAATTTGAGAGGTCCAAAGATATCATCCCCTGTATGGTTAAGATAAATTTGTAGAGAATTTATTTTGATAGAGATAGAATAGTAGACAAAACAGATGGAAACAAGATTTCCCATAAAGTACACACGGCACAGGCTTCATTTTTGCTTTTCAGAACTCCTTATAAAAAAATCCTATTAAATAGTGAAAATAGTATTAGATCAGAGTCCTGCTTGTTTAGCTGTATTGAGAAAAGCTAGCAGGGAGAACACTGCATTGAAGGAAGTGCAATGTTGAGAGAAAATACTGAATGTGCATTTCCAAAGTTAAAAACTGACTATCAGTCATCCAAACGCAAACAAAAATTCTTTGAAGGGAGACATGAATAGGAAAGCAGAAGTAGTTCAGTCCTCACAAGAGTCTCATTCAAGAATTATGATTTCAGATACATCATATCTGATTTCAAAGAAGCTCAATGTCATCTTTTCAGATCACCAACAGAATTAGCATTGTTTTATCTGGCATACATTATGGCTTAAAGCAAAAGCCTCAAATCACAAATCAAATGTCAAATCAGATAAGCAAGAACATTTAGGCCACACCAGTTAATTTTGGTTGTCATAAGCTCAGAAGAACAGAGAACTAACCTTACTTTAATAATTATGTTTAAAGCGACCAATAAAACCCTGTCACCGTGACAAATGCAGGAATAATAGCAAATCCTGTGAAGATATTTACTTTTCATAAAGTTCAAAAATGTTTTCCAAGACCCACAAAACACTATGCAATTTATTGCGTAACTCACATCAAACATTTTCTCTGAAGTGAGATTTTTTTCCTTCCCTAGAATTTCTGATTTTCAAACAGCATGGTGTGGCATTCAATTTCTGATGTTCATAAATTATTTACTTGCATAAAGTTATTCTCAAATGGTGGAATCAACTACTTGCAACATTTTCACCTCTTTTCCACTTTTACTTAGTTCCACAACTGTTCCACCCCAGCTGTGCTACTGCAGAGAGCAGCTGAGGACAGAAGTGTGACAACATATACATTCCTACCGATGCACAAGATTGTACAAATGTCATGGGCCTCTAAGATGCACATTACTGAAAGCTGCCTGAGAAATAAGCAAGGTCATGCCAGAGTTTGTGGAAAAAAAAAATAATCAAGATATGGGTTATCTGCATATGAAACTACAGCCAGTTCACTAGTTAGAAACAAATAATATTTCCTTATTCTGTTCAGTGTCCTAAAATTATTAAATACTTGTTATTCTTAGCCCAGGTGGAGAGTGAGCTTGTCTGCTTTAATAAGAAACCGAGAATGATGAGCATCAACTGAATTGCACTTGACATACATTTACATATATGTGTTGCATACATTTTGCTAGCAGAAGATTTCTTATTTTAGAGAAATAACTTAAGATGAATGTTACCATCAAGTGAGAGGAAAGAAAGGCCAATCATTTACACCTTCTTCCAACCCACCTCTAGCACCAGGAGCATTATTTTCTGTACACAAATGATGATTTCCAATATGTACATAGCTTGTTTTACGTTTAAAAAGAGTGCAATACTCCAGTGAGCTGAAGGATTCGTTGTCTAGTAATACTTTGTGTGCAATTAGTTAGAAGTTTTTTGTTGAGGAAAATGAGCAAAGCAACCAAATACAATTACACTAGATTCTTTAGAGAAGCTCTAGGTAATACAAAATATATTATTCCCCATTTTACAGACAATCATGGCTTAAGCATAGATGGCAAGTGGAAGAAGAGGTAAGCAATTGGTGCCTTGTCCTCTGCAAAGGTCACGCTACTTCAAACTAACCTAACTCAAGCTAGCACCATCTGAAAACACTTAAGTCTGAGTGAGCTGATGAAAATGGCACCTTTAAAATACCCATCAGAGGTAAGTTTGATTGTAAACATCAGGCAGAGGAAGATTTGTGTGAGAACGTTCTGATTTTAGGACAGTAGAATTAATAAGGCTGTGAAGACTAGCCCAAAGTTTCATTTCATTAAAACACCTGCCATTTCCATGTCATCTTAAGCAACTTAAATTCATTTCATTTCCAGAGTAGCCACTACAACCAGGTTTTCGGTATTTTTTCCTAAATTAACCTGGTTTTCATCGCAGCTCTATTTCAATAGACTTGCAAATGCCCATTCAGCTACTGAACGAGGCAGCAGCCTTCTGAAGCACATAAGCTTTGCAGTCTAAAAGCAGTTTTTCCCCCATGAGCAGAACTAATGAAGCCTGATTTCCTATGGCTTTGCACCCAAGTCCCTCAGGTGACATTGTGACAAGGTTCCTCCCTCATCTACAACTTTCAGCAATACTTCCCTGGGACTTCCACCTCTAACCAGCACCAGTACCTGCCTGCCCTGCATTGCTAGAACACCTGAATGTTTTCCCATGTTCTCCCCCCTTCCCACCTATCACACACACAGGTGACAAGGAAACAGAGGACAGAGGCCCCAAGTGCCCAGGTGAGTTCAACATACACATATTGGCCGACTGGATGAGGGGCCAAAGAGCACACAAACCCACTGAGCCCATGAAGTCAGCGATGGTGCTAAATCTGCTTTCTTACCTCTCCCTGCTGTCAGTTTTAAACTCAATTTATACAAGTGTTGTTATTCCCAAAACCTCTACCTAAAATGTAGCTTTTAAATTGTTTCCCCAATTCTGGGAAGTGGGATGGACGAATACAGAGTGTGTAAACTTTTTCCACTAGCAAACTCCACTATCAAATTAGAATTAAAATAGACTATGTTGTGTGCACAGAGACTGCTTTTCATCCAAGACTAAAATCTGTCATACCTGAGTGATCATTTTTTCAAGTCCTGTGTAAATATAAACTCTATGCATAAGCAGAGACTTACACACTTCATGAACACTTAAAAGTGAAACAATTTCTGTGAAGCATACATTATCAATAAAATGACAGAGACAGTTACAAGTGGCAGAGAGATTTTTCCACTTACCACCTATGTTTTGTCACAAAAACCTAGCAAAAAATCATTTTAATGGGAATACTCAAACTGAGATACCCACCTTTTTATAAATGAAAAGGTAGTGACTTATTGAATAAAAAAAAACCCAAGCACATACATTCAAATTTATACATTTCTATATTCTAAGACAGTGAAAACATTTGTGAGTTGAGGAAAGAAAAAGGTAGTAAGAACCAAAATATGTGCAACTGTTGCACAAAAACAAGACAAAGCCTCAGAACAGTCACTTAACTCATTTTACTGTAACTACAGTTACAAAATCACAACCTTCATGCAAAGGTCATCTTTAAATGTAGTTCCGACCAAAAATGACTCCACACGAAAGCCATGCTGAGATTTACTTGTCTAAACTACAGACTAAGATTTGCTGTAGTACTTAATTCTTGTTCACAGCATAAAACTAATAATTTCAGTTGTACTTTTGTGTGCCAGAAGGAAGCTCCATCTAGCCTCTTTTCTGATTAGCCCAATGAATATCACACAGCTCTAAAAGAAGCTCTCACTCCATGGCAGAGTGACAAAATATTTTCTGAAAAGTCATCTCATCTTCAAATTAAAAAAGACCCTCAAAAGTAGTGCTACCGAGACAACCTGTGCTGCACTGTTCCTGTGACTTCTTCACTGTTGCTTAGAATTTAGACTGTTTTGCAGTCTGCGTTTAGGTAGCTTTGGTTTCCAGTCCCTGGACGTTATGGTCACATCACGCTAAAAAAAACCAACAACTTTCTCACTTTAGGCTTCTCCCACCTGCTTCCCATGTGAATGCTTTAGGCCACTATGTTTAAACAGGTATTATTCAAATAGTACACCAGAAGTATTAATTAAGCATTAAGCTGACACCTAGGCAACCTAAAAATTTGTTAGAGGTACGTACAGCAGCTACATTTGTTTTGAAACTTCTCTTTAGCTCCAAGTGAGTTGTTGGTGCTGCTGTATAAGCTGAGCTACACAGTTAGCATAACTTGCAAAAGAACACGCACCAAGGAGCGTACCTTGCCATATATCCTATGGCATTTAATCTAATCTTCTTTATCTGAATACTGTTTAGAAAAAGTACACATCAATAATAATACTATAATTCTTTTAATAAGTGACAATTTCAGACAAAAAATACTGGTTTAGTGGTGCTGGAATTCCATGTATATGGTTCCCGAGATGCAAAAACCTTTTAATGAGACTTTCTGCCTCAAGCCCTGCTTGTTATCAGTCAGGTGTTGAAATTATACATCAATTAAACATCACCTGTGCAGTCACTTTCAAGCTCTTTTTTTTTTTAACCACTTTTAAAATATTTTCAAAAGTCCCACCATTACTCTCCAACACATGCTACTACAGACTAGTCTTTTCTAGGCTTGTTTTCCCCCATGTCAAAGCTTACAAAGCTCAAGGAAAAAAAAAAAAAAAGGCAGTTTTCTATCTCCAAGGGGAATCTCTAAAGCAAAACTCTCTACTCCACACTGGCTCCCAAGGAAGAGCACAGTCTCTCCCCAGCCGGCTTCACAAGCCTGAGGATGACTTGTTGGCCAGACGGAGGGACAAGCAGCTGCGGCCAGCAGCTGGGGCACAGCTGCCTCCCAGCACCCCTCTCAACCGAGCCAAACACCACCCGGCCAGTGCGATGGGCACGTCCCCGGGGCTGACCGCAGCAGGGCGAGGCGAGCAAACAGCAGACAGGGCAGCGAGCCCCTCGCTCCCCCCTCCCGCTGTCATCGCACACAGGGCAGCATAGGAAGCGGCAGCAGGTGACAGCGGCTGGTGAGCTCCCGGCTGCGAGGGGGGAGACGCGGAGCACAGCAAAGGCACTGACTGGGTTCTCAGCCTCTCAGGCTCCGCCGCGGGCACACGGCTTACGCCCGGCGCTTCGGGCGAGCGGAGCCGGCGGGGAGGCCGCGGGGGGACACCGGACACACCAGACACCTCCTCCCTACCGCCGCCCCCGCATCCCGGGGACGCGCCGGCAGCGCCAGCCGCCCGCGGCTGCTGCGCCTCCCGCGGCGCGCTCACCTGCCGAGCTCCCTGCCGGGGCTGAGGCTGTAGCGCTCCTGGAAGGGCTCGGTGCGGATGGGCGTGCGGATCTCCGTCAGGAAGCCTCCGCGCCGCCGGCCTCGGCCGGGAGTGGGCTGCGGCGGCCGGTCGCCGCGGGAGCGGCCGGGTGGCGGCTTCTCCTCGGGGCTCATGGCGTGAGGCTTCTCCCTCAGGAGCGGGGCGCCGACTCCTTCCTTTCCCGGCTCGGTCCGTCTCCCCGCCGGGCCGGGCTCCCCTTAGGCGGCGGCTGCGCTCCCGACCGCGGCCGCTGCTGGAGGAGGGCGGCGGGCAGCACGCGCCGCGCCGATGGGGGCGGGGGCTTGGCCGCGGGGCCCCGCCCTCTAACACCTCACCTTGGTGGAAGGGAGGGCGGGGCGCGGGGAACGAGGGGCGGGGCGCCGCGCGGTGCCGCGAGGAACGGTTGGGCAGCGCCGCCTGCCGGCGGCCCTGGGGAGCAGGGAGGGAGGGGAGTGACAGGAGTGGCGGGAGCGGGGACCCGCCGACCCTCCCGCCAAGTGGCGACGTTTAAATAGTCGTAAAGCCGAGTGACCTGTTGTGGGTGTCAAGAGGATGGGGCCAGACTCTTTTTAGTGGTGCCTAAGGACAGGGTGAGGGAGGTTCTCCTCCCCCTCTACTCTGCCCTGGTGAAACCACGTCTGGAATATTGTGTCCAGTTCTGGGCCCCTCGGTTCCAGAAGGACAGGGAACTGCTGGAGAGAGTCCAGTGCAGGGCAACAAAGATGATGAAGGGAGTGGAGCGTCTCCCTTATGAGGAAAGGCTGAGAGAGCTGGGTCTCTTTAGCTTGGAGAAGAGGAGATTGAGGGGTGACCTTATTAATGTTTATAAATATGTAAAGGGTGAGTGTCATGAGGACGGACCCAGGCTCTTCTTGGTGACAACCAATGGTAAGACAATAGTAAGGGCAACGGGTATAAACTGGAACACAGGAGGTTTCGCTTAAATTTGAGAGAAACTTCTTCTCAATGAGGGTGAGTTTATAAATATGTTTATAAATATATATATATATAAATAAATGTTTATAAATATGTAAAGGGTGAGTGTCACGAGGATGGAGCCAGGCTCTTCTTGGCAACAACCAATGATAGGACAAGAGGCAATGTGTACAAACTGGAACACAGCAGATTCCACTTAAATTTGAGAAGAAACTTCTCAGTGAGGGTGCCAGAGCACTGGAACAGGCTGCCCAGGGAGGTTGTGGAGTCTCCTTCTCTGGAGACATTCAAAACCTGCCTGGACGCATTCCTGTGTAACCTCATCTGGGTGTTCCTGCTCTGGCAGGGGGATTGGACTAGATGATCTTTTGGGGTCCCTTGCAGTCCCTAACATTCTCTGATTCTGTGATTGCGTGAGGGGCAATGGGCACAGACTGAAGCATAGGAGGTTCCATCTGAATAGAAGGAGAAACTTCTTTACCTTTCCAACCCTAACCATTCTGTGATCCTGTTGTTGGCTCACCTGGCACTGCCGTTAGGACCTCACATCTGTGCGACCCAGGAACTGGTTTCATGGGCGCTCAGGTGTGGCCTGAGGGAGTGGTAGGGCAGAAGGACAAATCATAAGGTAGAAACCACAACAGCTGGCTGTGATGGGCATGCCCTTGTGGGGAAACAGCCCCCAGGCCCCATGGGGACATTGGGCTGCAAGGCTGAGGGGAGGTGAGGACAAAAGGGGCAGCGTCATGTCTGAAGGGGTCAAGTACCCCTGAGCCCACCTGATGAAGTCTTGGCCTCTGTGGTGTCTGTGGCACAAGCTCTAATTAAGCCTTTCCCATGGCTGGGACGTACTTGCCTCCTCTCCTCCATGCATGCCTGAGCTCCCAGTGTTTGCATGAGGTGTGTAGGAACTCCTTCCAAACACCCTTTTGTCCAGGCTGGTGGAAATTGTCTCATGGATTGAGAAATGGCTGTGCTCCTCTCACCTCACAAGCTCTTCACTGACTGGCTTACTTAATGTACATGTTTAAGAGACTTATTCAGCCATTTATCAGGGTAGTGCTTTGGCATTTGCCTCCATTAAGGTCACAGAATGTGTTTGCCATTGCCTGCCAATATCTAGAGTACAGTGGAGACGAGACTAATGAGGAAACAGGCCAACAAACAGGAAGGGATTCAGCCCAAACCCCGGTCATTGATTAGGGATGGGAGTACAATTGCTGATGAGGCATTTTGCTGGAATTCCCTCATTCACCCAATTTGCAGAAATAAATAGCTTAGCAATAAACTCCAGAACCAGTATAGAGAGTAATGGATGGTTCAAGACCTACAATATCAATGTGCTTCCCAATCAGAGCATTGCTTATGCTTCAGCAGGGACAGACTTACTGCTGAACAGTAAAACTTGGATTAAATGAGGGTTAAGAAATTATTACATCTGAAAGTATGTATTAGAGGCACTTACTATGGAGAAAAGATTGTTTCCTGAAAAGCAGATCATGTCTTATGTTAATCCTAAATGAAGCGTTTGGATACTTAATTCTTATTATATTTTCTATTTCTTTACTTACTTTCAAAATCACATTTTCCTGGGGCAGGAACCTGCAAAAAAAAGGATGAAAAGGAGTGCAATTACTGATTCTGGAATATGAACAGACCTTCCTCAAAATACTTTGGGATTTTTAAGGTTCTCTGCTCATATTTTAAACAAATCATAAGTTTTAGATTATTAAATGCCTTCAAAAATCTAGCATTTGGTTCTGTTTGGCTTACATTTTTTTTCCCACATGCAGTTATTCAATAAAAATTAAGATATATTTCTAACTTATGGAGAGTTTTGAGTATATTGCTTCGTCCTATCTGGAAATTTTTTTTTCCTTACAGTATGTAAGCTTAACTATTTTTCTCCCATAGCATGAAACTACCAAAGACATGAACAGTGTCTTAATACAACAGGAAGATGGATTTGTTCCATTCTTTAAAAGAATTATCCACAGAATAGGAAGACAATGACAAAAAGAAAAATTGTGCTTTAATCTCTTGAAAACTGAGAAAATAAAATCTTTTCCCACAAATTCCTGTGTACTAGCCATACCACAGACTATGCTTTGCCCAGTCACACCAGAATATTATGGACCCGATGTATGCTGTATTAGTTTAATTTTTCTCTGTAGAAAGAACAAACATAAGCTTTATAACTCACCTGTATATTAAAACACTGATAGCCTTAAATACTGCAACATGTTCGTGCTATCCACACAGGGAAAAACATATGCAGATATGAATAAAACTTGATTTATTTAGAGATAAGCTAACAGACATTTTGGTGGTTACTCTCATATGCTACCTACTGGAAAAAAAAAAAAGAAGCAGCTTTTTTTCTGTTGTTATATGCTCAGTTGCACTCAGATGGCATAACATATATTGATTTCTGCTTGTACAGATAACATTAACTGGTTTACATTGAATATTTTTTCTTCTTTTCTGCCAGTAGCATTCAAGGAATTCATTCTCATGAGCTGTGTTTGATCTGCAAGCTAAGGAGTTGGAGGTGAGGTGGAAGACACTAGCACAGGTACTCTGTTTAGAAGAATTTCCTTTTCAATTTATGCCCGCATGCACTGGAGTTAAGGAGCAATTTCAGTTCTGCCCTGAAGAGGTGGATCAAACGTGTTGCACAGGGCTATTAGCTTTGCTGAGTTCTATCAGTGTGACTCTAGCTTCACCTTCACAGGACTTGGCTCTTTCCAATATGAATATATTCAGGCAACTTGTACATGATGGAAGAGTTACCCTATATCATCATCGTGGTCCATTTATAACAGAAATACGAAATCTAACCATCAGTAGCTCAGCACATATACATAATTTAAGGTTGTTTATCAGGTGCTAAATTCATCCTTTCTACTTCCATAATGACAGAAAAACTTGATCTTCTGTGGCTGGAATGTCCACAGGCTGCTTAAATTCCATATGAAGCTATCTTTTTTGCATTGATGGGCTACTTATGTCTTGATGTGATTGTTTTACATATGAGGCAGCAGGAAGAGTACACATTCCTCACCTGGGGTGCTTCACTCCTGTATTCCTCAAATGCTTCTGGTCATCAAGTAAAGTCACTTACACAACAGCTTCAAGTACTCAGCACCCCTGAAAAATGGTCCCATGCTACACCTCTGTACAAACTGGGATTTCTTACTACCTACAACAAAAAATATCTCCACTTTTCCAATTTAAGGAAGGAAAGCACAGCTCCACTAAGTGGCAGCACTAGGCATCATTAGTGCCAGCTTTGTTGAGTTATTTTTATATTTGTAAGAGATTTAATATAGACTGCTGCTCAGGTAGCAATAATATGTATGCCTCTTTTTTTTGCTCATAGTGTTTGATTTTCTCATTTCCAGAACAGGTGAATAAACTTATGCTCAGAGTTACCTTTCCAAATACTTTCACAGGTTAATATTTTGCAGAAATTTCAATTTAACATGAGTTTTACATATAGTATAATAACATCAATTTATGAGTTGAAAAAATTAATACGGTCTCCATGCATTCTTTTGGGTGCTCCTCAGATCACTTTCACAGCTTCTGTGCAGCGCCAAGGCAGTCCCAAAGACTATCGTTCACAAACTAGATAGACAATATTTTACAAAATCCACGGTGCATCCCTACTTATTTTGTGTCCAGAGCATAAAGATAATCCATTATGGTTTGTACATTGGGAGGACTGAAATATGTAGTCGATGAACAATTTTGATGTTCAAAAGTCAAGGTGCATGCTTTACATACCATAGTAGTAGGAATTAAGCTCTACGGTCCCGGTTCTATGAATCAATGCATGAACCACTAAAGCTGTTAACTTACATGGCAAAAGCAGGAAAGTTTATATTCAATTGCCAAAGATGCCAAAGCTGTCAGTAAACATGTCCTCACACATTGTAAATATAATCTTATATGGTAATTTGTATTACTAATTTCAGTCATTTTTAAGTCACTGATCGTACTTAATACTAAGACATACCTAATAGGTACTGAAGTCAAATCACAGCTTGTAACAACGTTCCTGAGCAGATTCCAGTGCTGCCCCAGCTGCATTCCTGAAACGCTGTTATCTAAATATGATGACTCCATGTGGCACGCTGGTTAGGTTCCTACACTGCTTTGTCTATGGACTGAAGCATATTATGTGTTGAAAACAGAAAAGTAGAAGCCTCTGGGATTTATTTTTGTATGTTGTTTTGACTCTGGAAAACCAGCATTAGGAAATCACACTCAACAATAGTTCTTTAACTGATGTCTGTGGTCCATTTTGAAACTGACTGAACAGATTTTCAGTGTCACACTGCAGAGTATTCACAGCATTAGTTTTCTTACAACTGATTCATTTTGGAACCGGGAAACAAAATAACCCAAACGAGTCTTTATTTTCATACTGAAAAATGTAAAAGGTGAAGGTATGTCTCTTAAGTGTATTACTCTTCAGAGAAGGAAAGGCAAGTGAACTTAGTATTACTATTGTTTATCATTGACATAGAAAACTTTCCCATGCAGCTCCACTATCTTCTTATACCATAGGAGTTAATTATATGAAATCCTAAGTGCCAGCAAGTCAGGAAAAAAAAACATCATCTTTGTGTTCTCCAGTGACTTCTGTTCTTTTCAGCCTCAAAGAGCTGTAACATAGCACTGTGGGGATGAGCTAAAGTAAAAACAGTATAAATGTGCTTTACACCAAAGCCTAATCTAAATAAGAATTGGGGCTTTTGTTTTAGATAGAATCACATATCATTTTATTTCTTCAAGATTTAATTCCAAGAGGGTAGGAACTAAACAAACAAAGCCACATACTCTTCATTTTTATATACCCATGAAAGGTATTTTGAGGCAAAAGTGATTTTGAAAGTTACCAGAATTAAATCAAAAAATAGTAAGAGTGTGGCTTTGTAGCTCAAGGAAGATTTATGATTAGAGGAGGCACAGCAGATCCTTTGTCACTTTATTGTCCAGTCAGGCCTCTTATACAAGAACAAACTTCAGGCCACAAGTGGATTTATTGTCCACTGTAGTGAAAAACTATGCCTTTACTACTACAGGGTGGGAAGGGATTGTTATTGATTTGTAATATCCTGTAAGATTATGGAATTTTGCTAGCAGGCCAGGAAAGACATTTGATGTACATATGGAGGCTTCACTGTATTTTTACAGAAATTCAGTAACATAAGTCATAGAATGGATTCTGGTAAAAGGCATAGTTGCAGTCACATAATGGATCACTGCTGCAGAAACTGACATATCCTAAAGATCAGCAGCTCATCTCACTGCTTTTTAGTAAATATTGATTTTCCCTGCCTTTATATGTGAAAAATTCAGATAAATGCAGCTTAGTATCACAAATACCTTTTCCCTCTGCTTCCTCCTCACACACCTGCATGATCACACAAACAAGTTTTGAATAAAGGCTGCACTGTGAGACCCGGATTTCTTGAGCACGTGCATGGGAAGATGCTACTCTTGCCACCACCACTGTCCCTGCCGCAGGACAGTCAGAGCTGGCCTGAGGCTTGTGGGCCTGTGCTCCTCCACACATGGCAAAATGCCGTGCTGACTGCAGGTCTCGTAAGAGTTGTTACAGTCACATAGTTTCACATTTGCTACTGATGTGTCTTGTGCAAGATATGCTTACCATTTCTGTTGAAATTTCTTCAACGGGTTTGTAGTTTTCCTTATGAAAACTGCTCCTCCTATTTAAGCTTTCCCATCCTTCATATTGTACCATGAACCCTCATGAGGTGCCATTTATGTAAGAAAACAGGTACGGTCAGCAAGGTGTCTGCTGACTGTGTATCTGAGGTGTGTTAATCTATCCTGGAATGTGCAAATGAAACACGCCTGAGATATTAGAGTGAAGAGCAGTAGAGAAATGGGTGTGACATACTGAGAATGCCAGAGCATCTTGCTATTTATTTCCTGTCAACACTTAATGCAGACCCAGCACATGCTATTAAGAAATCATCTTCACACTTGCATTTCATGCCTATAATGCGGTAATTATACCTAGAAGCGAGGTATGTATTAGTATATACATCTCTTTTGTCCCTCTGTTTGTCCAGACATTTTCTAGAGTGAGGAGTAAGCTCACATGCTTTCAAAGGCAGGTAGTCTAGGAGAACACGGGGGATTTGGTTATGCACACTCTTTGGAGAGCCTCAAGTTTTAGACATGTACCCTGAACAACCGGACAAAAGCAGTGGAAGAATGTGACTGCAATGATCAGAAAGGATAAGACACTGGAAGAGCAATTCCTTAAATCAGTGGACTTTCACTAGCGCCAGTTTCCACTCACTGCAGTAAAATACGTCCTCTACGAAATAAGTTATTTGTAATAGACAGTCCACACAATGCCATAACAAAGTGATTTTATTGACATTCCTCTATAGTGTTATGGTTGAATAGAAAGCACAGCCTGAGTATCATGTGACATTTTTCTGTCAATATAAGCAAAATCAGTCCAATAATGAGGACCTTTCCTGCCATTGACTTTATGTAGTCTTTAACAAAAACCATAACAGACATTTCTGTTAGATAAATCGGAAGCTGCAGGGAATTTGGCTAATGGTACAATATTTACTATACCTAGTATCTACTATCTACAGGCATCTGTTTTTCTACTAGAACAAAGGAACTACATGACTCACTAGAGAGAAAGTAACAATCCAATCTTTTGGACCTTGTGATAACTGGAAAACCTATCCCAGACTTAGTATATTGCAGTCTTTTATTTTATTTTTTTTTAAAAATAATGAACACTGAGGTACAGCAAGAATAATAATAAAAAAGCACCGCATTTGTTGTAGAAAGATCTGTTGGTCTGCATTTGACTGAAAGTGTTTAATCTTGACTGGGAAGCCCTATTAATGGTACTATGGAGACAGGACAAATAATTAGTATTTCAACAGAAAATAAACAAATCTCCAGTCAAATTTGTCCTTCTGGAATTCCATAGAATGTCACAGGATAAATAGCAAAGGATGAACTTAACTCATCCTCTGTGTGTATTTTAGCTTACCTCTTGTTTGATTTTCATGTCCAAATTCAGTATCCTACTGTTTTCAACCAGAGGTATGTCAACTATTCGTTACAGTGAACTAGAACAACAAAACACAAACCGAACGAACACCACCTCTCCCCATAGGCTATATCTCTCACAGATTAGACTACGAACAAAAACCTTAGCTACAAGTTCTTTGAAAAATTCACGGGCACTTGAGCAAACTGGGTGAAAAAAGTCCTCAGTGTCAGACCTGTACAAAACTCATGATCTCTCTGTTAGATGCTCAGTGTAGTCTGGACCACTCACTTCCGGCCTTGTGATAGCCACAAATCTTCCTAGAACATAAAAGTTAAGTTCCGAACATGCATAGCCACATGACTGAAACTGAACACTCCTGTAATGTACTGCAGACTGAAGTGACAACATTTGTAAGGTTCACACCCAACACAATTAACAGTAAGGTACGCTTGTTTGTATCGGATCAAATCCTGCATAGCTGATAGAGTCAGTCAGTGAGACTACTTCAAGGTGGAAGACCTACTGGTGATTTAAAATACCTATTTTCATTCTGTATCTTCAGCTTAATGCTACTATGACAACAGGATTTCATAAACAGAAATATCACTTTCCATCCTTCTACCATTAATATTATCAGAACTGTCACTTTGAGAAAGATACGGGTCCTCTGAAACGAAATGTACAAATTACCAATATTCATTGCTTCTGTCAAAAACTGCAATTTACAAAAGCTGTCAGGTTGCCTATTCCATTTTTCAATTGCATATTAAAATCTGTTGATATTGACGTCATATCGCAATCTAGCCACCACCACGTTTAAAGGGAACTGAGATGAAGAAGCTGAACAGATTATTTCATTGTAAATCTGCCCTATGGAATATCTTCTATTCCTTCCTGTAGGAACACAATGTCACCAGAAATTCTCTAATTAACAATCAGCATTTAAAATGTGAAAATGCAGACCTAGAGAGAGCAGAGATGATTAAATGAGCAAGTAACAATCGAAAGGTGAACAAGGAAGGGTATATGCCTTGCATATGCCTAACAACAACAACGTCGTCAATTAATTGCATAATGGACAGGTAAAATAACAGGGCAAGGGCAATGGGTTCCTCCCTGTCTCCTGTTAGCAGCATTCAGTGCCTCTCTCACTCTAACATTATAGTGCCACTTAGATGCATGTCTTGCCCTTCACTCCAGACTGGGACCAGATTCAGCCCATGCCATGATGCAATGAATGGAGAAATGCACTGTGAAGCATCGAATTGGATGCCCGACAGATGATGTCAGTGTTTGAAAACCTATTGGGGTAGGGCATTTGGGAAGAGAGAGGGATAGGTTTGGTATAACAGAGTGCAAGAAAAGCACATTATGGCATTTTCTTTCTCTTTGTTTTATGAAAATAGTAAACTGTCTTCCTCTATTTCTGGCTTTGGATCCATATAACTTGCAAGGAAATCCACATGACCTTGTTACTTTGATGTCATCACAGCCACCCGAGAAAACAACCTTTAAAAAATACTAGGCTGTGCACTTGAAAGACAGCTTGGACCGAGGATTTTGATGGGAAGTAGCAGCTGCATGTTTCCCAGAGGAGGAACACACAAGGTGCTCGAGACAGCATCTGACACACGCAGAGATGCAGAACACCTAATCTGCCTTAGAGTGTGGTGAGTGCCAGAACATGTCATGAAGAAGAATTTCAGGAGAAAGCCTTCTTTGTTTCAATCAGTGGGGTTTGATGCTGTCTCTGAAATACAAACACCTTTTATTACACTACAAAAAATAGTTTCACTTTTCTTAATAAAATATAATTTTAAAATACTTTAAAAAAATTAACTATACAGTAAAGATTTTTTTTTTTTTATCACGTTAATGAGACAGCTCTTGATGCACTATTTTTCTTGGCCAAACCTGCACCAACTGGTTGGATAATTCTCTTTCTTGTCTTCTGTTGCTAGAAGACACCCAACATTTGACATAGTGCAGGTAACTTTGTAACATTGCCAGGAATAAAACAGGAACCATACAGGAATTGCTGGATTTTGGGGCGTAGTGGTGAAGAGACAGAAATTATGTACATTGGAAGATTTTGTTGTTCAGTCTCTCCTGGTGTGACTCGCACTGATGTAATTCCTGTGCATGTGACAGACTGTCTCAGACAAAGAAGTTAAGATTTCCATCTCTACTGTGCAGTGAGGAGGGTCATATGGAACAGGGGCCCAAAAGCTCATTTGTGGAAATAATAAGCATAATTTTTGGTGTCTGGTGGAACGAAAGCTGGCCTGTAGCCAAGGCCCCTGTATGCAACTGTAATATGAGTACTCAATACGGATAATAACGTATTACAAAAAGATCCTCAGTAAAAGCCATACAGTAAATTACTATAAAAGTGGCAGAAATGTCACAGAAATTGAACAAATGGAGCAATTTAAATATCCCAAATGTTTTATATACCATTAACAAAAGCTACTATTTCTGCTTAGAAACATGTTTTTAGGTACGTCACCTTTCAAATACCTGTTGACCAAAGAATCAAAGCAGGAGAATGATCTAAAGTTCTCAGAATGCAGTTTTTCAAGTGTGATGAGTTTCTATGTAGCCAACATAAAAATATGGGGGAAAACAGGGCCAACTATTTTCTCTGGAGAGAAAACTTACAGGAATTAATGTGTCAGACATTGAACTGATCTCCTGATTCTACAGTTTTCTGAAGCATAGCTAACACAAAACTACCAGTAACAAGCCCCCAAGGGGGTGTGGTATTTCGTGTGAGCTGCTAGACACTATGATGTTACCTTCTTACTTACCTTCACAAGTCTCTCACTTCATATTTCATGCATCCTTTAACTTACTTAGTGTCAGAAGCAAAGAGAATTCTTATTTCCTTTTCCCAGTTAAGACAAACACTTTCAATCTGAGTCTTAGAAAATAAGGGCAGCAAAGATTAATAAATAGAACACAATTAGAACAGTGAGGTTGACTGTAACAGTGTCAGCAAAAATCCATCCAAACACAAGCCTACTGCTGTTTTCCTTTTGTTCCCTGGCTTCAGAGCTGGAATGCGAAGGACACCAAACTGAAGAGGGTTATGTCTGCAGTAACAAGAGCAACGTCTTTAGTGGTACCTTAGATAACTGAAGGGCCTTTGGGCTTCAATAGGAAGTATGACAAATTCTTGACCCAAAGAGTTACAGTCCCCTTCATCCCTGACAAGCATCCTCATTCACTGCAGCTTCTCATTTCATAGACTGTAGACTAAAACCTTCTGTCTACAACCACTCTTGAGGTTATGGAGATTGGCACTGAACAAGAAAAGAAAAAATGACAGAAGCGAAAACTGCCCCCAGCAACCATAGTTAAGCCCAGCCTGACAGAAAATAAATGGCTTCTGACACAGGGGGTGGGATTGTCTAGACTTCTCATTTGAAAGGAGCATTTTAAACATCAGGAAACAAAGATCTGGTAAACAGAACCCAAGGTTATTCATAAGAGTAGAACATTCTTCTTATTTCCCCTTTTCCTTGTTGTATACAATACTAAGGTAAGGGAGCCTCATCCTTTATGCTACATAAGACATCCTTCTTGAGCATGCACAACCTTGTGCTTCTTGTGTGGTAAACATTACAACGGAGATGCCCCTCCCAATATCTCTGAAGTGCAAGTTCTCTCCAGTACTGGCAAGCAACAATCATAACAATCACTGTTATGCTTTGCATTGCATTACAGGTTGTTTTTTTAGTTTTTGAAGGTCTTATCTGCACCATGTATCTGGGCCCGTTCCAGCTGATGCAACTGATGTGGATCATGAGTTCATATATAAAAATTTCAGTTTCGCTCATAGGTGTCTCTCAAATGGACAATACATACAGGGAAAACAACGATGGATGAAGACATATCTGACCAGCTTCTAGTGCTGGGTTCAACAGTTAAGAAGTAAGATGGGCTGTGAATTGATTTAGAACATCTGGGCATATAAAAGCTTGGAATGCTTGATGAGGTTTTTTTTATTTTTTAATCAACGTAGGTGGAAGTAAACATTTATTAACATTTGGTCAAGTGTAGTGTAACTTGCATTTGTATTTTCATTGTTATTAATGGAGGTATGTAGAGATATACAGAAACCTTGAGACAGTTGTTTTTCTATTGCATACAGACTAGCAGTCCATTGGAAATAGAGGATGAAAGCATGAAGGTTAGATCTTAGAGGGCGGCAGTTCTTCATGCACAGCTTTTGTCAATCTTGATTTTTTTTTTTTTTGTTCATTTTGTTTTAAAAAATAAAAACATGGGAAACCAAGATCAAATTATGGTGGACAGGAAAGGTGACATCATCAGCCAGAAAAACACCAGAAGTGCCTGAACCTCCTCATTCAAGTCCAAAGGTGCTAGTTTCTTCAACAGCTGTCAGCAGCTTTTCATACAGCATAGAGTATGAGGGGTAAGGTGGAAGATCCAAACGGTTGAAACATGTGTGTGCCCTGCAAAGGAAAACATGCTACATGTTAAGTTTAATCTAATTAACTTGAGAAATTAAAAATTGAGAACACAAGTTCCTACTGACATTCAAATTCACTCAAAGGAGAGAAAAGGAAATTCTAACTATTAAAGTAAAACTCGCAAATTCCACCAAAATCTGAGGTACTTAAAAGTATATGCACATACACACGAATATTTTAAACAGAAGACACAGCTAAGTATCAACAGGCATTGCAGGGATCTTGGAGGGAGCAATCTTCATGGAGAATGCCGGAGGTCACTGAGGAGCTGGGGTCTAGGCCCTGACAGAGAGAAAACTGCACTACTATAATTTTGGTTGCTTTGAGCTTTTCCAAAAAAATTGCAACTCAGCTGTACATCCAGTATGAGCAGCTAGTAAGTTTTGGACCAGTGGATAAGCATAATGTGATGAACTATATGGACAGAATGGGCTCAGCAAGTGTCCACAGTGAGGCAGGGCTGAGTGGTAAGAGACCATTCAGGGATCTGCTGACTGAAGATGGAAGGTTGCTGAAAATGTGCCTGTAAGTCAGCTGTCGGCCATCTGCTGCAAGTCTGGCCTTCAAATGCTATTTATTTGTAGTAGCCAAGGCAAAAGCAAAATATTTTGTGCAGAGCAAGCTGCCAACTTGACGACCCTCTCTTCTCCCGGTTTTATTATTATATTTACCCTCAGTTGGCAGCACCTTCAAAAGGAGCCGTGGAGCAGGTTCCACGCACGCCTCTAACCTTGTTGCAGCTTTTCTGGTAGCAGCAATTAGAGCCAGATGCACAGTGCACTTCACTGTGTGAGGTGCTATACAGATGTGGAGCAAAGAAACAGTTCCCTGCCCCAACAGTTCATCCATTTCAACTGACTGAAAAAGTGTAGAGCTCATTCAACAAATGGGGGAGCACATTTTCATTAAAATTGTCGCATTTTTTTTCAGTCAGCTTGGAGGTTTACATGGTGCTAGAAGTATTTCTGTTTTCTCTCGCTCTCTTTGATAGATGCGAATTGACAAAAATGCTACAAGAAGGAAATGTAGCCTCAATGGCTAACAGTGTCTAAGCTTCTGGCCCCTAGCATTTTTAGAAGCCATGAAGTTGTTTTACTTTTAGCTTTTCTATCTCATACTTTGATTCAATGCTATTTCTTCAAAACTGAAGTAGAAGAACCATCTTGGAGAAACTATTTGAAACCACCCTAGTCATCTCTTAGGCCACCCAGAAAGTGAGAAAAACATGATACTGGTATATGGGCTGGCCTGAGACTTGTGGATTCAGAGTTTTATCAAGCACCGATGGTGAATAATTAAAAGCAATCAGGCAACTGAAATAGCCAGAGGCAGGTAACCTTCCCTGCATAACAGAACTTCAATTAGGAGAGGTTTTACCATTCTTTTTCCCCTTCTGAATGAAGATTATTAGCTGGTCACTCTCGGAGTGTACAAAAACCACAGAATTTGTGGAAATGAGTTGGGAACACGTGAGTTAGTGAAAAAGGAACATTAATAAAGCCATATTAAACATGGCAGCTCCTATGTATTATCCATGAGAAGCCCTGCACTGTTTATCTCAGCAATCTTTGGCAGCATTGTTTCTACAATCTATTGCAAATATGTATCAACCACTGGGAGTTAATAACTGAAGGATTCTTGTAGTCCATTCAGAACGTATTTATCATAGGCAAGAGAGCACCATTCAGAGACAGCTGGTCTTGAGGAGCTCAGCTGCCTCCTCCAGAACTGGAAGCAGCATTGTCATGGTGGCTCAGGTGTGGATTCTGCTCATATAACTTTAATATCTCTGTATGGCACTTAACCCTGGCATATTTAACTGTATGAAACCACAACATCTCACACATTGCCATCATGCATCCTGTTGTATGATGCAGACATATCCACAGCCACTGACACTGGTGTTTACTTTCTTGCAGACATTCATCTTGACTGATGATTATCCATCTCATTCACACCGGTTATGAAACAACCTTGCAATGCTGTTGACTTTTAGTCATTCTTGACTTAGTCAAACTGAGGAAAAAGACCAACTCCTTTTCCTATATGAGGTTTACAGAAGTGGGCTCCTCTACAGAAGGTCACAAAGAATTTATTGTAAGGAGAAACTATTACAAAGAAAGGAAAACCAAGTTAACATGTCTAGAAACACTGAAGCATTTTGCCAAGCAATATTCTTGTGTTCTCCAGTTCAGAAACTTTATAGAAAAAATTCCTTTCACTCCAAATAACATCACCAAATATAAAATGAAAACTAATTTTCAGGAGTACTATGCAGGTTAGGCTTATACTTTTACTACTTAAGGTGCAAAACACAATATATTGCTAAGGCCAAAACCTGAGTTCTAGTCTGTGAAACTAATGTGGATCTACTGCAACTCCAATGATGCTAGTGAAGCCCACTCAGTCTTACAACAAGGTAATTACATGCAAAATTGTCTGGTTTACATTCAGAAATGGGGCTAATTGGTTCTCTTCTGCAAAGGTCAGACATGGTGTCTGCTTGTGTAACTGAGCAACATATTCTGCCTCATCTGAAATACGAGAGAGGGTTGGTTTGGACTCCTCATTCAGTGTTCCCCCTCTCCTCAGTACTGCTGTGCATAGCACATTTGCCTTTTGCAACTGAAAGCTGAAACCTTTATTTTCCAAACCAGACTAAAGACGAATTGCTCCATCGCCAGTCTGTTATATCATATGCTGTGTGATACAGCAGTACACAGGGCAATTAAGAGGGAAGGATATTTTCCATAACATTCCCTGTTGGCTAACTCTGTGCTTTGTCCTCCAAAGCAGTAAGCTCCTCCTGAACGATGTTGATCTCCTATTACTGACCTCAGTGAGATTCACTACAGCAAGCATAATCCAGAGGACACTTGCTGCACGTATCGGGGTGCAGTGCAAGAAAGAGTCATAGCAAAGAGAAAAGTCTTTCTTCCCTTGATTAAGCCTCCTACCACATAAGCCTGCTGACATTTGAGAGGGTGTTCAGGGAGTGAGAGGTCTGGTATAAGAATTAGATTGGTAAGAACTTTTATGGAAAGGATTCTGGCTTCTACAGAAGAAAATGCAAGATAAAGTCATGTAAACTAACTCTGACCCTTGTGTGCCCTCATCCTCCAGTAAGTAAAGCAGTAAATGCACTAAAAATTTCATTCTTCCTGGCAGTCTCTCTTTATTGCTCAAAGCAGATTTGGTGGGTCTGAACCTTTAATCTTGCTCACTGTTCATGGTGCTGTGCTATTTTTCTTTTAAGAATTCTCTCTAAAAATTATAAGCTTTTAAGATTTTTGCATTCTTCTTTTCTTCATCATTTCCTTTAATCTCCATAACGATGAGAGTACAAAGGCAGTAAGTGTGCACAGAATCCCCTCCTATCTTATTTATAACTTCAACCTATCAACTAAAATAAGCCTTGCATTCTAACATAGCCATGCTTGTCGAGCAGAAACTAGGCATTTCTCCTTTTCATCTTGCTTTCTTTAGATGAACCCACAAGCCACTCTTTGATCGATCTCAGGATCCACCGGTATCAACTTTTGTTCCTTTTGTTTATAAGAAGGAACACTTATACACTGTCTGGGAACCACTGCTTAACAGATAAGTGTAGATTTGTAGATGGTATTTCTGTTGTATGTAGGAAAAGAGGAAAGAGAAGAAGCACAAGAGATAAGGAATGATAAAAGACAGCAAAACACACAAAGTCCACTGAGAAAGATGGAAATGATGAGAATGAAGTTCTTTGCAGTCACACATAATTATTTTTTAATCGCTATATGGGATTCCGGTGTGATTAAACACTTTATCATCTAATAGAGAGGGACAGAATTCTCTTACAAAAGATCAGATATTCACTAGCACTGGTAATATCTATCATACATAAACCACAGACAGTATGGTGGTAATCACTAATATACTCTGCTGAATGAAAATCTCTTTTGATGCAAGGGTAGTTGCAGCTCAGCGCAGATGGGGTAAATTACCTCATTGTGTCAAATGTGATTATTTGAATTTCTGGGATACACGCTGAGGTCCCTACTTAATTAATACTCAAGCAGAAATAACCTAGGAGTTGACAGGAGTTTTGGCCAGGTGAGGAGCACAACCAGAAGATGAGGCAGTGGCATTTGTAGGCACTGGACACTTGCAGGCTGAGGTCTGAAGATGAGGGAACTGTTGCCTTTTATAGCTATGGCAGAAAACACTGCTAGTTCTTTGCACAGGTTTGGTTTGGGCCAGGAGTTCTGCTCCCACAGTATCAGATGAAGCTGTGTTATTCCAGCCAGAAAGCCACTGCCCGTTCATTTATGTTCGGTGGGGAACAAAGAATAAGTTCTTGTGAAACTACTGCTAAAACTGGTTCAGTGTTAAGTATCTGCCTTACCCAGGAAAGGTGAAGAGAGGTTTCCTGCTTTAGAAGAGCCTAGAGCTGGAAGAATTCTCCATCCATTCTTACTCAGGCAACCAGTTACAAGAAGTAAAATATGTAACTCCTTTATTTTGGGAGGAAGTTCTGCATATTAAAGAAGGAGTCTAAAACTCAACCTTGATGAACAAGTGGTTGAGCCTGTTACTTGTTCAGTGCTATTCCATTTGAGAAGCTACATCAGCTTGGAAGAAATCATGCTGCAGATTCACACTGACAGATCTGTAAATCTGGCAGTCTCTTTGGCACCTGCTTTAGGGTCATCATCTAGAGATATGGGATTACAGTAGACTCTCTGCCATTTAGTACTTTGACTTTCTAACGTGTGTGATCTCAAAGTAAATATAGATAGGAATAACGTGTCTGGTACACATGCATGCTCCAGAAATAAACCACTGGTGTATATCTAACTCTTATTTGTCTTACATGAACATATCACACCATCATTACCCTGTTCGTGTAGGGAAACTGGTATGGATGAACAAGTGCACCAATTTAGAATGAAGTTCCTGGATTATCAGCCTTCCTGAAAAAGTCTTGTTTATTCTCAGTTCTTTCAAGAAGCACTGTACGTGTTATGTATTAGCATTTATTCTTTGAAAAGTGTTGCATTTTAGAAATTTACATCATACTTATTTTCTGGGAGTGCCACATTGCCATCCCAAGTGCAAAAGCATGACCGGTTTAGGTATAATCACATCTTTGCTCACTATAAGCAAATGGCAGTTGCGTGCTCCATGGCCAAAGTGTAAGGACAAGATGTAAGGGAGAGTCACCTAAACTATTTCAGCCATCTGGAGCAGGAGTGAGAGAATGCAGATGGAGTCCTGGACTTTCCTGACAGAGCCAAAAGTTATCTTGATACTTTGTAACGCAGCTGAAAACCCAAAGGCCAGACTAACCCATCCCCAGTGACACACCATCGCCCTGGATGTCAGGAAAGCCCAATGCATCAGCTTTAATGCAAGTTCCCTAACACCCCTCACTGCATCACATTTATTGGGTCAGAGGTTAAGAATTAAGAGCAGTAATTAAGAGGTGCAATCCACACGTAAGTACATAAATTACTAAATGTGATGATTGCTAAGACTTTGAAAATGTGGAGCAGGAGTAACTCTCACCGTGAAACCGTAGGAATTTTTAGAGATGGGAATTTGTTGTGGTTTATGTTAAACAGCTAAAGTTAGTTACACTCGTATTATATCACAGGGGCCAAAAGGCCTACAGGATATGACATATGACTTTTTTTTTAGCCTCTAAGTAAATATGTAAGTAAATCTAATAAACACAAGCAAACCATAATCAGGAATTAAAAAAAAAAAGTTTAAAATAACATTTATTTAGTGGCTTAACTAAGGATTTAGGGAGCCTCGAGGTTTAGCCTGTGTGTTTTATGCATTTCTTAATGCTGTGTATACTTGGCAGCACCCCATAATTTTATAAAAATGCAGGTAATAATTCAAGGTGATCAAGCTGTGTTTATTCCCCATGAGCAAGTGTTGTTTCTCTTTCCCCCGGCTAAAATGAATGCAGAGCTCTAAGACTTCTAAAAGGTGCTAACAACTTTCACCTGGAAAAGAGGCCTCTTTCAGGGAGGGTGATCAGCAGACAAACATAAAGTCATTAATGCGAATATCTTGGGGCTAACTGAATCTAGGTCATAAGTAATGCCTAGGTTCACAAAGAAAGTTAAGCAGAGCAGAAAGAGGCCAATTACCTTTTCAGAACTTGATGGGTCAGCCCAGGGCATTTTTGTGTGCATGTGCTAAGGTCTACCCTCCCCTCTCGACCCTTCTCATCTGGAAGAAGTGCAGAGAGCTCTGCAGAAATGCTGTACAAGTCTGTGACTTCCAGTTGCTGCCTGTCACAGGCCAGGAACGCCCTTGGTCAGCTCTGAAACCCTAACATAGAAAGACTATATATATGCTGCAAAAGGAGGATCTTGCCTACGCAAAGCAAGCTGTAGCTCTCAGGCTTTCCACATTGCTGGCTGAAGCTCAGAAGGCCTGAGTCATCTCACTGACCGTACGCTTTTTTATCTGTTTTTAAATCTCAGTGCCTAAATCTAGCTTTCATGTAGGCTCTAGTTCTCCATATTGTCTCTGTAGAGATGTTATAGTTGATGGACATAAATCACAATATACCATGTGTGATTCAGCTGAGCTATTTTAAGTCTGTGTTCAGCTGAGATGAACGGTGCCTTAAAACCACTTCCCTTTTCCTGACTTTAGGGGGAGTCCATGCAAGATGTCAGCTCAGACTGTATGCTGCTATAGCACCCTGGTCCAGCTCCTGTCTCTCCCCACTGCATAAGCAGGAACCTGAGCAGGCTTGTACTAAGAAGGCGACCATATTTAGCCTTTCTCTCTCCAGAGGACTCGAGATCTGCTCAAGTCCATATCTTATAGTATACTTCTGGGCAAACAACGTGGATGGTAACTAGAAAGCTGGACCAGACCCATCATTCATTGATTGTCTGAATATATCTGTAAGCTTTGTGAGAAGAGATTTTTGCTTTGTGTCATGAAAGTAGCCTCCTTTTGACTGCAGCTGAAAGCAGATGATAAGAAGAGGAAGAAAGCATCCTCTGAAGGGCAAATATTATGTATACAGGTCATGTAGCAAAAGTATCTCAGAGGTGCTGAGATGCGGTCCCACGAAAAAAGCTCTGTAATTTCTGTGGGGCAGAGCCTCAAACAACTTTAGGTACATTCAAGAAAATGTGAAAAAGGATGAGTCCTGGTTACAGATAAAGTGCTGGAGCAGAACTCAAAGCTGAATGTGTCCCTGCCTGTGCCATGGTTCTCTTGGGTGGCCTTAGGCAAGTCAGACCACCCCTCTGTGCCCCAGTCCCTTTGTTCTGAAAAGGAAGATGTCCTCTCCTTCAGGAAACACTGTGAGGTCTGCTGACTCTGTATGACATACAGACTCTGTATGACTCTGTATGACATTATGGCTCATTTGCTCCTACTTGCCTGACTGAACTAGATGTAACAAATTGAGTATTATCACCATATGGTCTGAAGTCCCTTCACTAAGCTTCCTTGTGATGAAAAAGTGCAACTATCAGAGCAAATGAAGGGATTACACTCAGGTCTCTGGCCAAAACTCAGAGACAGGTTCTGGCTTCCACGGCTCTGTAAACTCACAAGTATTTTTACTAGTATTTTGGAAGTAAAGGGAACAGAACCAGTTGACAGGCTCCTGCTGATCTGGATCATTTCCAGAATCAAAATAAGAGAACACAGTTTGGACCTATGGAAATCTTTATCTTAATAATTTCCTAGGATTCAAAGTAGTTTAAATTGAGCGTGCAAATCAAAAATCTCTGAATGTAATTACAGAACAAATTGATAATTGTTCCTTGTTGTTTAAAGATGTCTTTATTCTGTTCATTATGTTTCACTGTCACAGTGCAAAAAAGTACCAGGCTCACCTTTCTCACAGCACTTCTGGTTTTGTATCCTAGTTGGGACATACCTTGGAAGGGAGGTTATTTTCCCCCATTTCTCTATGCAGAAGCGTCGTAGCCCATTGCTCCCTCGGAGAGCTGCAAAGCCCTCGTATGGCACACTTGATGTTCCAGTGACAAATTGCAACAACCGGAGTCTCTGCTCATTGTTAAATCTCTCCACTGCTGCCCAGAACCACCGTATTACTATGTGGCCATCATGGTAACCTAAACCAAGAAGCAAGAGAGAGAAATTAAAATGACCCCCTCTAAGTGGGAAGTGTAACATTGAAATATGTTCCCACTGGCATAGCACAGTAGATCTCTGACTGAAAATATCCTGACCTAACAATATATTTTGGGATGAGCAGTAGGTCCCAGCCCCCACCTTGTCCTGGCTGCGGATACTATAATATTACTATCTCATTTGAAACCCATAAACTCAAACAAATATTTGAGGTACATCGGCCTCTCACAAATCTCTTGGCAAGAACAGGGGCTACCTGCATGAGACATAAAAGACCAATTGTGATATGCCACACAGTGAGAGTCCTAGTGACTTAACAATTTCTGGTTCCAAAATAAATTATTTTTTGGATTGCAATAGTGTCCAACATATGGAGTAGAGTTTGCAAGCCCTTCCCTGGCAAAATTCCCACCTGAGGGGCTCTGTGCCTTGGTTTGTGCTAGTGAAAGCCAGCATAAACCCAGGCGGAATCTGCTTCAACAGCTAAACAGAAAAAAGTAGGACAAGAATAACTTGGGGGACAAACTGTGCTTGTGGTAAGCTGCATATTTCAAGGTATAATAACAAAAAGGCTGGGCAGTGAGCAGCAAAGACTTAAACTTTGTATTTCAGGGGAGGATTTGGGAGCTTCAGGGACTTTCCTTTTGTAGTGCTGAATTTGTAGATTTTACATTTATCCATCATCCAAGACAGCCTGGATAAACTGTGCTCAGCATTTAAAGCAAAACCGAGGTAAGTATTAGAGAAGGGAAAAAATCCAACTTGACACAGTTTAGGCTGAGGGGGTTATCTGTATTTTGTTGAAGTGTAGTTGGGAATCATGAAATTCAGCTCTTGAATTCTGCTCCCTGCTGAAGCCAACAGGACTTGTTATACCACCTTCAGTGAGGCCAGGAGTTCATTCACAGTCATCTGAGTAACTTTCAGATCTAATATTACAAATCCTTTTCGGTCCTTAATAGTCAAAACTCCTGTTAAATCATCAGGAATTGAGTGTGTAAAATCTGGATAGAAGTAGCAGAAGCAATTTCAGTATTATTACACCTCTTGATCCAAACCAAAGATCTTAATTATTTTATTTCATGAGTTACTCTTCACAAAAACTTCCCGATCAAAACAGGGCATTTCCCTCAGGAAAGACAGAAGGAAAAGATGGACCAACTCTTTCACACTTAAGGCTGAAATTGGTCAAGATATTAGTAAGCATCAGCAGGCAGTTTACCTCCACGATATTCTGTGTTGTTACGCCAGTCATTGAGATCTATTTCTGCAGTGCCAGCTATAACCAGCTCCAGTTCTCTGGCATCAAAAACAGAGACAAGCCTGGAGTCTACAACCTGGAACAAAAAACACTTATTAGTTTCAGACTGGATATAAAGCAGATGCAATGTCTTGTAAACTTATGAATTTGATGGCCAGCTCTTTATTCTGATGAAGTCTGCATGCTGACAGCTAACTTCTACTCCTCTGCTGATAAATCCATGCTCTTCTTCAGGGACCCTGCTGATATTTTGAGCTGCAAGCAATGATGACATATGAGATTTGACCTGAATGAAATAACACAAGTGACAGGACATAATGTGTGCAGAACATTCTTCATTGACACATTCCTTCTGACAGGTGATTTTGATAGCCAAATAAAGACTGGATTTGTAATAGGACAATTTATTTCATATTTGTTTTGCACCGGAATTTGATCACAATTGTGTAGGAATGACCTCAGGTCTTCATCCACTAAAGATGCAGCTGAGGTTCACTTTCTTCATTACATGAAACCAAAAGCTTTAACGGCGTGCAGTATTCACAGGGAGAAAAAACTAGTGAGCCAGATGCACACTTCAGTAAAGTGTATGGAGTCACTTAGCCAATCCTTTTCCACAGGAAGGGGCCGACCAGGTCTCTTCAGGTACAAAGCCACCCTCGCTGGCTTCACCTCCAGTAAATGCCAGTGCATGACTGCTTGGAGCCAACAGTTACCAGTACTATTCTGTCTGTCCATTATCTGCTGTTCCCTTTTCCAGGGTTGCCACTCTTCCAGTTTATTTCACTGTGTAAGACAGCCTTCAAATTCTATTATGCAGCTGCCAGGGCAAGATACATGTTTGAATATGATAAGTAAGGGGTGCAAGAATAGGTGACTACATGGGTTGGTCAGCAAAGCCACAGGTTTTCATCCAGTCTTTGGCAGCCTTTGTAGCAGCTCTGCCAGAAAGATGTTCTCAGATCCAGGTCTTCAGCAAAGATAAATTAGCAAAATCAGGGACAGCAATGGAGTGGCATCCAGGAATACCAGCAAGGTAATAGCTGACTGCATCCTAGGACCAACTTTACTGCAATGAGTGCCTGAAGATACAGTATGTCACACCAGCTCCTCACTGAAGTGTACAATTCTTCACAATCTTCTTTTGTATCACAGCAGGGTAAAACAAAATTTGCAAATGCCCACTTCTCTTACTATGTGAATGAAAGGCAGTATCTTTCTTAGCTTTACCATATTCAGAACAGACATTTCTTTCCTTTCTCCCTTCATGCTAAACATGAAGGTCCCTGTCTCTACAGGTCCATGCACACCAATTCCTCGCCATCTGTGTCTGTTTAGCTCTTTCCTAGGGTACCAATAAAGCACAGTTTAACCATGGGGTCTTCTCATTCAAATGAGGAATGGAAGACTGTGGGAGCATCGCTTTGTTACTTACTTCGTAGAAGCCACGGACCAGGGCCTCTGTTTGCTGAACCACTCCTCGTTCCACTCGCCACTTAACCATTCTCTCGATGTACTCTTTTTTGTTCTTTTCTGTCACCGCTGTATTTGCCCCTCCAGATTTCAACTCTCTTTCTGTCACCTACAGAACAAAGATAAATAGTGGCAGTAGCAATGTATGGATCACATTGCATCTCAATTTAAGTTACATTTTTAAAATGTTAGTGAACAATACAGCAGCCATATTTCTAGTTCTGGTCTTCTCGCCTCCTGTCCATTTGCAACAGAAACAAAAAGGATAATGAGGGCACACACCCTCAGCCCCAGCTCTAGCCTTATCCCCGGCTAAGCTCCACTGACCTCTACGTTACTCCAAACTGTACCAGCAAAGACTGATTTGGAGAGCACCATCCATCAGCCATGTATACTGTGCCATTTCAGCCTGTCTTGTCATTCTTCTCCTCTCCTTTCCCCCACAGAAGCTCCAGAGCAGGTGACAACCATACCAGTTTGCTACTTGCTGTAGTTATCAGAGCACCAGTATGGGAAACAACAGGATGGAGAGGGAATCACAGTATTGGAATAGGCAGACTGTTTTGTCAGCTTGAAGGGATATCTACTTGTCTCTTAAGCAACAAGTGCTAATAGAAGTGTTTACTCAGAAATAACAACAGCCAAAGAAGTCATCACAAAATGAATACACCCAATATGCTACCTAAAAAAGACCTGTACAACACCCTGCTCAGACGAAAAAATATCGTCACTGTGGGATCCAGAGTTTGGTATCAGCCATTCAAATCTGAGAAGTGTTTGTACTGTAAATTATTTTTTTGTTTAAACCAAGAGCTATAGCATTTCATTGCATTTTAATGGTTAATTTGATTGGCTTTGGTTACTAAGCCTTAGGATTGAGAAGAGATCAATCTAGATTCTAGCCAGCAAGCACATACCCCTTCTCATGTGTGACAGAAAATAATATTTATCTTGCAATTATTTTTGCATTTAACCTAGTGGATTTTAAATCAGGAATGTTTTGCCTTCTCTTCATTTTTCTGCTGCTATAACAATGATGTCTAGCACAGATAGTAAATGAGCTGCACGAATACATACTTGTTATTTGTATTATTTACATATTATTTATCTTATTATCTATTTATTAGCCCAACAGACAGCACACAGCACATGTAGTATTTAGGTCACTTTGCTTGAGGGACCAGTTGTAACATTATGAATTATGGAAACACTCAATGAGTCATCTAATCTGTAGCTTTGTTGAGAAACAGCAAGAACAAGTAAGGTTGGATGTAATGAGTTAGGAATTCTTAGCTGGTTCAGGTTAAACTCCCAAACGTAAATCACGGCATCAACATTATAGAAGCAATGCTGCTGTGTCCAGAGGATAAGACTCTGGCCCAGCTGCTGTGCTGTATTCTTCAAGAGTGTGTGGCATGCAGATATGTCTGTTAAAACCAATGACTAAATGTTGTCTAGATTTAAGCACAACTGTAAGTCCAGATGTTCTAAATCTCCTTCAAGATTTCCCACAAACACCTGGGCATGCTGGTGATTTCTTCAACTTGTCGTCATCCATATAGTTCCAAATAGCTGTCTAGAATTGGAAGCGGACAATCAATAACAGTGTGTCCCAATTTTTTCTTTCTTTTTCATAGAGGCATTAACCACAGCTGTGAGCTACAATTCAGAATCAGGTTTCAGAGCAGGAAGGAGACACTTCAACCAGTCTAGCCCATTCCTTTTACCTGACTGGAGCCATTGACGGGCCTTGGAGACATACAGCTTGGAGAGAGCCCTGAAAGAACACTTTCTACTAGTTAAAAGCATGAGAAAGTACTTGGGGTCACAAGCAACTGACACCTCTCTCAGTCTTACAAGTGAAATTCTCAAATTGGCATTCAGTCCCAACCAGCAAAAATGTGTGACACTTGATTTGCTATCTCTGCTATTAGAGTAGTGCTCTGGGCACCAGTATGCAAGAAGGCTAGAGCTCCTCAGTAGCACATTCTAATAAAACAGGCACCAGGAAAGAGGATTTGGCCTGAAAGGATTAAAAGCTACATACATGTCAGAGATGAGATAAGAGAGAAAAAAATTCAAGTCGTAGTGAGTGGTCCATAATAAAGTCATTGTGGAAGCAGGACAAAAGGGCTGCAACCCATCTACCACACAGCTTCTCAAGGAGCCACTATTTCTTGTTTCCCCTCCCCAACCCTTGAAATCCAGGTTCCCAAACATTAGCAGAGCTCCCACTGCGATCTACACTTGCACACGTATCCAGCAAAGCAATGTTCAGATGGCATGTAAGTGGTCAGATACTCTTGGCATGCAAGAATTTCCAACTGGGATCCATCTGTGAGCATGAAATGTGATCGTGATTTCTTCGTTAGTTTGCTGTCACCACTTAGCAAATTTCAGAAGGGGGAAAATCTCACTTTCACTTAGGACTCTTGGATTCTGACAGTCGTAATTCACAGCAAGAAACTTTTTTTCCCCATCATTATTAATAGATCTAGCAAGGTTAGTACATATGAAATAAAAGTACTAGACAACATGTGAGCTGGCAAAAAAATCTGGCTTTCAGTGTTCTTTTGCTTTCATACCACAGCATCTACAATAGATTGTGATTTTTTTCTGTTCTCTTTGGAGCCATTTCTTATCTTCCACAACAGACTCCTATGTAATTGTCTAGCTCTTTTCTTTGGGGAGAGCATAGGAAGTAATGAGTATGTGAAATGTTACCTTCAGGTGCATTAGGGCAATTCAGGCTGAGATTCTTATTCATTTTTGTAGTCTTCCAATGCAAAGACAAACTTGTCTCATCTGTCTTTGTGAATATGTCTGTATGTTTCTGTCTGTCTTTGTGTATTAGTCTTATATAGCCATACCTTCCAGGGAAACCACTGTCAATTGAATGTCATGCAAGCTCTCAGCTCAAAGCCTGTGAAAACCCTCTGCATTTAAGTCTGTGAAAAAGCAGTGCTACCTTTTCTACAGAGGCTTCTTACTTCAGTTTTTCTGTCCCATCCTTTTCATTTCATCCACCCTTGACTCTGCTCATCCTTCAGAACCTTGTACTACAAAAAATGTTTGACCAACCTGACCTCCTTCTATGACAAGGTGACCCGCTTAGTAGATGAGGGAAAGGCTGTGGATGTTGTGTACTTAGATTTCAGTAAGGCCTTTCACACCATATCCCACAGCATTCTCCTGGAGAAGCTGGCAGCTCATGGCCTGGATGAGTGTACTCTTCTCTGGGTAAAGAACTGGCTGGAGGGCCAGGCCCAAAGAGTTGCGGTGAATGGAGCCAAAACCAGTTGGCAGGTGGTCATGAGTGGTGTTCACCAGGGCTCAGTACTGGGGCCAGCTCTGTTTAATCTCTTTATCAATGATCTGAATGAGGGGACTGAGTGCAGCCTCAGTAAGTTTGCAGATGACAACAAGTTGGGTGGGAATGTTGATCTGCTGGAGGGTTCAAAGGCCATACAGAGGGATCTGGACTGGCTGGATCATTGGGCTGAGGCCAACTGTACGAGGTTTAACAAGGCCAAGTACTGGGTCCTGCACTTGGGTCACAACAAGTCCAGGCAGCGCTACAGGCTCGGGGAAGAGTGGCTGGAAAGCTGCCTGGCAGAGAGGGATCTGGGGGTGTTGACTGACAGCTGCCTGAACATGAGCCAGCAGTGTGCCCAGGTGGCCAAAAAGGCCAAGAGCATCCTGGAGTGTATCAGGAACAGTGTGGCCAGCAGGACTAGAGAGGTGATTGTGCTGCTGTACTTGGCACTGGTGAGACCCCACCTTGAATACTGTGTTCAGTTTTGGGCCCCTCACTACAGGAAAGACACTGAGGTACTAGAGAGAGTGCAGAGGAGGTGACAAAGCTGGTGAGGGGCCTGGAGCACAAGTCTCATGAGGAACGGATGAGGAAACTGGGGCTGTTTAGCCTGGAGAAAAGGAGGCTGAGGGGAGACCTTATTGCTGTCTACAACTACCTGAAAGGAGGTTGTAGCATGGAGGGGGTTGGTCTCTTCTCCCAAGTAGCAAGTGATAGGATGAGAGGAAATGGCCCCAAGTTGCATCAGGGGAGGTTTAGATTGGATATTAGGAAAAATTATTTATGGAAAGGGTTGTCAGGCATTGGAACAGGCTGCCCTGGGAAGTGGTGGAGTCACCAACCCTGGAGGTGTTTAAAAGGCATTTAGACGAGGTTCTTAGGGACATGGTTTAGTGCTAGATTTAGGTTAAGGTTGGACTTGACGATCCCGAGGGTCTCTTCAAACCAAAATGATTCTATGATTCTGTGATAATACAAGCGGACTAAAGTCAGTTTTGAAAATATCCCCTGAAGTCTTACTTGCTTTCTGTTACTTTCAGGCTTATAGTGGAGCAGTCCTTTTCCTTTCAGGGCCAGAATTCCTCCCCTCAGAAACTAGTTTAAGTCTCCCCTAGCTCAAAGAGCTACCCTAGCTCTGTGAAAACTCTTCTTGCCAACTTTATTTTCAAGACTAAGAGTCACTCTCTGTATATTCCACCTTACCTCTCTGCTCCCTTTGACACTGCTCCTTACACAAGTTAACTTCCATCCCTTGAGCTTCTGCAATACTTGGTGAGCTTAGTTCTTTAATCTCTCTAGTTTTTGGTACCTCCTTGGAGGTCCTTAGTTTTGGTTTGAATATTGCTTTGGGTTCCTTCAAGGCTTTCTGGAAACAGTTATAATATAGCACAGGTTACAACATCAGAGAGCACCAAGGCTTCAGTGCAAGCTAAAGAATCCCACAGGAGACACTTGTTCTGGTTGCCAGACTCTGCTTAAGCCAAAGCTGCACCCTATTTAAGGCTATAGTTATCCAGATCAGATAGATTAAAGCGAATTGTCTGACTACAGTAGAGCTGAGTGGTAGAGAGCATAATAAATGGACGTACACACCAAGTTGATAAGTAGGTACGAGGTAAGTTAGAATCTAACAGGGAGGTATCAGACAAAATAATTGTGAGAGTTTCCAGGTCTTATACCACCTGCTGAATATTTTTCTTCCCTCCTGACTCCCCCATCCTTTCAGTCACACCAGCTTTACGTTACATTGCTTGCATTCACTGAATGCCACATCTGTGTGAACTACACCCTGGAGAGAAGAGCTGCACTACATGTGAGAGAATTCCTCATGTTCATCAGAGTGTGGCTCAATAGGCCTGCAGGGGGGCTGGTATTTTATATTATATACCCTAAGAATAAACATCTGCATTGAAACAGGTGGCTTGAAAGAAACAGAAGGCAGGAGAAGAAAATTATATTGAAAGGCTAAAGGATCTGTTCTGACAGAAAGATGTTCATCATGCTCAATTCTGTCAGCTTCGAATTTGCTTTTCAGATGGTTCACATAGCTGTGCTCACCTGTCCAAACACCTCCTCGTTCACTGTGAAGGTGAGATCCAGGATATCTGTGATGTTATTATCCTTCATCCACTGCAAGCTCTGATGGAACTCTTCATCCAGGTACTCTAAGTCACTTAGATCACATGGCCTGATTGCGAAGCAAGAAAAAAGATGTAGCTGAATATATGACTCCATGACTACTGGCAGGCTGACTTACTTCTAAGAATGAGAACAAATTTACGCTGAAGATCCAACATGAAGCTGGTGTTTGTTTGGTTTTGTTAACATCAAAGCCTGTTACACAGATCCTCTTAAAGCAGTTCTGGAACTGCCTGCTTTGAGTGGCTGGGCTCAAGGCCAAATCTGTTGGCTGCCTGCACTATTTGCTGTCAGAAAGAATCCCTGGGGCTCGATTTTATGTGGCTCTTCAGGATGCCCAGCACTTCAGAGCAATTCCTTACCTTCATTCCGGATGGGCCCTGCCATGTTGTGCCGGGCTGCTTCCATGTATCTGTCATCCTCGAGGTGAGTGCACAAGACTGACATAAGGCAGACCAGGCAGCCTAAATTTCTGTTAATAAGGACTTGGCCTGGTTTGCTGAAAGGGCAGGTGGATGTTGCAAGCAGCCTGGTTTCAAATCCCCTAAGGGGGCAATAAGGATGCAGGGAGCACTCTAGTTTTCAGGCTGTTTCCAGACTAGGTCAGATATGATATAGATTTGACTGTTGGGACCCGAGCAGTATTCATTGTTAAAAAAAAATAAAATTAAATACAGTTAAAGAACTAAAAGAACTGTTAAGACAAATATCTTTGCTGATTTGAAATCAGCTTAAATAATGGACTATTTTAGCTAAGCTTTATTCTACTCTCCATCCTTTAATTGCAGTCCTCGCTTACTACTTATGGTTTTTCTTATTGCTACAAATTTTATGTACCTTGTCTTATTGCAATCTATTAATTAAAGAGGAACAGACTGTCAGTTAAAGTTAACCTTATAAACCTGAGATTGAAAGTAATATATTACTGGTAGCTTCTGCTTACTAGTGTGAAACACAGTAGAAGACAAACACAAAACATTCACTGGTTATGTCTACATTAGCATTCCTAATTAACCTGAGTTGTGTTTAGAATGAAAACGTGCTCAATCAGTGAGGCATAAGAAATTATGTATTTTTCTTAATGTGACCCCGCTCTTTTTCTTGTTGTTGCTTTGTTCTGTTCCATCAAAGATGCTTTGCAGTCTTCCATATATCATTTTAATTGCTTTGATAACTTTTCATCATTAGTAAACTCTGGAATTACAGGTCAGTAATTCCAGGTCAGTAATTACAGGTCAGTACTTCTAAAGGTGTGTTCCTAAATGTCATACTTACTATGCATTTTTTTCAACACAGTCAGTATTTATGTTCTTAGAGAAAGTAAAGAAAAATTAAAATGTTTGTTTTCTATCACAGACCAATGAACCAACAGTGGAAAGGACTTGAAGGTCAGAGTGCTCAAAACAACTCCAGGAAGGTCTTTGTCTCTGTAGGACTCACTGCAGGATCACAGTTTTGCATGGTTTCTGGAAGGCTGAATGCTTTTACTTACAGCCTTAGTAGTGCTTTGTAGAATGGCCTTGTGAAGAAAGCATCAAGAAGGTACTGATGAATGAGAGCAAGGCCCAGAATACGACCGCTGAACCTGAACCTGGGATAGAAAAAGGCAGAGTAAATGAAGTATAACTCAAGACATTCAGCATAGAAACCTACACAGGTAGCAACTGTTCTTTGTTTCTGATTTGGTTTCTTATAGTTATTCATTTTTTCCTGAGCAGATACCCAAGACCACCCCTTGCCCCTCTGATCAATAACGGATCTCTTAGTGATCCATCTCCTACACTACCCACACTTGCTGCTGGCATGTTATATGCTCTCCTGTGCCAAACCAATAAACACTCTGAAGATTCACCTTCTGTGATCTTTAGTTGAATGTTCTGATAGAGACTGTCTCCATCAAACGCAATATTTAGCCAGTGAAATACTGTAATACTTCACCTCAGCAAAGAACATACTATAAAAAAAGCTGCAAAGGACATTCGGTAAGTCAGTATATGCAGTTTCTGACTGGTTACAACTCTTTCCAAGGTGGGCCTTTAAAGTATTTCAAAGGGTAGAGAGTTGACTTCATGGGGGGAACTAAAGTGCAAATACAATAAATTAACTGTTGTGACCAAGGACACATATTCAAATCAGTATCTAAAGCTCAGGCAAGATGTTCCCAGACCACTTTCTTAATGCTGATGCTCAGCTGTCTTCAGTATTTTCATGCTCTTGTGTTTGTTTCTGTTTTCTAAGAACAACGATCCCTAGTCCTGCTCCAAGTACACCCAAATAGCGCCCTGCCCATCGCAAGCTATGACCTGTGATGATAAGCTAGTTAAATTTTCCTTTCTTCGATTTCTTCTATGACTCATTAGATGTTCTTCCATCAGATCTGGTTTAAAAGCAGTAATCTCAGACAGAAAAACACAGAACTAGTGTGAGTCCAGGTGAGTTTGTTTTTTGTAAAATCAAACCTCATCAGCCATTCAAAACTTTATTTGTGAAATAGGAAATGAAAAAAAATCCAACATCCCAAATATAAGTTCTCCAAACCTGAGCTGACTGACATCAAAGTCTTATTGCACAAAAGATGAGAAACAGATCGAAAGGCCAAGAAACCATCCCTTCCACTACAGGAACCAGTGCGAAGGTCCCTCCCTCAGATGAATGAAAAATGAGTCTTATTGTAATAAAAGCGGTGCTGGATACCCGTTCAGTCAATTTTATGCTCATGAGACAGAACAACAAGTGCTTAGTATGTCAAATGGGACACAGAATAGCATGCTGTGGGCCCAATTAGCATTTGCATCACCACAGGAGCTGCCTCCGGGTCCCCTGCATCCAAGAAAGGTGCTTATGATATGCAGCTGACCGCTAACAGAAGAGTGATTATATAACCCCCTTACAGCTGTTTCCACAGCAGCAACAAAAGGCAGCTGTTGGGCCTAGTTAGGACCTGCTTCACTTCATTTGTGCTGTGGTGCAATGTTTCCAGCAAAAAGTAATGAAAAGAGAGGGAGCTGACACAATGAAAGTACAGTGGAAGCCAGACAGCTCAAATCCCAGAAATGCTGAGCCTGTAATCCATCAGTTTTATAGCACCTTCAGGATCTATAATCAAGTCCATTTGTGCTAAATAACGCATGTCGGCTTTTTTGGTTTTGTTCTTCACCATCCCCCCTCCATCCATCCCTGTACATTTTGAAAGCAAATGCTGAATGAAAATACTATTAATATAAGCACTGGGTGTTCCGCAACACAACGCTCATCCCATGGCTACTTGAGTGTGCAGGCTGGGTAGGCAGGAGCCATTTGGAATAAAGTAAAACCGGAAGTGAATTCCCAAGAAAAGTGTCAGGGATTTGGGAACGCTGTTTCTGCTAAGAAATTGCTTGAATGTGCAAACAGTGTCAGTTTTCTCCTTGCTGCTTGTATCACTTCTGTACCTCTATGTGGCTTTGAGGGCATTCAGGCAAAGCTGACACCAAAGGGTAACGTGCCTAGACCGAGGTGTTTACAATCATGAGCATATGTTACAGTAGCCGTTAATGGCACGTTTAATTTGAATTAGTGCCTCATGGCAGAACCGTATCCATCCAAAAGCCATGGGCAGTGTTTGAGGGTGAAAAGACTTAATCTGGTGGGTCAGCATAGAGAAAATGTGGGTAGAGCAACTCTAGGTTGTGTGATCCATCGGTCTGGCCTGGCACTTGCAGCCCTCTGGGACACATCAGGTCTTGCTCAAGCTGGGGGCCCGATTGTGGCTTCACAGTCCCTGCCCTTTCAGTGGTACTGTGTAGGAAAAGAAAGCTCAGTACTAACTGGTCTGGATAAAGAGATGAAATAATTAACAAGATATTGCCGCTCTGAGTGCCTGTGAATATCATGGATAAAAAAGCTATGTTGCCGACTGTATTTCTTGGCAGCTCCGTACCACCCCAGCAGACACACTGCTTCATGGCCAAAGCGTGTGAGCTCTCCAGCTCACAAACCCTTCTTCCCCTGCACAAAGCTTTGGTATCTCTGCAGAGACTTGCTTTATCTGACTCTCCGATCTGAAGAGTGGTGTAACAGAAGGTCCTCTGGCCCCTTGTCATTTCTGGACAGAGCGTGGGACCAAGTGCAGCGCTACTCTGGTCCAGCAGTGCGCTGAGAACCATGGTGAGTCAGTGGATGCCTTCCACAAGGGAGGTGTTTGCTACTGTCCTCAAAGGATGACTATACAGTCTGTGTGTGTGTCCATACAGTCCATCAAGCTGCCACCATAATCAGCCAAGCATAACAGTCCCACTTGAAATATATCAAAACTTACAAAAATGCAAGAAGAAACAAATTGGCCTCCTTACAAAAGCCAGTTAAAACAAAGCCAGACTTTTGTGTTCATTTCTTCCTGGAGGATTTAAAGCATGGGTGAGATTTAGAGATAGGTGAGATAGTCCCTTCATAAAAAAACCCCACAAGTTCTCTTGACAGAATAAGCAGCACAAAGGTAAATCCTGTCTGGAGGGCACATACCTTCCTTAAGCTTGACTTACATTTATCTTTCTAAGGAAGCGTAAAATGCTTGCTTGATTTCTTTCTCGCAGGAAGGAGAGCTTGGCAGAGTTGGGGAATGTCAGGTTTTGCTCTGGCCTTTTCTTTCAACACCCTTCCCTTTCAGAGACAATGATTGAGTCTGAGTAATACGCTCCAGCATAGAGGCCAAACACGGGAGGGAATTAATGAACAGGAAATGGTGGAACAAGAGACAGAATTAACGAGCAGGAGAGGTGCTCTGGTTTGCCTGCCTATTGACACTGTTTGTCCACTCAATAAGAATATTGTGTGCACCTGCTTTCTGGCTTTTAACTACACTACTCAAACCATTTGCAGAAGTTTCCACACTACCCAGCTAACTTCCTTTCCTTCTGGAGGCTGCAGGTGCCCCTGAAACAGCCTGTTTTCACAACAGCCTGTTGCAAAATAACAGGCTTGTTCTCCTCAGCGGGACTCTCTGCATACTTACTGCATGTCAGTGTACACAGGGAGAGACAAATCCATATGCCGTAGCAGCAACTAAGCAATATATTTTCTTCCAATTGCAGGTGAGTCACAGGAAATTTAATTTACTCTGGTCCTTATCATATAGCAGTGGAGTAAGGCAGGACACATAATGGCCTTTTGTCAGAGGGCTCTCTGAACCGGCTGAATGAACGCAGATCTGCTTTACATGACAGTCCTTCCTGGGATTCGGATGGAGAATGATGTACCTTGACAAAATTGTAATCTATGTGTACAGCGGAAGAATGTTTTTTATCATTCTACAGGGGATGCTTTGGTAAGTATGCCTTGTAGGCTAAATCGGCTAAGATATGAGAAACTTTAAATCCTAAATAGAGGAAGCACCTGATGGGATTAAAAAGACTGAAAATCTTGCCAACCTTATTTCACTCAAACACATCAGCTGGGTTTAAGCCTGCCCTTCTTGATGCAGTAGCTTGTGAAAAAATATTCAAAGGGCTCAAGAGAGATGAATATAATATGGTTCACATCAAATTTGAAAATGTAATTTTCCTTTCACAAGACTACTGAAAACTTGCTTTCATCTGTAAGATAAATCTACACATTCTGTTGCACCAGTTTTAAAGCTTTTGAATGTTTAATCGTGCAGATGAACTTTTGGCCACCTGAAAGACACGCTGAACAAATGAGGCTGCTCTGTGGTACAGGATTTCTGCCCTTGGCAGCTCTTCTAAGGGAGAATGCCATTTGGCAGGTGGATGCAGCTGGAGAGCCTATTAGTCCTTCCACAGTGGCAGAGATTGGACCTAATCCCAACTATTACTAGATACCAGAGAATCTAAAAAGGGGAAAGTATTTAGAAGGGCCCAGTTGTGGGAAAGGCTTCACTCTGACCATCGTATTAGACATCATTATGCATCTTATTAGATAACAGAGAATTCAGTCATGAAACCCAAATTTGTAGGAAACCAGGCATCATGGGTTTCAGAGGTTGTGGTAAAGCTTATTTTAAAGGGTAGTTAAAACCTCCATTGTTATAAAGACAATCGTGAGCATCCTGAAAGCCAGAAACTATTGATTAAAGGAACTAAAAATCCATTCTTACAGCCTAAAATATTGCGATTCACAATCCTGTGATTTGGAGGGTGGGATGACACGCAAAGGAAAATGTACTGATTCCTGATTTCTGAATTTTGGTGGAATCGCTAGCACTAGCATTATTAAAATGAAGAACAATTATTTTTTTAAATGCAAGAAAGTTCTAAGAATGTGTATTTTGCAAAAAAGGTGACCAGATGGCTACAGAAACTCTGCCTGGCTTCATAAACTATGAATTTTAATCAGAACTGGCAGTGTGTCAGGCATATGTACCAGAGGTGCGTGTCCATACATTAATAGCATACATCCTTGTGTTGGCTCAGTTCAGGACATGATCAACATGTCCTGTAATAAGCTACATCTACAGAGCAACAACCTAGCAATAGATCAGATCATCTTTGCAAACCCTTGGCAGCAGATCAAATCCACACCTCTATCAGCCTTCATTAACAAAAGCCTTTCTTTAGTTTGCTGTGCTTATTTAACCTCACCTCACATAGATGACGGAACATTTGAATGGATTAGTGTGATGACATGAAGCGATCTATTGTCAGAAAGGGTAGCCACGCAGGCTGGGATAGCTAACGCCATTCTGTTTATCCGACTTGCATCTGCAACCTTTGCAGACCGCCTCTTTGCTACCATGTTATTTGGTGTTGTGGTAAATTTGCTCCGCATATCTGCAGGCTCAGAGGTGGACGCTGCAGCATTCCAGCACGATGCCTCTTCAGTTCAGGAATCTGATGAGCTCATGTGTCATTAATATGAAAGGAATGGCTCTTACAAAGGCCAGGAGACAAAAGTACGTGAAGTCTCAGCACATTAAAGAGAAAAGGTAAAATGATTTCTAAATTAGTCGTGGAGGAGAATTCCAGTATGAGGAGTAATAAGATTATTGTTAGCTTGTTTTCTTTTCTTTTCTCATATCCATCTCTAATATGAAAAACTCTCAGAGAGATAAAGATATAATGGTGTTTCACTTACACATGGTATTCTCCAATGTTGCGCTGAGAACTTATCCCACCTCTAACTACACCAGCATCCCACCTGAGAACTTACTCCAGATCCCCACACACTTCTTCTAAAGGAATAGTAATGAACCACCTGACCAAGCTTTGTTGTTTTCATTTGAATCTCCTTTGAGTAACGTTCTAAATACTGAAATTAATCGTATCTCATTTATAGTCAAAATTAATTCCAGGTTCTCAGAGAGTTACTGAGTTTTTAAGGGTAATTTTCATACTTCCTCACTATGAAACCATAGAAAATTCTGTCAGATAAGCTTCATTTTCAGTCTGTTTTCCAAATCAGAATCGAAAGGAAAAACTTAGGAGTGCTGAGAGGGAGCAACTTTTTGTTCAGATTTCCAGCCTGGAAACTGGTGGATGTTAAATAGTTATACACTACAGGGATTTATCCCCACAGCCCCTGCAAATGTTATTGGGACTTAACAGAGGATATATTCTACTCAGAGCCAAGGCATATCATTCAGGCAGCAAAAGATGAAGAAGCATATTCCACCAGCCCCTCTTTGATAATACTCTGTCTGCTTACATATCTGTAAAAGTTATGATATTTAACTATATTTTAAAGGAAATTTGTAACACTCATTTAAAGAAAGCACTGGCCTTTCTTAAGTAGCCCCACTTGTAAAGTGCATGGAAAGTATAACAGCTCAGCAGGCCTGCTTGCAGATTGTCATAAAATGTAAAGAGGGTGTTCAGAGATGTGTGAAATATATGCACATCACCCAAGAACTGAAATTAAACAAGATTAAAAAAACAAAAAAGGATGAAAACTGATTTTCGGAGAGAAAAGCAACCTGGTACAAATAAACTTCTACTAAGCTTCAAATCCTGAACTGGCAATTTTCTTCAGGGGAAGTTCTACAGCAGTAAGCCTTCTCCTGCCAGCCTTCCTTTAGATATTTTTACTCTTGCTGGGCACCTGAGTTTCATTTGATGAACATGTTTGTGTGAGTCAACCTCTCAGCTAATTGCTAAATGGTGTATAAATTTCCTGCTGCAAAAGGCCAGGGCAATACTGACACTCCACCAAGTGCTTGTCCTGTTTGTATTTTCTGGATCTATCTGCAAATGGAACACAACTCTCAGTACTAAAGAGCAACCACATGAAAAAGAGCTATTGCTTACACATGATGGAAACATGAACTGTCCACGTCCTTCTAAATCTCTGGAGCTCATGTACCTTGAATTAGCAACTAAGCCCCAAACCATTCCTGAAGCCTGATTTACCAGTAAGTGAAAAACAATGAGATAATGAAAACCTTATTGCTTCTTTATTTAACATAATCAAATCCTTCAAGTTTTTTCCTTCTCCCTAACCTAGCTATGTTGCATTTTCACTCAAAATGTCTTTTCATCTTCCTTATACCCTGGCTATACTCACCACAAAAGAAGTGTCAGGAAACGTTAAAAGACTAATTGTGCCACAGAGAAAAAACATAGGTAACGGAAATGTAGGTAAGGGAAGTTCACATCATCTCCTCAGGTTTCTCTAAACACAATCTATCTAATAGTTACTTTCAGGAGGACTCCTTAGTTTAACCATCCAGCGGCTCCAGGTAAATGCTCACAGAGCAACAGTTACAGCTGCATTTTCACAGCGCTGCATCCAAGTTAACCATGCTGAGGTAGCTGTGTTGGCTCCTTGCACATCAGCTGAATTGTGTCAGAATTATTTACTGCAGACACAGAACTGAGAAAATCCAGCTCTGGGACTTCCACTGTGTGGAGTCACCACAGGCAGGCCAGCCTCCTTGTCCTGGGTTGTCAGCACCAGAGACTCCAGGCATGGGAAATGGAGATTTGACTTCCAGTTCTGTCTTTAAACTATTAAGTAGACTAATAAAGTAGATGGTGTCTCTATAAAAAGAAATCTGTGCTATGTGTCATTTCACCAATAACAAGTTCCCTGGCAGCACAAACATGACCAACCTTCCTCAGAAACTGTGCTGCTGGCAGGGTTTAGCTTCTCTTGCTGGTACAATGGATTAAACGCACCGGTCTGTAAGGCTGTTGGCAAAATCTCCTCCAGTTCCACCCAGTAATTACAGAGGAGATGCAGACTGAGGTATGAACTGCTGGCTAGAAGATTACAAACATCTACGATTTTGTGATTCCCAGATCCTAGACTGTATTTTTGACTAGCAAATATCAAAGCAGTTTACTGAGAAGATCAGTGCCAATACTTCCATTTGACAAATGAGAAAACTTAAGTCCAGAAGCAAAATGACTTATCTAATGTTATCCAGAAAACAAGCAGTAGAGACAGCAATGGAATCATAGTCCTCTGAGCTCCAGCTCCATTTCAGTTGTGTAGTCTATTCCACATTTTTTACTTTATTCTACAAAACAGTATGTAATTTTGTGAATCAGCACTAGCTTATGATCTGCTCCTTATAGATCAACTCAGCCTGATGCTTTTTTATTGTCTGGGTTTTTTTTAATTTTTTTTTTTTTTTTTTTTAAAGCCAGCAAAAGAGTATTTTTAACAAGAGATTTTGATTTTTCAGTCAAAAGCTGGGGATGGGGGGCACTTTGTAAACCTATGAATTGGTAACATTTTGTACATTGCATGATTTATGTTTGCTTTCCATAGCTTTGCCATGTGTTGAAACAAATTAGTGGAGCTACAGGGGAAAACCCACAGATTGAGTCATCTGCCAGACAAGAAGGCCATAAAAGCACAAGCCAAATGACTGCACATTTTCCTTCAATGGCTAACTATGAACACTGAAGCCACAATAACTGACTTATTCTCTACTCAAAAAAGTCACATCCTTTCCAGCCTGTTTGGGGTATTTAATCACGAGAGAGGCTGCTCTTCAGAAACTCAGTGGCAAGCACCCAGGAATGTTTACGCCGTGTGCTGGAGCACGATGGAGATTCCCTTGAGCTCGCTGCAAACAGGGAGCCTGCAGTGCGGAGCCATGGGGACCCACCACCTCCAGTCTGGACGCCGTACACATGGGTTTGCACTGTGCTGCCATTCAGCTCACGACCCCTGCCTCTTGAAATGAAGCTTCTTGACCAAGTAAACTCAGAAATCTGTGCGCTAAAATTCACACATGCTATTAATTGTTTCAAAGTCTGTTTTAGGTCTGGTTTCGCAAACCATTGAACACCTCCACCTTGTACTAAAACCGCTGCAAACTGACAGCTCCCATCTTCTCCTGGGAACACGCAGAATGCAGCAGACCTCGACCTTTGTTTTGCTGTTCCTAAGTCCACAAAACTTATTTACTTTTCCTTTATGAATCTTTCAAACAAAGTTAAATGATTACAGTTTCTAGTTCGTCTTTTCCAGAATGCAAGTCATAAGTCACAATGTAAAATCAATCAAAATGTTCCTTCAATCAGACATAAAATGCCAAATTTACAGTTCTGTACTCCTGTTATTAAATGCATTCTTTTTCACAGAGGATGGAAAGGTCAGGATTTTTCTCATTCTCCATAATTTTATTGCGATTTTGAAAAATATTCCTGTCCCAAGTTGAGGCAAACTGACAAACTTGGCATTGCCTTTCTCCCTTTAAATACATTCAGAACAATTTAAATCTTTAATCTTCCCTTTTACTGCATTTAAATGTAACACTAGGGTAACATACTGAAATGAAGAATAATTTTCCACGGACAAATGAAACTTCTAACTTTCAAAATATCCCAGGGAGAGACCTACACAAAGAGAAATGCCTTTTCTACTCAAAAATACCCAAAATGAATGTGGGTGATTTACTGAAAACAATTCTGCTCTGCAAGCAGTCTTTCTTTTGATGCATGAATTATGTTTACAAATTAAAAAAAAGGTTAGCTTGGGAATTTGTGCACCTGCTCTGACTTTTCTTTACCTCACCAAAGTCTGAGGAAAATAAGGAGGGGCAAAGACGGCTGAGCAATACTTCACAGTGACAGCTCAGCCTCGCCATTCCAGTGTGGCTGGAACAAGAGATACGAGGACATTCATCACTCCCTGGGAGTTTTTCATCACTACAAATAAACACACAATCACTGCCCACCCTGGTGCTTCCCTGCAGCCCCACGTGCTCTGAGTCAGCGTGGATTTTACCCTTCTCTCCTCTATCACGTGCAAGGTGGAGACGCACTACAGAGATTCTTCATGTGGAGTCTCCCGTCTCTGGGCAAATTTAATCCGCAAAGTTGCAAAAGACTAAATGGCCTTAAGCAAGGGGAAAAAAATATAAAGATGACTTCTGTAAAAAAACCAACAAAATAGAACACCTGCCTTTCCCTCAAACCAAACTAATTATGGCAGCAGTGCTAGGCAAGATGAGATTCAGAGAAGGGAAAATGAAGCAAGAAGAGACATCTTTACTTTCAACCTGTGTTATATCGCCATTCAAGTCTTCAAAAGAACGTGAAAAAATCCCCCATTAAGAGACAAAGTCAAGAATAACATAAATATAAAGCAGAACCTTTTTTTAAAAACTGGTTGCTGTAGAAGCTTGGGGAGAATGTGGGTTTTTTTTTTTCCTCCTTCACTTTGGTTTGCCTTTAATCTTCCAATTTCTCCTGACCCTTAATAAATAATTAACCAGCTGTTGAGGCAGGCCGTATGTGATGTAGTCATACATCAAACTTAATAGGAAAATCAAAGTTTACTTAAGTACAGAAGGCACTGAGAGAGATCACAGCGTAGCAGCAAGAAGGCATTTCAGTAACTTACTCTTTTCACATATTGAAAAGGTCTTATAAAATGATGTCAGCTGCATATTTATTTTAATATCATTCTTGTCCAGAAGATTTACAATAGTGCTTGAAAATTTCTCATGCAAACATAATTTATTTATAGTAAGATATTGCTAGTAATTAAAATTTATAGTGTAATGTAACATTAAAAGCCTTGGTGTTCTATGGTGCCTTTCATCTGAGAATTTCAAAGCAGTTCAGAGCATTAGTATACATCAAATGGATTTCAAGTTGATTACATACTAGGAAATCTCCTCAGTTGGAAACTGAGGCAAAGAGGTAATGATCTAAATTTCAAAACCAACTGGATGTATCTGGATGCCCCCTCTGGGGTGCTACATCAGCTTGGAGTTTCAAGAGGATGACTTTTTGGAGTTTAGCTCAAACAGGCCCCTTGAAGATGGCAGCAAGATTGGTCTTCTAAATTAATTCCTCCCCCAAACACAGACCTACATAACTGGCTTCTTTGAGCCCAAAACCAAACTCAGTGTTTCTGACTCCCTTGATAAAACAGGTATTGGGCCATATGTAAGTTGTCTGCCACAAGAGTTGAAGCATTAAAGAGATAAATGAATCATTTGGGCCACATATTCCCCAGAGCTACTTTCGGTCAGTGGAGAGGGGTAGTGGCTGTTTGCAGACCTCCTGCATAGAAGCTGTGAATTTTTTTCTCCACTGTTTCTATAACGAGCCACAGAATGTGTCTAAATCCAACCTATGAGCTGGTCAGCATCTGAATACAACCCACTAGGTCATGAAGCCATTTGCCACTTTCTTTAAAAAGACTTCAATTGAAATAAGTTCTCCATGAAGCAGGACTAACGGAGCTTTGTTTCCTATCGATCTGCCTCTGATGGCCCTACGTTACCACACAGCAATGGCTTCAGTTCCTCCTGCACATCTCTGCTAGTGCTTCCCACACTCTGGCATATCGACAGGTTCTCCCTTCTGCCTCCCCTAAGCTTCCACAGCTCCCCCTCACATCCTTGGGCTACCGAGGAAGATGATGCAGCTGCTTCACAGCCTGTGCCTGTGATGGACCTGTCAGCTCGCTCGTGATAACTGGCCAGTCAAGAGGCCAAACACAACAGGTAACTGTTGAGCTCACCAGCCTGCCTTCACCGTGGCACTCTTCTGCATCTCTGTTCTTCACACAGCCACAAGTTTCGCAAAGCTTTTAGGAAATTAGTATCTGTGAGATGTCTACCTTCCTGTCAAATAGGTCTCAAACTGATCAGGAAACCAGCTGATGGACAGGCAGGGCAATTGCACAAGGCACAACTCCTAAGGAAACTGAGTTAAGAAAGCCAACCAAGCTCTCTAAAAAGAAAGGACAGCTGAAGTTGCAACATTCTTGGTTCTTCTTGGGTTTATTAAAACTAAAAAAGGGGAAAACAGTGCCCTGCATTCCTTGCCATGCCTGAGACGGATAGTGACGGCTATGTCGTTTCTTGTTTACACAAAATAAATAAGAGGTCAGAGTTTGTCTGGGGGTATACTCACACAGCACTGCGCGGGCAAAGGGAGCTTGCTCTACCCATGTGCCACGCGTGCCAGAGCACGTAAAAGCAACCGAGGCAGCACCAAGCCTGAAGTTGTTAGCCCAGATGGGAGGCAGTGTATATTTTATCAGCTCGGTACTGCAGCAACCACGTCAACTGGCTTGGAGCAGAGGGAATGCAAGTTCACGCCTGCATGGAGAGTGGGCGCCACAGGCTTGCATGTAGAAATACATGCAAGTTTCCTGTCTGACTCCAATCAGCAGCACGGACTAGAATATGAGGGGCATTGGAGGGCAGAAAGGAAGGTTAAGTATAGGAAGTGAATGAAAAAATTCCTGCCCCAAAGCAGTTCCAAATGAGTGTTAAGTTAATGGAGTTCATTGGGACATTGCAGCCAGGAATCAGTCTACAGTTCCTGGGGACATGGGCCACTGGCTCTGACTATATCATCAGGTCTTCAGTGCGGTTCTGTACAAAAACATTTTACTCCCAAGTCTTCAACTTTCTAGTAAGGTTCTGCTACAGAAATGTACTAAATTTCATTTAAAGAAAAACAAATAAAACACAACAGGACTTTTCTGAGATGGATACAGAATGCTAAGTATGATTAGCAAGCTGTAAATACCTTCAAAATAACTGTGATACTGGGGTGCTGCTTTTTGGTTGCATAAATGTCACAGCAAGGTCCGCAAATGCCTAATTGTTACAAAACCATGCTGTCATTAATTTGCTATGAAAACACAGAAGAAGATGTTTCAAGTTAACATCCCTCAGATCTCCAAATGAATGTCTGTGAATGATTTTATCTGTCAAAACCATCTGGTCTTCTATGCAGAGACTGGGCTGCTTTTCACATTCCTGGCTGTGGTTCTACATTTACAAACATGCAATGAACTAAAAATTCAAAAGTAGATGATGTGAAAAGGCTTGCCGGGGTGAATCAGATGAAAGACCAGGCAAGTGATCTGGGGACAAAAAGTCTGGTGTAGATGATCGTGTTGTGAGTACGGTGCTGTCTCTCAAAGAGAGTGCATCGCATTACATTAACTTACTGGATTAGTACTGTGGGTACAACTGCTCTGAAGGAAAACTCTGGCCCACTCAGAAGCCGTGAAAAAGAGAGACTGGATTTCCAGCTGACAGCAGTTTGTGAACACACTGTTTCGTGAACAGAAAAGACAATGGAACTTTTGTTGTCACTATCTGATTAAGTACTCACAGCAGGGAGGGAAAGTTCATGAGAAAACAGTGAGAATTGATTTATTCTAAGAAGCAGAACTTCCTATGTGATATTATGATGACAGCCAAATCATAAACATCTGAAGTTGGTAGCCACAGGAACAATGAAAGAGATCAGAGATAATACTCTTCAGGTTGGGTGAAAATGATACAGAAATCATCAGAGAAACAAACATCCAGTTTATGATTTTTCTTCCCCAGAGCTAAGCAGGGAAATACTACAGAAAATCACAGGCAAAACAAAGACTGAGGAAAACCACAGTATATCACAGCATGATTAAACAAATCATTCTGTGATAGAAACATATACTATTCCTCACTACTCTGTCTTCCAGCATATTGAACAAAACCTGAGAAGGATTCTTCAGTGACTCACCCTACTTCAGTTGCCCAAAACCCCTGACCAAGAGCAAAGACAAGAATATTCTTTCTGGGCTGAACCATATTCTTTTCACTGAAATAATATATAGCAGCTGGCACCACATTTTGCCTACTTACTTGGAGAAGTGCGATCTACCTTAAGTGGGGGTGTAAACAGTATTTTAGAACATGCTTTCAAATAACCAGGCAAAAAGCTAGACACGTTACCTAGATGAGACAGACTGGCTCCTTACTGGCATGGATTAAAGGTAGTTCTTCTGGCTATGAGCTTTGGGTACATCCTGTAGCTTGCAGATAAAAATGTGTATCATGAAACTTCTTAGGTCTAGAGAGACATAACCGTGTCTTTTCAGATACAGGGGGATTTAAAATAAATTTTTAGGTTTGAAAATATGTGATATCTTGTATTTTGTGTGTTCAGCAGGCACATGTGTTAACTGAGGGAAAAAGTCTTATTCAATGGAGCCTTGCAGGAAAGGTGTTAAATCTCAGTTTCTCCATACATGAGAAATATTTTCCAGTCATTATGTCTCTTTCTTAACTTGGCATACATACAACTACTCCATGCTTTGATGTGCTCATTTTGGACCCAGAATGCTGTTTGTACAAAGAGCAAGGCATGAAATAAGCCATTAGCAGGGGCAAAACTGTAACTTTTAGGCCAGAGGAAAAAGAGCAGTGTATTTCCAATTCTGCAAATATGAACAAAACTCCACATCTTTGCCTTTTGTTGTATTTATCTCAAACTCACAACTGTTCAATTAAAGAAGCTAAAATGTAAAATAATCTTGAAGCATCTTTTCTGCTAGCCCTGTTTCTTAATATAGACGTGTCTGGATAGGTCTTACAGAATTACTATACAAAAAACATACCGGGGTAGATCCCCCATAAATTATTAGCCCTACAGCACCAAAAGACATACAGTTCAAGAAATCTGCAAATCTAAACCAATTGTGGTTGTGTGGTTTTCATAACTGGCATCAAACTTCCAGCTTTGAAAAAACTATGAATATTAATTATCTGTGACCCTTGAACTCTCAAAACTGATTCATCCATCTATATTAACTGATGTTTCATAACGGATTTGGGAACAGGAAAATAATCTTTATTTCTTCCATGTTAGAGGGAGGAGGCTTTATTGGAATCATATCAGCAAGTGAATCTGAGAAACAGAAGTTTTAGGACTGACTTTGATGAGAACAAAGTTGGAGAAAGACTGAGAACTTCATGAAACCCCATTCCTCATAAACAAATAATGACAACCAAGTTAGCACAGTGCTCTCAGAGAAGTTACCCTATAAAGCCTTTAGGGGAGATTCATACTCTTTGAGTTTTAAAAAGCTTGCTCCAAATCCCATCTTAGCTGGCTGCACAGATTTCTGAATAGAGTAGTCTAAGGTTACACATGAATAGCCGAGATCAATCAACACAGACAGCATAAAAACATTTAAAATGTCTAGATATCTAACAAGCCAATCATGAAACCTTTTGGACTAATTATAAACTGCTGGTCTCAGCCAGTTATTTCCATAACAAGTTCAAGAAGTATTACCAAGCACTTACTGGATTTCTTATCTTTGCCTTGCGTTCTGCAATCTTGCCCTATTTACACTACTTTATGTACAAACCTCTTCATTCATAGCACTTGTTTCCTTCTGCAGTCCAAGGGACTTCATTTCTCTTTCCTAAAAAAAGAAAACCCAAAATGCCCAAAGCCCAAATAACAAGTATACAAGAAGCCTGCACAGATACACATAGTTGGACAAATATGATCCTAAGTGTCTAACTGCTACTGATTTCTGACTTAAATGGAAACTGCTACTGAAAATCATATTAGGTATCTTTCTGCTGTTCTACATTCCCAGGACACCTTTAAAAATCTGCCTCTCTATGCTTTAATCTCTCAAAGAACAAAATGATATCAAACAAAGTATATACTTTTTGCAGGAGAATTTATCGTTTAAGAAAATGTCAGCTGAACTCTTCACAACAACAGTATTTATAACAGATAAGAGTCAGGGCCTGTTTCAAATACTACTGAGATAACAGGGCAACACCATTTCTGGAGAAAGAGGCCTGCATCCAGTTTGCTCACAGTGTGGGTAGAATGATCTTGGGTTTGCACCTAGCTAGTCCTAGTCCTGTGCCCTGAAATCAAAATGCATCTTCACAAATATAGCCTCCTAAATCAAAAGTTTATTCATGCTGCCTGTTAAGCTGATCAAAAGACAGACTGTATTTCTTCTTGAAAACAAGAAAGCCACTTCATAATGTCTAATAAACAGGACTGTAGTAGGAGATGGACAAGCTCTAAGAACTAAGTCACTCTCTTCTTGCAAACGTCAGCAGATAAACAGTCTAATGCAAGGATCATGCTAGGTCCCAGCAACATCCCTTTTTTCCACTGCAACCTTAAGAGTGGTGACAGTTGTTCTTGACCTCCTGCCCACACTAAGCCGAAGCAAAAGAGGACCTGTTTACAACAGTAGAAGGGCATGTGCTGTTTGCAATTGTAAAGGGGCCTGAACTGCCTCCCATTGTAAAAAAGGATCTCTAAGAAGAGACAGTGAGATCAGTGAGGCAAAGAAAAACATCATAGGAACAAACCCATGTGGCAGTATTTCTTTGACACACTGAAATCCCGTAAGGAATCAAACGATGCTCAGGGCTGGCAGCTCAGGCTCCACTGAACCACATCTGAAACTATCAAAGGGAAAACAACTCCCAAAGACAGACAGACAGATAGAAAAATGAGGAGATCACAATATGCATTCAGCATTTTTGATAAAGAAACAAGATCAGCAATTTGTCTGTTCGCACACATACTTGGTGAGGTGAAGTACCTGCTCACTCTGCTGGCCTTGCCACACACAGGGAGGGACACTGACACAGGAGAAAAGGGAAACTGCTTTCACTGGGCCTTTCTTAAGGCCTGTAGCAGGTACAGAGTGGCAATGTGGCTCATACAGAACACTGTATAGCTTCCAAGCACAGTGTTACTTGATGTACAGAAAGACCACACTTGCTATTCTCAGAAAGGGACCAAGGAAAGAAGGCCTGGATAAAGCAGAGATCATCTCCCTGTCTTTTTCCCATTGATGCAGAAGTACATGAACATCACATTGCAAGTAATGCAAGCAAGACATTCTAATAGTAGTGCCTGCTGCTGTATTTACACTTACTCCCTCTCTTCCTTCTCCCAAGCCACTTCCCAATTCTTCCCAGCAGAAGCAATGATACTTGTATGTAGTCTAGTCTAAACCAGCAGCTTTTGTGTTTTGCATTTCCATTTTTGTATTGCTCTAAAAGGATTGTTCAATTCTGCATTAATTGTCCTTACCATTCCAGGTGATTTTCAACAAAGGCAGACATGGGGCTGATCTGTACAGTGTAGGTGTCGTTGGCTGAATACTCAAACAGCCCATAATAGGGATTGAAGAGCTCCTGAGACAGAAGGAAGAAGAATTCTCGAGAGGGGCCACTGTAGTCCAACCTGGAAAGGAAGATGTAAAAAAGATAAAATGAGGCTCATTCCCATTTCAGTGAATTTCCTGGGTTTTGCCTACACTGGCTGCTGTCTAATACTTACACCTTTGTGGTCAAGTGTTTCTAACATGGTGTATCTCCCCTCTCAAAAGTTGATTCTGAGCCCTGAACCAGTCACGATGCTGAAACTTCAGCAGCATCCACCTTGATCTGGGAGGAATCACAACTCAGACACATCCCTTAAGTAGTTTATTTTCCTTTGTTCCAAATGCTTAGTAAGGCACAGCTACAAAGCTCAGCCTTGCCTTAGCTGGCTGGCTAACAGAGGGCTCGCTTTTCAGCGAGTGGGTTTGAACTGCCTATGAACACCTGAGTTCATAGACCAGACAGCCCAGACTGAAGCAGAAATTGCTCTTAAGCTCCTACACTGGGATGTAACCAAAGATGCAGTCTAGCCACAAAGATACGTTCTTAGCTATAGGCATAACCTAAAGGTCAATGCTAAACAAGACCAAATCTCCACAGAACTGTGTCTCTTAAGATAGAATGGTGATTCTGCAGTTGTTCCATCCAAGCACCTTTACTTTTCTGACAGTTTCAAATACATGTGGTACCCCTTAAGCTGGGCCTTGCTGTTGAGTTATTTTGCTCTGTAGAGAGTCACCTTTCTTCCTTGTGTTTTTTTTTGTAAACTCAACTTTTAAATCAAGAAGTTTCCAATTATCTCAATTTGAAAAACGAACAAACAAACAAAAATTAAAAAAGCTTCATGACTGCATTACCCCCAACTGTGATGCATTTATTAAAAACAGACCATCCTCTAATAATGGTAGATAGGTTTTTCAATCTAAAATAAATCTACATGTAGCAATATGAACAAATGATTTGTAGTCATATATTGTGTGTGCCAAAAGATTTTTCTGAGGTGGGCACTATTCCTCCTACTTAACAAATGTCAAGTAAGTGGAAAACTCTGCAGCTGCATTGGAATGCTCTGTTTTGTGTTTGAAGTTATGGAAGCATAACCACAAGGGGTTGAATGATTGATTTGTGCAGCTAGAAAGAAGATAAAGGGCAGGCTGGCCCATCCTCCTCTGTTTTACATCTGGAGATTCAGTACTTTTCTCTTTGAGCAGCTTTAGCTCTAGGATCATGTGGTGAGTCTAAAGCCACAACAGCAAAACGGGATGGTAATGAGGCCACACGAACCACGAGTGCTAATCATGTAACAGATCTGGTTCAACGGACATTAAAATACTAGGCTAAGCCTAATGGTGTCTGGAGTAAAGAACTACAAACAACACCTGCAAAAAAACCTCCAAGGAGAGACGAGGGATTGCGTTTCTGGGAACACATTAACTCATCATAAAGCATAGTTCATTTTCAATGCCATTTTAGCTTCAAAACATGTGGGAAGCTGTGCCCATGCTGCACCACGTGGCCTTACAGCATCAGCTCTTCAGTGGGGAATTGTTATCTTGGAGTCCCTCCAGCAGAACCTATATTAGCATTAAAGAGCAGAAACCCTGGGGGACTGTATCTTCAGATGTAAATGAACCAATGAAGAATGAATGAATTTGCAAATCAAATTGTTTGTAATTTCTCCAAAGGGTACCATGCTTCACACAGTAAAAGTTATTAGAGATGTGAGGAAAACAACGTGACTTTGGCCAGTGTTAGCATACTAGAACGCTACTCCAAAAACACAAACTGAGGTATGTTGCGTGTCTATGCTTTACTTGCAAGCCAGAAGCAAAACTAGCTGTGGAGATGACCTCTGTCAAATAACACTGAGTATAAAAATAAACACAGAGTATAAAAAGTAAGAGTTAAGAAAACCTCTGATATTGAGGTCACCAAGTGACTCTCTTTGGGATTGGTGACTTCTGTTTTCCATTGGACTCAGACAAATTAAGCTCAGCAGAAGCTCTTCAGGTGACACGCCACCTTGGAGCTGGCAGTGTCAGCAGTTGCTAGACATGCCAAGAGCTGCCTTTCTGTTCTGGTATTTTTGGAATTGAAATCCTATCTAAATGCTTTTTTTTTTTTTAAAGAAACTTTGTATGCAAAACTACTGAAATACGATTTCAAGCCTTTGTTACATGGAACACTGGAAATATGCACAATGGTCTTTCCATTACAAAAGTATATGGATTAAGCCTCAACTACAACATAGCTCTTGAGGTGAGCCAGGGTGGCTTTGAAAGGTTCCGTTTAGATTTGGAAACAAAAGATCATTTAATCATATAAGAACAGCTCACGGATTTGCAAGGCTGGCAGAAAGTCTCCTGAGAAAAGACCTTCTCAAGAGACTTCTATTACTTTCAGCTTCCAACTGGGTGAATTAAACTGCAAGGACTGAACCAATATTCATGTTTCTCACTTTAGCTAGAAACAAGAAGTCCACATATGGATAACAAATGATCATTAGATGGCATGCAAAGTAAAAACAATTTGAAACAAAGCCAGGCCCATTTTGAAGAATTAGAGTAACAAAGGGGATAAAGGTCTGGTCTCTAATTATTGTCTGGAGACTGATTCAGTGTGTAAACATGGGCCTGCAGTTCAGTTTTACCTTCCAGCCAGTTAAAATAGCTATGGCAACATGATGACATTAGATTTAGCCACTTAAATTGTCACTTTGAGACATCTAGATGGAAGGTGCCATGGGAAAATGAAGCATTATTGCTATTATTATTTTTAAAAAACGTTTGAGCTGATTAAGATGAATCACTTACTCAGAGGTAAAACAAAACCAAAGAAACATTACATAACAAGGGAGGCCCAGCCTTAGTCAACTCTGTGTTTTGCACCATAACAGCTACTTCAAAACTGATAACATTTTGTGGTTCCCTACCCTTCCTCGCCAACAAACGTGACGTAGAGTTTGTTCCGCTGGAGCTCCTTGCGTGAATATGCCATTACCTGGTTGAAGGTGCCTTCCAGTAAGTGGTCACGTCGTATAATTAACCTGCAAAGGGAGGCAGAAATAGAGATCTAATGATTGAATCTCATGTGAGCCCACAGGCAAACAAGAGCTGGTAAAGAGAGACATTCAGCCTGGAGAAGAGAAGGCTCCAGGGGGACCTTATTGAGGCCTTTCCATACTTAAAAGACTCCTATAAGAAAGATGGGGACAGACTTTTTAGCAGGGTCTGTTGCAACAGGACAAGGGATAATGGTTTTAAACCAAAAGAGGGGAGATTCAGGCTAGACATGAAGAAATTTTTTACAATGAGGGTGGTAAAACACTGGCACAGGTTGCCCAAGGAGGTGGTAGATGCTCCATCCCTGGAGACATTCAAGGCCAGGCTGGATGGGGCTCTGAGCAACCTGATCTGGTTGAAGATACCCTTGCTTATGGCAGGAGGGTTGGACTAGATGACCTTTGATGGTCCCTCCAATCCAAACCATTCTATTATTCATTCTTAGAAAACTTAATAAAGCATCCACTGGTGTACATGCTACTTGACCATTATGTGTTTTCAGTGAGTTGTTTCATTAGGCTTTTCTATTTGCCTCAGAGGTGAATTTCTTCCCAATGCTGTGATTAGGTTCGAAGTGTTGCTCTACTGCTAAGACCCTCCGTAACACTCTCAGTGTACAAATTTGTATGGTAGAGGGGGCTGTGAGTTTCCTGTGTATATGAGGTCACAGCTGTCTGGGACTGGCCCCAAACTCTTCCTGGATTTAATCCAGTGAATGTCCGTGGAAATACTGCTTCTGTAGCAGGGTAGGGAAAGGGATTATCAGCCTCTGTTTATGTAACAGACCTCTCACTCCACTGCCAACCTCTAAAACAACTTAATAAATTGTACATTTAAACACCACCTGTGCAAGAAATCCTTCTCATTCATATTTTCACAGACATTTTAAGACAGACCTTCTAAAATGTATTTCATGACTGCCTTGGACCCAGATAAGCAGGACACCAAAAGAGATAACCAATGGTTAGGACTTTCCAGCTCTGTAAGAATATTTTTATGATGATGTTTGCCTGGAATAAATTGCTTGGCTTCACACTTTTTTTCCCCCCACAACAGAGGTGATTTAGTAGGAAGCCAACCTGATGCATAAAGTCAACCAAATGCCCAGGAAATACCTTAGAAACACATAATTCCTTTGGCCAAGTTGGATAACTAGATTGAGCACAGACTCAAAAGCCAACTAACAAGATGTCTGGAAAGCAAACCCCACGATCAAGTGAATGAGATCCCCAAAATACCTGAAGAGAGGCAGAAATCTCTCTAGTTCAAATTCAGGAGGGCTACCAACACAAAGAACTACTGAAAGCTAAACCTGCATGTACAGGCTTCTGTAGGGTCATACTCAGATCCTGAGTTTTACTGATGTGTAGAACCAAAGGATTTGGAGTCCTTCCATCATTACAATGGCTGTTAATAATCTCTGGGGGACGTTTGACTGAATGGATCTTCCTACTAGCAAATTACAGGTAGGAATACCAACCTCCCTGTTAAATAGTTAGGGAATGGCAGTGTACAAGAATATAAATCTATAAGAAATAAAACTACTACATAAAAGCCTCTTGAAGGTCACTTTTTTTCAGGATATAAGACGACCTTATTTTGCCCTGATGGTTCATGTACAAAATGTAATCTCTGCTGTGTTTCCCACTCCCTATCAGAGTCTTCATTCACGGATAATGACAAAAGACACCATGTTAAAACTATTTGAGTAAGTTATCAAAATACTCACTTAATTTTACCTGGACCTTGCCCATACCCTTTGGCTTCAAGTTTTCGATAGAAATTGCGCAGCTTGGCTTCGAAGTCCCTCCGGTATGGAGAAGGTGCTCTTGCACTTGCTCGCTGCAGTCCTGGAGGGAAAATGAACAGCATCCTAAAGTGTAAGGGGCTTTAAATTTTTCCAGATCATGCAGCTGATTTTCCAGACAGAACTGCCTAACTAATGAGTTAGAAACTTTATACAGGTATACTGTGCACTCTGTATTATTTTTGTTCTACCTGGCATTAATGCGGTTGTAAGCTCCAGGGGCTATATCTTCTTCACTAAAAGAACCATTGAGCTTGCCTTGTGTGTGCCTTTGTGTTGCCTCAGCCTTTAACTGTGATTGATCTGAATGGAAATTCAAGGATCGGAAAGGCATGAGAAAGACTTAACTCCCACTCACGGTCAATGGTGTTTAGGTTTTCTTTCCCTTTTGCAATTTTAAGAGATCTTTCTGCTCTGCACTGTATAGGAGATCTCCTTACTTGGCAGGATTAAACCTCTGGAGCGCAAAGCAATGCTTCTCACTGGAGCCTAGCACCCTAGCCAAGCTGGGAATCAGGTTTCCCTGAGTTAATCTGACTGTATATTAAACACTTCCAGCTATCAACACAAACCTCTTTGTGGCATTGAGAAGGATTTCTGTCAGCAAGAAATGCTACATTTTCCTATTATGATTCACACATACAGCAGATTTTTAGCAATTTGGGACCTGTTTTGTTTTGAAGCCCACATTCTCAAAGGAGTTGATCAGTCCTTTTGTATGAACAAGTGCCATGCCATCATGGATCCATGAAATCCCACTTCCCTATCTCATTACAGAACATAATAAAACTAAGCCCTTTTAATGAGAAATCTAGCAGAAAATCCTCCACAGGAAGGAAAAAAAAATCATATTTAGTGGGAGCACAAAGTATCATGGTTGCCACGAGGGAAGTACATTACTAATTGTCTCTTTTGGTAGAACAGAAAGGCATATTTACATGCAGTGCACAAAGAATCCCTCGCAACACTTCTTTTTTTGTTAGACCTTTTTTCCCCCAAGACACAAGAGAATGAGTGTTCTCATGGGCTGTGTAACCAGTAGCAGAAATAAGCAAACAGACAGCATGTTGCCACAAATGAATATTTGCCCTTGTCTTTTCACAAGAATGGGAAAAGACTAGTGCAGGTCTTCTAACATTCTCTAAAATCATATTCTTAGCAAATATTTTGGTTTTAGTCTTGCAGGAGACTTGTTTTTAATCTGTCCTGATGCTCATGTAGAGGAGGGAAACTGTATTTACAATGGTGTTCATATTCATTAATGACAATAGGACATTCTGACAAAAATGTTCTCCCAAAGGCAAAGGTTCAGCGTTTAACTTCCTCACATCAAAAAACCTTTCAATTTTCCAGAGCCACCTCCAAGATGTGAATGTTTCTTGTCCATTAATTTTATTTGAAACCAGATAATTTAAATGAACGTTTAAAAAGCTCAACCAAAAATGGATTTTTCCAGATCGCATTTCTGTCAGTTCGCTCAAAGTGGCCACTGGACACAGCCATGCAGTGAGGCTGTGGTGGGGGTTGTATATCTTGGCAAAAGGGAGACATTAGCTCCTCAAATTTCTATAGCATAAACAATAACTACAGAGACATACCACAGCTGGAAATAACCTTCTCAGACATAATGTCTTTCTGGAAAATATGTTTCCCATCAAACCTAAGTTAATGGGATCAACACAGGAGGTCAGACTAGATGATCATGATGATCCCCTCAGGTCTTAAAACAGAGTGTTTCAAATAGATGGTCCCAGTTTCAGATATATAGTGATTTCAAATTAGGTCCATCTTTTTGAAACACCCTGTAGATGAGTCTTGGGAAGGAGTCTTCAGAACCCCAAGCAGAGGAGACTGAACTTTCCAAGAGTACTTTATGGTACTTTACAGGTGCCACAGTATAAAAAGGATATAAAGCTACTAGAGAGAGTGCAGAAGAGGGCCAAAGAGCTGGTGAGGGGTTTCGACGGGAAGCCGTATGAAGAGTGGCTAAAGTCACTTGGTTTGTTCAGCCTGGAGGAGACTGAGGGGAGACCTCATGGTGGCTACAGCTTCCTCACAAGGGGAGGAGGAGGGGCAGGCACAACACTCTTCTCTCTGGTGACCAGTGACAGAACCCGAGGGAACAGCAGGAAGATGTGCCAGGGGAGGTTCAGGTTGAACATTAGGAAAAGGTTCTTTACCTAGAGGGTGGTGGAGCACTGGAACAGGCTCCCCAGGGAGCTGTCACAGCCCCAAGCCTGACAGTGTTCAAGAAGAGGCTGGACAACATCCTCAGACACATGGTCTGAACTGTGGAGTTGTCACATGGAGGGACAGGAGTTGGACTCGATGATTCTTGTGGGTCCCTTCCAACTCTGGACATTCTATGATTCTACTGGAAGTATTGCAATATGCCTTCGATTTGGAAGCTTCTCTTTGCTCCTCTCACATAACATGAATGCTCTTCCATGTCACTGAATTATATTTGGAGTGCACCATTCTCTTGTCCTAATATTTTCCAACTACATAAAAAGCAGGAAAACACTTTATTCCATATGGGCAATTTCTGATCTCTGTGTTTCAGCTACTGTTAATGCTTCAACTGATGCATAACAGCAATGGAAAAGATCCAGCAAAAAAGCAGCTGCAGTCAGATTCGGAGCGGGCACTGGAATTAGCAGACTGACAACTAATGCTAGCTCTGAATCTGCCCCTTTGTATTTATTAAGAGAAAGCATACAAATGCAAGGTTTTGTATTATTTTTCTCATCCCCTTACCTGGAGAATTTTGGGGCGATGAACAGGGTGAGCAGCGAGGAGAGAAACTGTAACCAGGATGGAAGGCAGCCTGCAGTGGTATGTAGGACATAATATCCTCTTCAAAAAGGCTGCATGGAAAAGCGATAGGGAGAGATTTGGTTCACATTCATCACAGGAAGGAATGCAAGTCTGCTGTGGTCATAAGTCTGAATCCATGAACACATGGATTCATAAAATCCACAGGTTTCCCAAATCAGGCATGGTCACCAGTAACCGAGAAGAACAAAATGAATTTTATTAGATATTTCATGTTAACACAGTGGCTCAATCTACTGGTAGAGAGGTAAAGATCTAAGGCTATGTAGTAAACAGGGACAGCTTCAACACGTTAGAACTGAGAAGCAAAGATACATTCATCTGTCTCCCAGGTTGTTTTTCTTGGTTCACACGTTTTCACATAGCTCAGCTCTTTGGCCATTCAGATTAAGTTAATAGGAATGCAGTAAGTTGATGGGAATAGGTGGTAAACTCCTTGCATCAGGCAGTGCTATATAGCACAGCAAAAGCACCTCAGAAATGCAATGTTTTCCATGTAAGACCAAGACAATAAAGTAAGTCCCTACCTGTGCTGAATAAAAGGCACTAGAACCTAAAGGGCAAGCTCCCTGGTCCCAAATCTACATTACCCAAACAATGCTCAATGCATTGCATGTTGAGGTTTCATGAGTGTGGCCTGGCCCTACGCGTGAGCAGCACTACTGCAGTAAAACTAGGAATTTTGTGAGCACTTGCGTTATGTACTCGTACTGAGAAAGACAAGATTTTTCCTCTTTTTTTTTTTTAAACAACAACCTAAAAAAGGCAACCAAGAATTTTTCCATTAAAAGGGAACATTTTGACCTGATTCTTTTTTATCTGCTACTTGATGGTAACAGCTATATTGATTGAGCTGCCTGGGGATGGAGTTTACTGCACTGATGGAGGTTGCCTTCCAGGAAGTAAGGGTTGACAGATATATACTCTGGCAGAATTACTGTTTCGGATGACTATGAGTAATGATGAATCCTATTCTAATCACAAACGACCCAGAAGATTTAACAAATTTTTTTCAATTATGCTGAGAAAGAGCCAGCCAGCGTCTCTGGTGCCACAAATCACGACATTATGCTCTTGATCAAATTGATTACCTCAGCAGAATTACTAAATCTGCATCACAGGACAACTTTTCAAGCCCATGTGTACCCTCTGTCCGAATGTAATGGATCTTCTCCCTGAAACATAAAAAATATTGAGATGAGAAGAAAGGAAAAAAAGAACACGCCATTATCAAGGCATGAACTATGCAAAGACTTATTATTCCTTGGTATTTTGCCAGTTCCTGTTTCTTTCCTTACAAAAATGGCACACATCTTAACATCTTGATTCCTTTTCTAATCACACTAACAAACTTGCAAAAATTAATCTATTTTATATCACTCGGTGTTCTGATCCAAAAGCAAGAGATTTTATACCGTATTTTAGAAAACAGAATGTTTCTTAGTCCTCTAAGCTTATGTGTAGCACTATAGCTAAGGTTACTGATTGACTTTTTGTTTAGGGCTACAACTAGTATATCGCCTTTTGTTAACAGAATTTCACATAATACCACTTCCTTTACCTCTGTCTGTTCTATTTGGCAAGCAACACTAACATATACTTGATATTAATTGATCATACAGAGGTTATACAGTACATTAGTAAAATCATACATTTTGTTGTTTAAACGAACGCCTGTAAGGCATGGGAAACACAGGACAGGATGCTATCAGCAGATTAGGATCATGGAAGATACAGATCTACACCCCCATCTGGCAGTGTCTTTCTAAAGCACTGCAGTGTCCAAGAATATTTATTCTAGTTTCAAGTCAGAAGATTCTACCTCAAGTCAAGGATGAGCTTTAGTGCCTTTCTGGGTGGGGCTGCAACCTATTGCAGAATCAAGCACTGTAAAAGATGGACTTTTGTCTCCTAGGGGTTTGGTTAAAACCTGCTGTACGAGCGTTAGATGGTAGCTGGGGATCACTCCTGACCTAAGGTTTAATCAAAGCAATGACCTGGAGGCAAAGGGCTCAATATCCTGTTACAAATCTCATTACGCGCTGGCTAAGCTGTCTAGTCCATATCACTAGCCAATTTTGTTCTCTGCTCAAAAGGAGATAAAAGCATCTTCTGTTCTCTGCAAAACAAGAATTCCAATTACAGCTAAGAAAGAAAAATAGTCTGGAATAATTTGATAGTGAAGATAAAAAAATTCTCAGTTACAGAAATTTACATCTTGAATTCTGGGAGCATTTTTCACTCTGTCTCCCTCACTTTATTTGAATGTATTAATTCCTTCAGGAAGGAACTTTAATTTTTGCACCCAAAGAACTCTTTGTCTGGCCCTCACAGGTAAACAACAAGTCAGTAAGGCTATCAGCAGAAACTGCACTGCACGAACTTGAATGTCCTTCCCTTGCTCTTCTTCCTCTCCTTTGCCAGTCCCGCAGCTGCAGTTTTTACTGCACTGTACAAACGAAATTCTTGGTCAAACGCTTAGCTGGTGCACACTGGTATTGCTGAGACTGACTAATGCCAGCTCAGGTTCCTGGCCAAAACAATTAATTTAACCTCTGGAATTAGAATGAGTTTAAGTTGTACTGGCTTCTGGTTCTGTTTTTTCTTCTCCCTTTTTTTCTTCTTAAAACCTAATAGGAAAGGAATGGGCGTAAGAAAAAGAAAGATGCAACATAATTACTTTGGAAAGGACTACCATTAAGTCATAAGAAAGAAAGATTAAAGGAATACAATCTACTTCATAATGTTCCTATTTCTTCATAAAATCTAGGGTGACTAAGTCCATGGCATGGGTGTAAATCCAACCACGAGAAAAAATCCTGGTTCTGCTGTAGTTACTGGGGTTTTACTGCTGACTTCCATCCAAACACAATTTTAACCCTATTTTCTGAAAAGCAAGGTGATCATTGTAGGTGAAGACAGAGCTTCTGCTATTCAGTAATATTTCCAGTTGAATTCAGATATGTCACTATTTGCCCATAGTTAATTTGGTTCTTACTTCTTGGTGTCTGTGGAAAATAACTACAGTAACTACATAGATTCTGGTGGCGCACACCTAGTCTTTAATGGTCACAGTTACGTAAGGGGCTCAAGTTCATCTTTTGTACCACAGTTACCAGAATTTATTTTCCCCCCTTCCAAGAAGTGGAACTTCCAAGAAGTTCCTTCCTGGAACTTGGTTTCAGCAGTCTGGAAAAAAGTGGTACCTGAGTGCATGGTTTCTGGCCAAGCTGGGCTGACGCTCCTGCAGCATCTCAAAAATGTTGGGTTGGCGTAGAAATGCAACAATCTTGTCATTGTAAGCTGGAAGAGGAAGAAAAATAAATACAGAGGCTTTATCTACCATTGAGGAGTCCTGGTCATGTCACCAGACCGTGCAGGGGCACACCGGCTGCACTGCTAGTGAGGCACAGGGTGACATGAAGCACTATGTATGGTTGATGAGAAGTTCTCAAAAGCATCTTCGTGAGCACCGCTTTTAAAAGAAAAGAGAAACTTGGCTTACCCAGAGGTAACGTCTCATGATGGTGCTGGTTTCGAATAGCTGTTACGAGACTATTGCCTGGTCTGGCCAACAGAGTAACTCCTCTGTTTCGAGAGACTTCGGAGGCCTACAGCATCAGAGGAAAGGGAAAGAATGATCAAAACTGACCATAAGTAGCACGTCAGTCAGTAAAAATGTTTGTCATCTTTACTTCTGTGACCTTCAAAATGGTCCATGACGCTGACTGACTGAAGGACAGAAAGCCAGCATAAAATTATAGCTTTATACTTCATCCAAATTAAAAAAGGCAGGTAATTCTCTGCTTCCAAATGGAAGGACACCATTATACACAGCTATCACACCCCCTTGATGCTGCAGTGAAGGCACGGAATCCAGAAGTAAATGCAAGTTAATAGAAGTATTGCAGTAATGGAGTTCCTTGGTTCAATGAAAAGAAAATCTCTGTAACATCATACAGTCTCTTGTTCTAGCATAACTGCTTTTACTTTAAGGTTTTTAAAGCAACGCTGATTTGAAAAAAGAAACTGCAACATATTCACTCAGCATTGTTGAAGAGAAATTTAATATTGGAAATAACATGAGGTAGGTATATCTACGTAGATTACAGGACAGTAAAGGGCTATATCATTGCAAAAAGGAGGTTGCCTAAGGTGCATCACCAGAAATAGGAGTCGAATTGTATACATTGAAAAAAGAATATAAACCGAAGAGCTGATAAAGAGAGTAGTAAGAAGGAAATTTATCACTACTACTTAACTGAGGCAGTGAAAGAATGCCACTGTCCTAAACACAGTACCTAGTGAAGGGAATCATGTCAGGAAGGCAGAAACATTAACAGGTAGGAAAACACTTAGATATGAGGATATTAAAAGTCATACAATGAGGTCTGACAATCTGTCTTCAGTAAGTCATTACTTGCTGGGTAACTCTCTGGGGACTTGTGCAAGCTGAGGGGAATCTACCTCTCTCTCATATGTGTTCCTCCAGAATATGGCCACAGTGAAGCCAACAGAGAAACACTGCTACAAAACCAGTGTGAGGACACCCTGTCTCAGGACAACATGCATTAGGAATTCCAACTGTCATTCTATGAGGCTAACAGCTGCTCTTTTCTCACTGCACAAATTATAGTACTTGGCAAACACTTCAGGAAGAAATTACCCCCACTCCAGTATTTTAAATGCTTAGCTCTGCATCCAAGCAAATGGTGCCAACCCATTTTCAGTGGTACAGCCAAATGCCAGGTCTTCCAACTGGATAGAAATGAAAACCAAGAAGCTAAATGTGACTGGCAAGTTGCCTTTGGAGCACATAAAGCACAAAATGTTTATATGTAACAAGATACTAGTCAATGCACTTGATACGTGTCAATACAGAGGTTAAACAATGAAAAATCTTGATGATTCTAATTAAACGTACTATAATTGAAAATGCAAAACTGCTGTGAAGGTACATGGGGGATGTTTTGCTCCGTCATTGAACTACGATTTTACCTGCACACAATTTATACTGGTATGCATCTGCTGATTACCACGGCATCAGGGAGGTCAAGCCTGCAGTACTCAATGGGCTGATGTGCTAACCTTAGTCCAACCCTTCTTGCCTTGAAAAACAGGAAGAACTTTCAAGTAGTTGATACAGAATTCACTAACTCCCTCTGCGCTGTGTTAAATCTTCTGCCTTTGTCTCCTTCTCACACCACCATGAGCCACCTGACACTGCAAGTTTGGCTTGGGCCAAGTTTGGCTCACAGCTTTCCCCCTGTGAGGAAGGCAACCACCGTGTCAGGCACCATATGGCCCTTATGGCCTTGACTTTATGCTGTGGAAGGACGAGGCAGCTTAGGTTCAAGAGGTGCCCAATAATCCATTGCCCCTTCTGGGAAGGGCTATTTCTTGGTGTCCTGGTTTTGTTAAAAACAAGTTTCTCTTTTAGTGAGTTTCCCTGTTAGCTACAGTCTTTTTACTAACTGCAGTTTTCTGAAAATCTAGATACATGTTTTGGTAGACATAGCAGTGGAATGCAAGGTCACTTGATAATGATGCATCTCGCGAGATGTGCAAGCAGGAGGTAAACTGAAACTGGCCAACTAAGTATTCCATCCCATTCACGTGATACTTCATATAAAAGTGGGAGATCACGAGGATCTCATCCCTTTTCCTTATGGCCGACTTTAGGAGAGGACCTTGCAAGCTGTCCCTGTGAACTGAGGCCTAGGGACTTCCGGGTGCCAGCCCTACATCTGCCAGAGCAGTTGCCAGGATTTTCAAGATTGGTTTTGTATATTTTGTATTATTTTCTCTATTTTTATTAGTAGCATTAGTAAAACATTTTTAATTTTTCCAACTCTCTTCTCTCAGTCCTTGTTTCCCTCCAAATTGCCTGTCCTGAGTGGGAAGAGGGAGGGGATAATGGGGGAGAGGGGATTAACAATACATCCGCCAGGGTTTTATTGTCACCCTGCAATCAAATCTCGACACTTGGGCAGCGCAGTCAAGACCACACTCTGGCCTGTGGTGGGCTGTCAGCAAGCATGTGTGGGACGGTGCTGCGGCATCGCCTTGTGCTGCTCTTCTCCTCTTCCAGGTCGCTCTGCAGACCAGGTGAGGATGCCTCTGCCCAGCCCCTTGTAGAACGGGCTTGTGTGCAAGTGCGGGTGGTGGGTGAGTCTGTTTTTTTTAAGGCTTGTCTCTGACTCATATTTGGTAAAGAAAAATCCTGTGCCCTTGTTGCTACACATAGCTTTACAGAATAAATGGTAGGAAGGGGGAAAGGGAGGTTTAACAGAGGAGTTAAACCCCATTCTCCCACAAAAGTTAGCACCAGCTAGTATTTGCTTGTCACTTGGGAACTATGTGGTACTTCTGCCCAGCCTGTGACTGGATCCTATCCCTTGCTCATGTCACTTGATTTTTTTTTTTGGTTAGCTTTCCAGTGCTGCTGAGTTGTATGCTTGAATATTTCTCCTGTAGCGAGAATTCTGAAAGGAAATGTGTCTAGAGCATGTCAAGAGAAACCTTCACTTCCCCCTTCCCAGTTCTGGTTTAACAGCTAATGTCAGCTAGATTGTAAGAATTCAGTTCTGTAAGCAACCTAAAATAACAAACTGTACACTCTGGTGCCATGCTTCTCCATCACCATCATTAGGCATCACTAGTGCTGCGTTTGGATCATGGTCTTCACAAATTTACACCTCTAAACAATTTTGCTCTGGCAACACAACAGGAAAATTCCCAGCCGTCTAATTAACTTCTGTTTTGCTAACCTACTCTTTCCAATCTTTCATCTAATATAGTACAAATGATTACCCCAATTCAGCATTTAATCACAATTGCCTTGTCTACTTTGGCTTTCTAATTGAATAACTCAATTTAGATTAGCAAACTATTATCTAATTAAAAAAAAAAGAAAAACCAAACAGTGATCCCTCTAACGATTTAGTGACCTGGTTCATCTAGTGCAGGGTAATCTGACAGATTTATGGCAGGGTTTAACAGCTTTGCAATTGATGCTGGGATGCTGCAACTGGAGCAGAGAGTCCAGCCTATCACAGGAGCCTTTCCTGTTAGCTAAAACCCTTTCCTGGGTTTTATATCACTACTGGGCTTGAGAAACTCCTGCCTCTTTGAGTTCTGGTGCTTGCTTGTGGTTTGGGTCAGTAAGAAGATTTATATACTGCTATGTCCCAGTATCTCCTCTGCTTTTCTTGTTAACCAGAAACTCTTGCCTCTCCACTCTGGATGCCTACTTCTATCTTCTTTTTGTCTTTAAAATCTTTACCCTGTAATCATACATGTTGATTTCCATTACAGACGGAAGGTCCCTTAGAGGGAATGGAAGGAGCTTTTGTTTTGGCTTGAAAGTATGAAGGAATGGAAACCCAACCCCCACATTATCATTCGTTCCTATGGTTAACTATTCTCACTGAATTTCAACCTCACCTTTTGATTGAACTGGTTTGGCTTTTACCACTAAACTTAGTTCTTGCAATGCCTGGATTAAACACATCTTTATTTATCTTCTAAGAATTACAGACATCACATTTGCTCCTTTTGTCCACTGTTGAGATCGCAAGTTCCTAGAACAATAATAATTTATTTATGATGATGCAGCTAAGAGCCATTGCTGGCTGTGTGAAGCTGGGATATTTCTTTTTTCCCTACTTTGGGCTCATCTGCCTATGACTTCTGTCTGCTCTTTCCTCAGCTGATCACTCAGTGTCACAAAGTCCCTGGAAAGTCCACACAACACTGACAACTCCTTTTGGCACTTGGGCAGGATGCCAGGTGTGCATGCCAAGGCAAGAGGTGGAGTTTTTCCTCTCATTACCCTCACTCTTTTCTATACCCTCCCTGGCACCCGCAAGCAGTCATGACTGAAGCTGCACTGTTCTGCTCTCCTTCAGGCTCATTTGACATCTGTACATAATGTTCAAAACTGGTGGTTGTCTTTCTTGGTCCTTCTTACTGTCCTGGTGACAAATTCCAGAGGCCACAGGACCTGCTCAGCCAAGAAAACAGCTGGACTGCAGACAGCTGACACATGGCCAGGACAAAGCCCCAAGTGTGTCCCTACAGACATGATTTACAGGACAAAGCACAGCCAAATATACTTGGAAGAAATGGCATAGAACATACGGGTCTTCATAAATGGGCTGAATTGCAAAAGGTTGAATCTTCGTAAATGATGGGCTTTCAGGCACTGATCCAAAGTCCTTGGAAATCCATGGAGCCCTTCCAGCGGAGCAGCAGGCACTTCCAGAAGAGAAGCTACTGACTATGACAACTATCAGAAGGGGTGTGGTTAGTAGGTTGGGAGAGGTTCTCCTCCCCCTCTACTCTGCCCTGGTAAGACCACATCTGGAATATTGTGTCCAGTTCTGGGCCCCTCAGTTCAAGAAGGACAGGGAACTGCTGGAGAGAGTCCAGCACCGGGCAACAAAGATGGTTAAAGGAGTGGAGCATCTCCCTTATGAGGAAAGGCTGAGGGAGCTGGGTCTCTTTAGTTTGGAGAAGAGGAGACTGAGGGGTGACCTCATTTATGTTTATAAATATATGAAGGGTGAGTGTCATGAGGATGGAGTCAGGCTCTTCTCGGTGACGACCAATGGTAAGACAAGGGGCAATGGATGCAAACTGGAACACAGGAGGTTCCACCTAAATACGAGAAGAAACTTCTTCACAGTGAGGGTGACAGAGCACTGGAACAGGCTGCCCAGGGAGCTTGTGGAGTCTCCTACTCTGGAGACATTCAAAACCCACCTGGACACATTCCTGTGTAACCTCATCTGGATGTTCCTGCTCTGGTAGGGGGATTGGACTAGATGATCTTTCAAGGTCCCTTCCAATCCCCGACATTCTGTGATTCTGTGACAAGGGTGCAGAAGCACCATGGGAGCTGAGCCACTGGGGCTGCGAGATGAACGCTCCAGTGCTGATGGTTCCCTAGACAGACAGCCCTGTTTCACTGGCTGATCATGCTAAATCGGTGGCCTGGCTGAAGAGTGTACAAGATTCCCAGAGAATCATTACTCAGAAGTATTCAATACTTTTTACTCCCTTCCCTGTGCTTGATATTTTGGGCTTATTGCAAATTGTTCTTTGCCAGCACTTGTGAGCACTTGCAAAACCAAGTGTATTTTTGGGGCTAGGTCATTTGAATTGCTCAGCAGTGCTTCTGTCCCTGACACAGTGAATTTGTAAACAAGCCCCAGGCAAGCATTAAGCCAAATATGAAACATTATGCAGGTGACTTTCATGTTGCTGTCAATAATTCAGTCACAATAACAACACTAAACTGCAGGCTGTTGGCAGAGGGAAGTTGTTAAGTTGATGGGAAGATATGATTGAAACAGATCCACTGATACACTTCTATCTTCAGAAAATACGGTGCTACTTGCTTGCCTGGTCTGCCTTTGGTCCTGAACTACTGACCTCACAACCTAGTCAGCTCCTGATTCCAACCCCATTTGGCAGTGGAAGGTGTTGAGATGTCCTGCTGCAATACATTTTAATGTTAATTTCACAAGCATTTCTGGAAGAAGATGATACTTTGGCCATAATTCATCTCTATTCAGCTTCAATAATCACAGATCTTCAGCTACATGGATTTGCTATATGAAGATTCTGATTGCTGGTACTTTTTCATCCTTATATCCAAGAGACAAACCCAGGATTTATGCTTCACCAGTCCTGCCCATGTCCCTCAATGATAAAAATCATCCCCATGAAACACAGGAGAGATATTTAATGTGACTGAAAGCTAGGGAAGCAAACCTCAATATCCATTACTACATCCTATAATCTCTTCAGAGCCCAGTGTCACAGTGGGGAATGAAGAAAGATATAAGGCTGTTGAAGTATCTGGCTATAAAAATGATGAATGGCTTTCCTTGACTAAAGCAAGACTAGGATGTTAAATATGGATTCTTCTTTTAAAATCTATTTTGCCATCATTTAGTTTTGGTTATTTACTTTCACTTGTTTATTATTTTCTTCTGAGAACAGTCAAAATATAAACCTTGATTACCAGAAAGCTCTGAAATAAGCCTTTTAGAAAGAAGAAAATATCCCTTATTTCCTTTGGAAGATAAAAATCCACAAGACAGTCTGTTTAAACACATTCCAATTATAAGAAGTGCTTTTAATTCTACAAAAGATTGCTGTCAAAAGTAACTGCATTGACAGTAGCACCATTACCTCTCCAGCGCTGTAGCTACGAAGCCGCTGAAGATGTTGCCTGTGAGTCAGGTGATTCGGGAGACGACCGTTCTGCAGAGGGATCCTGGGATCTATGAAAGTGGTAGCACGGCTGTTGTGGTCAACGAAGAAAGACTGAAACACACAGGAATGATTTTTTTTTTTTTGGTAAGAAGATTGCCCACACTGTGATGGAATTGCGGGATCATAAAGTGAAAACCACTGGCAATTGTGTGTCAGAAATACCCTGTTCAGGCACAGTCCATGGAAGATACCTGCAAACAACACGACTTTCTTAGCTGAAGCTAGAATAGCTCTTGGAAAATACCTGAAGCTGCATAGGTCATAATCAATGTGTAATGGCCATGAAGTACACAAGACAGAAGAGAATAGAAGTATGAAGGAACACAGCTTTAGCCTGCTTGGTGGTTCCTGAAGTCACTCAGCATTGCAGGCAGAGACACTAAGCCAAGCTTTGCAGTCATGACAGGTCTAAACTTGCCTGAACTTTTTTCTAAGTGCAATGCTGCATTTGCTATGGCATGATATTCCACAGAAGGGTAGAGGGTCACCACTATGCTTCCAAACATTTGTTCTCAAAGCTTTTTTCTGCTTCTAAAATAACTCTGCTTGCTGCTTGTGTCGTTTAAACCAAACCTTCATCAATTTTGAGTCAAGAAGGAAGAAACCTTTAGTGGTCAAGGAGTCTGATGTGCTGTCTTAAAAAAGTGATAAGTTTTGTTGGTGCTCTTACCTTGCCCTGCTGGTCAGTTTTTATCTCCCAGCCCCGTGGAAGCTCCAGTCGGGTATCAGCAAACATGTTGATAAAATTTACCAGGTCTCTGTTGTGCTGATAGCGTTCAAAATTACGAGCATCTCTACGGATCTTCAGAATCATATGCTTCAAGCAGGTGCTGTTAGTGAAGACTCGATAGGCACTCTATGAGATGGAAAACAGAAGTGAGAAAAATCAGTTCTGATGTCAAAAAAAACATTTTTGGTTATTTCATAGGACATATGCCCAGGGAACTGACACAAATCCTGTTAGAGTCAAGAACCATCTCCATTTCATTATTTTGATCAACTCCTTCACACAAACACCTAGAAGTAAGAAATATAAGCTGGAAAGTGAAACATCCCACACATTACGCACAGTTAGCTTGAGCATAAACTTCCTTTCTAATGCACTCCAAAAAGACGGTCAGCTAAAGCACCACACTTTCAAGATGCGTTGCTTTCACTGGCCAACAGAAACACTGCTTGTGGGACTGGATGATGCCAGAGAGATGCAAAGACAGCTGTGAACACGTATTTATGCTATAATTAAAATCCAGAGGCTTGAGATAAGATTCAGGAACTTAGGAGGACTGCAGTGCTGATGTCTACATCTAAGCTTGTTACCTGATTTATGGTCACTTTCTAGCCAGAGGATAGAAACAGACACTTTTAACTGTCTATTTTTGGAAGATATGAATAATTTCCTGGAACGGAATAGTTTTTCCTGCAATGGCTACAAAGCATGTCAGATGGAGATGTTTTCATGAGTCAGATGAACGCCACCCCTCAGGCAGCTGGTTGTATCTCACAATGGGCATTAAATATGCCTCTTAGAGGAACATGCCCAGATACAGATCTGAGTTAGTGCCGATCTGGTTGCGGAATAAAGGCCAAAATTAACTATATTTGTTGCTACAGTGCACTCAATGACAGAGTACCACAAACGACACTTGTGGTGACAACACTTTTTTCTCATCCACAGGCTACTCTTGGGATCTTTTACTTCAGGGAAAAAGGCTCCTCAAGACAGGGTAGGAAACTTTACAAAAATCTGCAACCCTTCTGAGCATTTTGCTAGAGACAAAATGAGTACATTGGTTCTGCTGGTCAGGGCAAAGGATGTAGTTACTCACTAGAGCAATAAAGGATCCCTGGAGGATTTGTGATTCCAGTGAAGTGAGCCCCAATATGCACACCTGTCATCCATCCAGAGAATCTGACCCAACAGCTTTGCAGTCTCAATTTCTGTGTACTTCTAGTGTATTTTAAAGACTATAATGCAATAAAACGTATTATCTTTATTATATAAGGATTTATTGTGGTGGTAGCGTTGAGAAGAGAATACTCCTTGTGGCACAGGGTCCCTAATTATGACAAGGGTTGGTAAATGTTATGAAATCACAGAGACATTATCTCTGCCCTGAAGATATGACCTGGTTATAACCCAGAAAACCTTCATGGTCACAAATTGCTAAGATCCCAGTCTACCCATGACAGAAGTTGTATTCTGATTTAAAGTGTGATTGAATGTGTGATCACTGACTGAGTATCTCTTAGCTGCACTAGGGAAACAAAAAATGTAATGTAGTTTTAACCCTCCATGGAAATAAAATATTTGAAAAATGAGAGTCTTTCCCTTTTAATTCTAATGGCTGGATAATATTTTCCAATCCCAACTTCACTGGCATAATTAATAGCTTGAAATTTTAATAGGAGTTTGTGGTTAAGGTATTACAACCATGTTAAGCCAAAAGTTATGTGAGCCATTATTTCTGTACAAGTGGAATTTGTATGACCATTTGACAGATGTTTCAATAGATGACTCTGGCTCTCATATTAGAGAACTTTATAAGCTCAAACTGAAGGCCTTTCTTGGCTATTTTTTATTTCAGTGAGAAACAAAATTGGGGTTCAGCCTCTTGTGAGCTGTTTCTTATACCACTATGGATTCAGTTGCTCATTTTGCAAACAAGTATGCCAAATGTAAATGGTATTGGTCCCAGCTATAAATCATCATATATCACTCTGTCAATGGAAGAAATTATGAGCACTCCGTGACCTAGTTCAGGCAATGTCAGATGAGTTAATATATCCCTTCCTCTGCAGGATCTCATGAGCAATAATCTCTGAAAGATGGAGTTGGACGGCTGGTTTCAAACTGCAAAGCGCCACAGCCAAAACCTGAGGTCTGTAGTTAGCTAAAGACCTGTGCTGAGGCAACTCCTGAAGTGTTTTAGTTTCCTTTCAAGAAGAAAAGTCATTCCTACCCAGAAATGAATGATTTTCCAAATATCCAGAAGTCACATGTAGATGTCCAGCAGAACTACATTCAAGGTATAGAAAACTAGGACTGCATCTGCTTGTGAGATTTCCCTATCTGCTTCCTCATGGCTGACCTATCATTACATTTTTTCCACTCTGCATCAGGTTGGCAAGACAAAATAGCTCCACGGACTCAAGTTAGTATTTCTTTGACTGCATTCTGCCCACCTGCTTCTTGTGAGTGCAAACTGCAGGAGTTAATAATTCTTCCCTCTATTAATAATTCCTTTCCCTCTATTTCCCTGAGACTTAGTGGTATCTGAATAAGATTTCTCAGGAACGTGGCTTGAAAGGCAACAAGCTCACTCCATGCAGCAGGAACAGAATCAACCAAGCCGAAACCAAGGTTCCTGCTTATTCTGGAAGTATAACATTCATGAGCTTTTGTTTACCAGGGAATTCTTTGTGTGAGACAGAAACTCAGCAAGAGTCTCCTTGGAGCAACCTGCCTGTGCTGTCCCCAACTCGGTCTGGTGCTCAGAAAGGACAACTGAGCCCTGAGTCACACAATTCAAATTCACTGTGCATTCTCCCTGAAGGCCTGGGGTGCAGAGTTAGGATTCAGAAACCAGTAGTGTGAGAGAGTAAATCATAATTACTCACATAGTTTGCATGCAGCACAGTGAAGAACTCAGGATTGGTGATGAACTTCACAGCTGGAGACTGCAGCAGCAAGGTGATTTTTTGAGAATTCACAGGAGAAAGCGAACCTTCCCTCCTAATCTCTGGACAACAACAAAAAAAAGCAGCAAAATCTTATTAACATAGTGGCAAGTGCAGTCTATTATTTAACCTTCACTGAATGCCTGCAAAAGTGATGGTATAAAAATGTCACCACCCTGCCCAATGCACCAAACTTCTTTGTGTTTCCAAGACAAGCCTGCTGGCACATGGGTAGATGTTCTCCTTATGGTTAGTGATGCAGTGTTTATGGCAGCAGGTCAGGAGCTGGATGATTTTCTCTATGTTATAAAATTCTGTGTCATATCTACTACCGTCTCTAAATATCCATGTGACTACAAAAGGTTTTACCAGCTGATGGCTTGGTTCAGTACTGTCACACAGGTCCTGACTGGTTCTCTGCATTGCTGATTTTAGAGAGATCTGATTTCCCAATCCAGCCTGAGGGGTTCACCAGCAAAAAGCATTTGGCAGCACAACTGGGTTAGGAAAGTGCCCTGCTCAGTCACTCACATCCATGTTGGTGCTGCGAAGCGTTGCCCTTTGCTTGTAATTGCATTATTTTTGGCAAGTCCACGGTTTTGGGGACTTGTATAGTGAAGAAAACAAAACCAGACACAATGTGATTATTTTTAATCTGTGTCAATTCATGAAGCATAGAAACAGAATCGAGCATTTGAGAACATAAATTCAGCAGACTGGGAACTCCTTCATCTTCTACAGCCACCAGAAAAATGTTTCTTACCACAGATTTACAGCTTGAGTTTGCACTTCTGTATTTGCAGTCCAAGGAAACTGGATGCAGACATCATCAACGTGATAATCATAGATTCCCATATTTTCTTATCTATTATTTCTTTTCTCCCTGCTAGATACACCACATTATTCTATCCACTTAAAAATGTAGACTGGATCCATTGCCAGAGTTAAATGGATTTATGATGGCTTAGAATCTCGATTTACGTGCCTAAATTGTATTCCTTCTGACATTTTTCATTTTAATTAAAAGGCAAATAGCAAATGTATCATAGTGCAAACTTTCTCTTATTCTAGTGTGGTTTGCATCACCTCTGATCTTTTAATTCTTGGCATTTTATAAAATATGGACTTTTTCCTCCCAAAAGCAAAGCAATTATCTATAGCAAAAACCATTTCCTCATAACTTGAAATGACATATGTCATACTCATTAGCTCTTTGGGATTAAAACAAAAAAGTGAATGTCACATAATAAACTGACCTAAATACTTACTGGTAGCAATTTCTATTAAATTACTATTTTATTATGCAAGCTATGATAGTAAATGATTATATATATTACAAGGAATATAGTTATGGATATATATGGATATATGGGTTATAATTTAAATACTACTAATAGAATGTGTACCTCATTTCCATTTCAGCTACTAACAGAATTGAACTATAGGTTCCCCCTATAATATTCAGTGTAGGTGCAAGGCTCCCATAAATTGCAATACAAAGGACTGTAAAGAAATTTTGAATAACACACATTAAACATCCTAGGTCAAAATTGATTTTCAGTCTAAAACCACCTACTGGATCAGGAAAATAAACAGGCAAACTTAAGTATTTTTCTTAACTTGTTACAAAACAAACAAACAAGAGGTTCACTGTTTCTCTGTGTAATTCTTCCTATTCAACATGGAACATTAAGAAAATTCAAGCAGACATTGTCTTGATTCTTTCCTTTGCCAGTGCTCTTTACAGTGGGATGGCAAAAGGATGCCAAGAAGTCAGATTTACTTCCAGCAGACCACATAGAGCACAAAGTTAGATGGAGGTGAGAATGATCCAAGGGAAGAGAACTGGCCATTCATTTTGGTGGCATAAGTTCTCAAACAAAGCAGGCAGTAATTTCCGCGTGCCCACAAATTGTATAGTGGGCACTAGTCTGATTCCTGGTGTTTCTTACCTGAAATAAATGCTTAGGCTACGGTTTCACAAATGTTTTTAGAAATATGAGTATGACTACCACCAAAAAGAG